>NC_072861.1:15224439-15546915 GCF_028858705.1 Grus americana | reverse complement strand
GAGGGAAGTTAGTTGCAGGTGGGTCCCCCCGCGCCGGGCCGTGCAGGGGTGCTGCCCGCCTCTCCCCGCTCGCTGCCGGCCCAGCGGAGCTGCCGCGGGGGCACGGCGGGGCGGGAGGCGGCGGGTGGGGGGCAGAGCGACCCGCGGCGCAGCCCCTCCAGCACAGGCCGGGAGGCGAGGCACGGCGGGTGGGGGGAGGCCGGTGACGGGGCACCGCGAGGGGGGGCCGGTCCCGCCCGGTGCCGTGCCGGTCGGTGCTGTGCCGGTCCGCCCCGTCCCGCCCGCCCCATCCATCCGCGGGGGCGCGGCGCGATCCGCCGCTCTCCCAGTCGGGCCGGGGCTGGAAAGCGCGGGAAAGGGGGCGCTGATTTAAATGCGGGGTCCAGGATTGGCTGTGCGCGGCGTGACGTCACTTCCCAAAGGGGGCGATTACCATGCGAGGGGAGTAGAAGTTGGGCAGCGGGGCGGGAGCGCGAGTGCCGCTCGCCCGGGCCGGTACTGCGACGGGCTGGGCACGGCTCGGCTCGGCACGGCTCGGTGCAGCCCGGTACAGCCCTGCTCGGCTCGGTACAGCCTTGCTCGGCACGGCCCGGCTCGGTACGGCTCGGTTCGGCTCTCCGCAGCCCGCCCCGAGCCCCCGCGGCAGCCCCGCAGCCGGCAGTGCCGCCCGCCCGCCGTGGCTCTGCCCCGGCTCGTCCTCTCCGCCTCGGCCTCGTATTTATCTTTTTTTTCCTCTATTTCCCTTTTTTTTTTTTTTTTTTTTCATATGTGTGTGTGTGTGTGGTTCCCGGTGGCAGCTCCCGGCCGCCCTGCCCCGGCCGTGCCCGCACCCTGGAGCGGACGGACGGATGGCCGGCATCCCCGACGGAGGGATGTTTCTGTCTTTGGTTATCTAGCTGTATGAGTGTTGTGGAGCCATCATAAAGCTAGATAACCGAAAGTAGAAATGACTTCCAGACCTGCTCGCCCGGGGGAAGCGGCCGCACCAGGACCGGCGGTGCAGAGACGACCGGACCCGCCGCCCTCGGGGCTCCAGGTAAGGGATGCGGCTCCGCGCCCTCCCCGTCGGGCTGCTCCGGGCAGCGGGCAGCGGCAGCCCGGGGCTCCGCGGCAGCAGGCGGGAGAGCCGGGGAAAGGAAGGCGAGCCCGGCGCGAATGCTTTCATTGCCAAAGAAATCCGGGATTTAACACTCGGTTAAACGCACCTCGAAATTCACTCCTAGGCTGCGGGGTGTCGCGGCTATGGGAGGATGGAGGGAGCGAGCGCTCTCCCCAAATAAATCCCCCCCCCGCCCCAGCCTGCAGGTCAGACCTCGAAAAACCCCGGCTTTTGGGTGTTTTCCTTTTTCTTCTCTCTCTCTTCCTCTCTCTTTATTTTTTCGGCTTTGGGTTTGATCCTGGCCTCCCTTTGGAAGGTCAAGTTTGTGATAATGTGATCACTTTTCTTGTGCAGTGGCTGTTGCTTTTGTTCATAGCGGGGGGGTGTCTCCGGGGAGGGGGATGCCCAGGGAAGGGGTCCTGCTGCTGGGTGCACCCCTCCGGCACGCAACCGCCGGCCCTGCGGCTTCTTTGGGAGCCAAGCAGTTGGCAAGGCACAAAGCCTCCCTCACCTCCGCTGCAAGCCCCAGAAGTTGAAACATAATATGTATTACAATGTCTGGCAAATAATAAAAAAAAAAAAAGGAAAGAAAGAAAGAAAGAAAAAAAAAAGCAATTGGCAAATCTGCATTCCGTTCCCATGGCGACACAAAGCACCGCGCTCTCCGCCGAGCCTCCCCGGCACGTTTTCCCAGCTGGCGTGGGGCAAGTGCCCCTGGCCGGGCCCGGGGTCCCCCGAGCCTCCCCCTGCACCCTGGGGCAGGGCGTGGGGCATCGCCGCCAGCCCCTCACCCGGCGCTGGTGGTTCGCATCCCGCAGGGATGATCCCCACACTGCCGTGAACCCATGTGGGCCGTGACAGCTCCGGGGAGGCTGCAGAGAAAAAGCTTCCCGTGGCTGGGGTTGCGAGTGGGCTCATTGCTGGCTCTCTGCCCCCCAGGAGGTGCTGCGGGAGATGGGGAGGGGTGGGACAGATGCTGCTGCGCTCCTACCGCTCGGGGAGGTGGAATGCGGGTTCCCTGCCCCATCCCTTTCTCTGCGGCTGGGCACCCCTCGCCGATGGGAGAGGGTAGCACCACCGGGCTGAGCTGCCCGCACCCATCGGCGTGCAGGGACGGTGAGAGGTGGGAGCCCTGCGCACCTTGGAGGCAAGTTTTCCACCTTCCCTTGCACGGGGTAATGGCGTCAGACGCCACGTAGGCCCGCGAAGCTAAATATGCCTGTGCACCCTTCCAGGGCCAGCAAAGCACCGCCATAACCACAGTAAGGAAAAAGGATCTCAGCCTGAATTTGGCTATACCGGGAGAAAGAAAAGTTCTGAGGAGCTGTTGTTATTATATATTCTAATGAGAAGTCATTGGAGAAATTAAAAAGGGCAGAGAAAGACGAAGACGCCAGCACTAATTCCGCAGGAAGCCTCCCAGGGAAAAGGCTGTGTGAGTGTGAACGCTGAAAAGCATGAAGGCCTGGAATTAGACTATCATTTAGAAAGCGTTACTAATCCGAAGTTACAGCAGTAATTCCATGATTTGCTGGGTCCCACACGCAGCGCCAGAATTAAAGATACGGATTTTCTAGAAATGTAACTCAACTGTGGCACCGAGTCTCGGCGAGATCCGAATGAATCATTCATTCCAAAGGCAGCGAAAGATGTGTCATTAAGAACCAACCTCCTTCTCTCCAGCCCATCTGGAATATGTATGCTCGATGCAATCCCAGAAATTGTGGAAGAGATTGGAGGTGGGGAGGAGGGAATGTAGTCCTTTCCCTCCTTTATTATGCTGGTTATTTTTAAGAAATAATTTTCCAATTATTTCCACAATATTGTGAGTGGCACTCAATTCTTCTCCTATTTTTTTTTCCCCTTCCGTATGCCCGCATCAAGTCAGGTGCAAGCGGTTTCAGTGGAGATGCTTTAAAACTAGACTGAACAAAGCAGGAGGGAACTGAGCAAGGTGGTTGATGAATGCATTTATTCCGGAGCAATGATTTGATGGGGGATGGAGGAAAGAAACATTCAAATTCCTAATGAATATAATTCAGGAGGAATCATTCGACCAGCGTGTTAGAGAAAATCTGTTTGGTGGGAGTGTTTCTGCACTGGCAGAACCCAGGAGGTATTTCTGTCCCTGGCTTTTGTAATTGCAAAAGGTGAAAATATAAAAAGATGATCTGAGGAAAAAAAGAATACACACATATAATAAATGTCTTTGTGTGTGTGTATATAAATACATATATATATATAATTTTATGAAATAAAATGGAAGTGTGGAAATCCGTGTCTACATGTGAACTCTTACAAAGGATCGATGCAAGCTTTTTCACCTTGCTATTCGATCAGCTGGTCAGAAACCACCCTTGCCTCCTAAATTTTTTTTCTCCCCAAAATCACCTGTTCTGCGCTGATTTTTCAGGTATTTTTTCAGGCCGTGGGCTTAGTTCACTTATCCCAGAGCATTTCCCCCCAAAGGGGATTGAGACAGGGACTGAGCAATTTGGCCTTTAGTTTCTGGGAGAGTAAAACCACGGTTGAATTTTTACTGGCGCTTAAATTTTTCATTTTTGCCCTTGTCGGCGTGAACCCGCGGGTGTTTGGGGGAGGCGTGGAGGCAGCCCCCCCTCAATTAACGAGGGAGGTGGCAGTGAGTGACGGGCGATGGTGGTACGAGCATCCCCAGCTTGTGCACGCGTGGGTGGGGGGCCAAGAGGCAGATAAAGCCCCCCAGTAAATCCCTGCTTGTGAAATACCCGCTGCATTTAGAGAGTCCCTGGCAGCCTGCCGTCAGGTCTGTCTGTCTTTTTTTTTTTTTAAGCACCGCAGTGGAAGGATGGTCCCCAAGGGTCCATCTTTGGGCCAGGGATGGATTTTGGCTACACACGGGTCCCTTTGTATCTTAGCCCTTTGCCCTGTTTGCCTAGCTGTTGGCTTTGGCTGGATCTTTTTCGCTGTGCAGCCCAAACCCAGAAGGGAAGGCGTCTTTTTTGGCTGTGCAGGGAGAATAGCCCAAGTCCTGGCATTTGAGGTCCTTGCTGGTGGGTTTCTCTTCTCGGTGGGACTCTCCTGGAGGAGCGATAGGATGCAGCATAGGCCAGACGTGGGTGAGGTTTCTGGAGCTGGGCCGTGATGTCTTTGTTCTTCAGGCAGCGCTGGGGATGGGCAGAGGGAGCCAGAAATGAAAGAATCGGTGTGTGCTGTTGGGGGGATAAATGGAAAATATCATTTGTGGGTTTCACCCCAGGGAAACAATGCCCTGGGACATCGTGTGCTCCAACTCATTATTTCCTATCTTTTCCTAAAACTTGGCCACCATGCAGCGGGTTCGGCTCGAGGCACGATGTGAAGGGGGTTTGTACCAGATATCCGGGGAAGCCAAACCTACCCAGGCTCAGGAATAGGTGGAGAAGGGGCTGTTTGGTCCCTGCTGCCCGAAGGAGCCGCTTCGGGAGCTGGACCGCGCGAGCCCTCCCACTTGGTTATGGATGAAATCCCATCAATGGGCATTTTTGCAGAATTGCCTGGCAATGGCAGGTTCGATGCTTGAGGCCGGGCTCAGCCATTTCTTTTGTCTCTCTTGGCTCCTACCCCCGCCCTGTACCCTTGACACAGGCAGACGGTGCCTCCCTTTACCTGCTGCTCTGCCCTGGCTTTGTCCGTGCCGCCGGAGAAGGGGCAGAGCTCAGGGGCTTGGAGGGTCCATCTCACCTCTGCCTGCAGATGGGTGTTGCTCGTGCACCGGGGAAGGATTGCGGCTGCGTGTTAGAAACATGCTTTCTCATGTCTCGGTGGAGGGAAGGTGCTAATTTGGCATCTGTGCAGGTGATGGGAGTTTCTCCTAGCTGCGAGCGCCAAGGTGCTGGCACCTGGCACGTGGCAGTACACGCACACCGTTCATGGCATGGGTACCATGTGTCACCCCTTCCACTGGTGCCGCTGCATCGTGGCCCCTCGGTTGCCCTGAGCTTCCAGAAGTCCTCAGGGGGCGTGAGTGTAAGATGGCTGCGTGGCTGCCTGCACTGGCTTCCCTGCCACGTGATGCCGGGAGTCGCCCTTTCCAGGTGGGGAATTTTGGCATTTCATGCCCACAAGTCCGGTCACCTGGGGAAGGTGTTTGCCAAGAGCCTAGCTGCAAATGCATTGTCTTGGGCTGCTCATCCTCCCTGCCTCCACCCCTCCGGGCACATGTGTTTGGGACCAGAGCTTGTGCTGGTACGAGGCTGAGCCATCACGCTGCCCACAGCTGGGCTCCCAGCATCCTCAAAGAGTCAGAACGGGGCTCCGGCTTTCACGTTTTCAGGTGCCATCTACTATTTATTCAGGGGCTCCGGTTTGGTTAGGAGCGTTTGCCTCGAAAACTCAGGAGTGGGGGTACAAAAAAGAAAATGGGGGGGAGCAAAAGAACACAATCTCCAGCAGTTAGCTGTCTCTTGGAAACTCGGCTTGCTGTTCCTATAGAGGCTTTCTCTTTCCTTCACCCTGGTCTGGCCTTAAGTACCACGTTAAGTGGGCTTTGCTCATTCACATCCAGGCTCCTTAGAGCAATTGAGCCCGCGGGGGTTTGAAAAGAAGGGACAGTCCTTCAATGGCAGGACCTTGGGCCAGGCTAATTGGTTTTGGTTCAAGGGGATACTGGATTTGTGAAAAGCCCAAAGACATCTTTCCCACGCCAAATCCCAGCTCTTCAGAGCGGGAAATGAGGGGTGCCGGGTGGGGAAGCGAGCTGAAAGAAAGATGGTTTACTTGAGGAACCTTCATAACGACCCGGACGCCCACCAGCCTCGGCAGGGATGGGTGCAGCGGAGGGCTGCGCCCAGGGCTGGCACAGTGGCAGGGGGACGGGGTCCCTCGTCCTCGGGGCAGGTGGGCGGCAGTGGCTGGCTCTGGGTGGCATGCTGGCGGCGGTGGCCTGGTTTCATTAAAACCAGGCTTTTTCTGTGCTCACCAGACTCCTGCAGAGATGCTGGGAGTGAAGGAAGGATGGGACCTGTGTCCAGAAACTAAATCGCTTCTGTGCGTTCGCATGTGTGGCCGTGGGGGGAATTTGCTGAGGTCTCTTGTATCTCATTTTGATTTAGGAATTTATTTATTTTTAAATACTGACTCTCTCTGGCACAGTTCCAGTAGTCCCATGACCTTTACTCTCTCCGATCCATAAAAATCACTTCATTATTGGGCCAAAAATCAAGGCTTGGAAACAAAGGCAGCTTATGGGACCTTCATTTCTTGATATATTTCCTGAGAGGACATATTTCTGGGCACCTTCAGAGCAGTGCGCGCAGCTTGTTGGATATGAGATATCAAGGCATTATTTATTGAGGAAGTCTTCACACTCCTTCATCTGTTATAATTAACTGATGACATTTTTTCTTAGGTTCAAAATATGGTGAAAAAGTATAATTAGCACGAAGCCGAGGCACTGCATTAAAATGTCTCCTATAGTTAATGTAGGATAGTCGTGCTATTTATTATAGGAGGAGCAGGCTCTGACCTCTGTGTTGCCTAACACTTTTTATTGTAAAGATTCTTGAACTTTTTTTTTCTTTTTGAGCACCTCTGACACTCCTATTGTTCACTGCGGACCCTTGAAATTCGGCCGGGGGAAGCTCTTTGGCTCGAGAAATGCCTGTTCTTTGTCCCTTAAATTCCTTTCAGGTTTAGCTGAATTATGAATTGTTCGGAATCACGATTTCCCTTCGGTTGCCTCTTGGGGGGAAAAAAAAAATTAAAATTTATTGTTTCCCTGGAATAATAATAACAGAACACGAGCGGGATGAAGCCGTGGACTCCCACCACTGTATTGCAGAGCTCTGAACCAGCCAGGGAAGGTGGGAGGACAGTTACAGCCAACTCCACTACCCCCTTCCATCTTTAGCTTATATTCTTCCAGCACGACCCCATCTCCTGGGAGAAAACTCCTCCGAGTCCTGGCGCCAGGAGGAAAAAGTGTAGGGGGGTGTGGGTGTGTTGGCCTGGGCACTGCCAGCCCCAGCGGTCCCCTTTCTCCGCCGGCCCCGGGAGAGCAGCCTTCTGCCGCTGCCAGATAACATTAGTCCTGTATTTCATAGTGGCAGAAATCTGTGCCGAAGCTCGGGGCTTGAAATCGCTCTGCCTGCACAGGACGAAGGCAGGGATGGGTGCGGGGTGGAGGGGGGGGTATTTGTTACACTTGCCTACAATTGTTTTTCTTTTTGCTTATATAAACAATCTATTATTTATTAGCTATAAATAATGCATTTTTCTGTATGTTTAGAATGCACGTGATTTCTGTATATTAAAAATGTACATGGTTGAAGGCACCAAAGCAAGTGCTGGCAAGTCGGGGGGTACCTGATTTCAGTTTGAACCATGAGACGTTAATTCAGCCTCTCCCTGCCCGTGCCCTTACGAAGCTGTAATGACACAGTCACAGCCTATTTTTAGCTTGCTCCCTCTTTCCCTGGCCAGGGTGGCTGCACAGCGAGGTGGAATTAAGGTTGCACGGACAGCCATAAATTGGACACTTCCTAACTTTGAAGTGCTTGACCACGCAATCTAAACGAGGGCTCTTCAGGGCAGTATTTCTGTATGTGGCATTAACTGCATTGGTCGGGGACGGCAAATACAGGGGTAGAGAAGCCGTAGAGCAGAAAAGACCTATCAGACTATTGAAAGCGCTCGTTTGAATAGATGGGGGAGTCAACAGAGCCTACACTTGATCTGAGCTAAATGGCCAAGAAGATGTCTCCAAGCTGAGAGGGGGAAGCCTTTGTTCCTTCAGCCCCAGCCTCGATGTTTTCTTTGCCTTTGGTTTTGCCTCATTCACTCCTAGGGAGGTTTGGGCTCCTGCTCTTGAGGAACCTTCGGCTTGCATAGTGAATTGGTGTGTTTGTGAAAGTGAGGGTGTCCCTAGGAATGTGCACATGCACGCACGCTCCCGTCATCGCTCCAGCAGATGTGTGCTACCAGCTCGCAGATACTTGCTGCTTGGCGTCCTTGCCTTGCCTTGCATACTCCCTCTTTCCAGTGTTGCTAACGGGAGCTATTGCACGTGTTGGAGGGAAAGGAGAGGCCTTTGTGTACTACACAGGACATCTAATCTCTTTTTTTAACTGCTGGGAGAATTACTTCGGAGGTGATTACATGCAATGCAGATTTATCTTTGCTCGAAATGGCTTTTTTTTCTCTTCTTTGTTTACTGGGGTTTTTCTCCATTCTTGCTTGCAATAAGATGTTTGGCTGTCTCTGGTTTCTAGCAGAGTGGACTCTGGTTGAGCAAATTTAGGGAATTAAAGAGTCTTTTGTTTTACTTTCCCGGGTGTAATGTGGCCATGGCCCCTTGCACATACCTTGTGCTGATACTGGAGGATTTTCCCCGGGCCAGCAGAGTATTTGCCTTGGATTATAATATATGACCTGGTGTTTTTGCCTTGTGGACTTCTGGAACTTGATACCTGCTTGGGGCTGTTCCCACGTGGGCACAGGCATCTGAGTGTCCTAGGTTTGGGTTTCCATTGTGTGGGTACTGGCTTGTGTTTCACGAGCATCTTTTTCATAACTTTCCCCCTCTCTCCTGCATCTCAGTTCAGCAAAGGGCCTGTCTATCTGGATGCAGGCAATAAACGTCTGTTCTCACCCTGACTTCTGTTAATGAGATAGAGACAGGTAAGCATCACACATACCAACTTTCCTGCTCTCAGCAACATCAAGGAAACGGTGACAAGCTATTAATGGAAAGCGATGGTCTTGGTGCTAATTAGTGCTTCCTTTTCAACTTTTACCTACATGTCTGCCGAGATGCCCATCCCAGCCTCTCCTCTCTCCTTGCATCCCTTTGTTTCCAGCGCGTTCCTTGTTCTCCGCACATATCCCATGTTGAAGAAGCTTCTTTTTTTTTTTTTCTCTGCCAACCGCTTTCTGCATCTCCTCCTTCTCTTTCTGTGCCCTTTTTCCCTGGGTAATTGCCACCTGCACCCTCATTCTCCTGTGGTTGTTCCCAGCGAAGAATAAGCAGGATATTGTAGTGGGATCTGAAAGCTCGGGGATGGGGCACATGAAGTCGGTCAGGAGTTTCTCGTCTGCATCACCGGGTAGCAATATTCGTGGCACCAGTGCACGGGGTCAAATTACCCCGGGGACGTGAGGTCAGAGATCTGTCCCCTCTTCCCGCAGGTAATGCTGTAGGGAGGCTCCCAGCAGCTCACAGGTCTTGGTCATGGAGCAATTAGTATTTAAAGTGGATCTGCTGGTGATGCCCAGAGACCGTGTAGGACGGGCCTCTGCGGTGTGAGCCTTTAGGAGATGACAGTTCCTGCCCCAGAGAGCTTGTGATCTAAACCCTAAATGCTTTTGCTCTCCACCAGACCCCATTAATGGCTGGGTTTTTTCAGATCCACCACCATTTATGCTGCTGCAGCAACATGATGCCTGGTCTCAGCTTGGTGCCTGGTCTCTCCTGCTTCTCTTTCTCCTGGCCTCTGGGCTCTGCCCCTTCCCCAAGGACCCTAGTTGTCCCCTCCTCACTTTTTTTTTGCACGGGCTGTGGGTTTCTTGCTGCCAGGCTTGTGTCCCAAGGAGCTGCCTAATCTGCCCCTGTCATTCCCAGTCACAGGCTCCGCACACACCATAGCTTTATGGGGAGTGCTTGCAGGGCAGTGGGAAGAGGCAGCCATGGTTTGTACATTAGCTAATTAATTTTCATGACTGAACGATGCTGCCTGGTCTCTTGTTTATACTCCTTGCCGCTCCCCTTCTCCCCCCTCCTCGCTGACACACACACAAGACGACACATCTCGTACGAACGTCAGCATCCTTCCACAGCCTTGAGACGCGAGCGGTTATTCTGTTGGCTTGTCAAACGCGGGTTTCCCTGCTTCATGGTACACAGGGGCCCCCTGTTTCACATTTGCTGATTCTTATTAGACCCAGTGCGCCAGGGCCCTGTCTCTCCCCGCAAAGCAACGCGCTGCATCCCATCCATAAATCCAACCCTGGAACAAAGCCTCCTCTACCCTGCCCCATATTTCTACCCAGCCTGCCCGCTTTCCCCTCTCTCTCTCTCTCCCCCTCTCCCATGCTGAAGGTTTCCTAGTGCCAGGGAGATATGATAATTCTTGTGAAGAGAGCATGAAATGCCTCTGCTCTTTGTGTCTGTTTAATTCAATGAGAATCCCAGCCCCAGATGTCATGAATGGTGGGCTTTGTGCTGGCCCTTCCTAAGCCCTAACCGCCAGCCCTGCTCTCTGTCTTTCTTGTTTCCCACCACTGGATACTGATTAACAAACTAAATTATTTTTCCTCCTTAATGATGTTTTCCCACTTTGCCCACCAGGCTGGAAGAAGCCACGGGGAGGAAAGAGTTTGTGCAAAGGATGAGATAGCCAGGGAGAAAATTAAAGAGACAGTGTTGCTCTCTGGGCTCTGGCAACGCAGGTCCGCTCAGCTTTATTTCCTTATTAGAGAACGGGGTCGTGTCTGGCTGTATTTTACGGGGCTGGGTGTATTTCAGCTGAGGGGACGGGCTTGAAAGCATCTGCACAAGGTATGCTCTGAAGCATGCCAAGGTCCGTAACTCACTCGCAATTGTGTGTGTGAGTTTGCACGGTCCCAAATTTAAGGTCTCTTCTCCAGCCGTGAGTGACATTCGGTAATTACTTGACATCCGTCCATGCATATGGGAGCCTCCTTCTAATTGAGACAAATTCTTTTTTCCTTAATCAGACATGACTGCGAGTTCACGGAATGGGATGCCTTGGGAAGGGCTGGGACGTCTTCACCTGAGCAAGGAGAGGTGAGTCCCTGGGAATCTTGCTGAAGGATTGAGTCCAATTCGTGCATGGGAGACTAGCTCTTTTACCTGATCCCTCTCTCCCGCAGCCAAATTTCCCAGCCAGGCTTTTGAAACAGGGCCAGTTGTTAGCTGCTGCTAGAGAAGGCCAGCAGCGATAATCCAGGGAGCCTGGACAGAGCTGGAGGCAGTGGCTAAGGCAGGTCCGCACAAAGCCACCTGCTTCCCGGAGCCCAGCAGAGCCTCTGTGCTGGGCACCGATGAAGCTGTGGCCAGCAAACACTCCCCTGGAGCAGGGAAAGAGGATGGGTGTCAACCTTGTGAGTAGAAAAGGGGATAGGGAGGGAGAGAGCCTTTCAACAACAGCCTGAGGGTCTGAATTGTGCAGTTGGGCATCATTGAGAGGGGAGTTGGTTTGGAGTTTTAGGGGTTTCTTTGTTTTTTAGGAAGCAGAGGAGCCCCTGGGCCGGCGGTGCGGTGCGGGCTCCTCTCAGCTGTGACACGGGCAGGGGCAAGTCTGATGGACAGGGTGCGGCAGGGAACAGGGTGTGCTCGGGGAGGCTCTGCGGCGCTGCAGGGCTCAGCCCTGTATTTATCAGACATTGGAGAGGGCCAGAGCCTTGCCTGCCCCTGTGCAGAGCAGGGGGGCTTGTGCAGGCTCAGCTCATGGAGCGGCTGCTCCCCTCGGAGCCACACTGATGCTGCGGTACCCAGCTGTGGTTCCTGTTTTCCTCAGCTTGGACTAGAAGCGGGAATAAACCAAGAAAAGGGTGTTGCTTGTCTGCACCCACCGAGCCCGTGTGAGCGCACCCACTGCATCCAGCAAAGGACTGCCTCGCGTACGGCCTTTGCTTCCCACTGCAGTCACATCTGACCCTTATTACTTCTGCAAGGTAGAACAAGGCAGGAAAAATGGCTGTGCAGTGAGTTTCTTCATGCGCCAGGATTTATTAAGAACAATAGGGGAAATCAATCCATCTATGTAGAATACATCGCAGGCTGCAATGGGATAAAGCATTTATTCCGCTCTTGAAGGGTAGAGCTATAACTCATGGGAGGCAAAACCCTTAGTGCTCTGGAGTCCCTTCCCTTCATGTGTGCAAAGAAATGCTTTAGCCCATGGCAACCTACCAGCTATTGAATTTGTGTGGAGAATCTGCCGTCCTTCCCCTCTGCCGGCCCCTTTTTGGAAGGCGAGTCACTCATTAAAACACACCTCTGGAAAAATGAAGGGGCTGTCTGTTCGAAGGCATCTCTGCATCTTGGTTTTACTTGAAACAGAAAGAGAATAGAAATGTCTCAGTGATGTAAAAGCAACCCCCCACCAATTTTGAACGGAGAGATTGTGCTTAAACCAACGCAGGATTTGCTGCAACTTTCTGCTGATGCCCAAGGACCAGGCTTTGCAATTACAGCGGAGAGGGACTGGTCGGGGTGTTGTGACAAGGTGAGATGCTGTGCAGGGAGATCTGCGTTCTGTGGCTGAACGTCTCCAATGCTGACTAGATATATGTGTGCATATATATATAAGTACTACCCTGTGCCCGGCTGTCTACTCACAGTAGAAGGCATGCAGCGCAGAGACTGGAGCAGTAGTTAGCAGGGGCAAAAGGTGACAGGGATTTGTTATAATCTTTCTGGGTGTGAGAGAGTGTGAAGGCGGGGGGGGCATTAATAGTGAAATGGTATTTTCACTAAGCCTATTTTCACTGGGTCTAATCTATGTTGTGGGAAGAGGATCTCTTCAATAGGGCAGACCCAGCGAGGCTGGTGAGCTGTTTGGAGGGGCTCTGGAGAGCCAAGGAGCGCGGGCAGGGGGAAGCGTAGCAATTGAGCGGACATGTCAGACGGCCTTCCTCAGCAGAGATGACTTGGTAGGTAGCGTGCTGTTGGGCAGATGGGGTTAATTCTTACACCCAAATCAAAAGGCGACCGAGGGGGGAATGTTTTATTAATGAAAGCAGCCCTTTGTGAGTATTCCTCCTGAGGCACGTTCCCTCCACCCGATACCTTCCCCCCGGCTGCTGTCTGGCCCCATGTCTTGCTCGGTACCTACTCAGCTGCCACTCACCCACTGATAGGTTTCATCAAGAAATGTCTCTGTATGTCTGAGTCCTGGACCTGGGCGAGTGGGATGGGAGGAGGAGGAGGAAAAGGAGAAGGAGGAGGAGGAAAAGGAGAAGGAGGAGGAGGGACAGGTTCTTGGCTATGCTGGAGAGAGGGATGCGCCACAGGCAGGCAGAGCTCAGTTTGTCACAAGTTGCATGTCAGCCCATCTATTGCTGCAGTGGTGCTGCAGGGGGTCATCTCTTGCTGGTACCAAAGAGCAAGAGAAACCATAGTTTGCAGAGCGCAAGGTAAAATGCAGGTCAAAAGTGGGCATCTCAGTGGGCTGGGGATGAAGGGCCCAGTAGAGATTGGGTTGGGGAGGTTGGGAGTGCTTCACCTGCCCTCCAGCCCCCTTTCCATCCTGCTGCCTTGCTGCCTGCCAGGTAGTGGTCTCAAGAGAGGAGCAGTGGATTTCTGTGCACCGGAAAGCAGCCTCTCTCAGTCTTTCTTATCCTGCTGTCTTCCCGTGCCCGTGTCCTCAGGGGGCCCTGGGCAGCTTGTTGTGCCAAAGGATGGGGCCGTGGGAGTGGCAAGGGCTGTGCGTGGAGATTATTTCTGTTGCTTTGTTAAAAATAAAACAAAAGCTGTTTTATGACAATTGATTTAGAAGAAGGAGGAAGCGGAGCTCAATTCCCAGAGCGCCTTTTAGCAAGGCTCTGCATGCGCACGCGTGTGTCGTACGTGTGTCAGAACAGAGCACCCAAGGAAGGCCGGGTCGGAAAACCTCGCATGGAAGCGGGGAAAAGACCCTGGTGCATGGCTGCTTCCCTGAGGGAACCCCCGCAGGGCTAATGTTTGATCTGAAGCTCGGTTGTACTCCTCTGAAACCTTGGGATGTCAGGAGCTCGAAGGGAGCCTGGGACGGAAGAGGATGCTATTTGCATTTTCCTATGAATGCATCTATTTGTATAAATATGGTGTCTCTGTGCATGCGCACACTCCCCTACGCATGCATTTGTTTGAAGAGCAACACGCTGTCCCCGTGGTGTTCTCCGCTCAGGGCCAGAACTGGTTAGTCTGAAATTCAGACTCTTCCTGGAGGAGCCGTAACTCCCCTCCCCGCTTCAAATCTAGCGATGGCTGCGGACGTAGAAGTCCCGAGATGTTTTGCCATGTGATAGCGGAGTTTCATTGTGGAGGATGAAGGCTCCCCCTTTCAAATTTGCACAGACATCAAAAGAGTCTGGAAGGTTCAAACAGATCACAACGTAATCAAAATGCCAAGCCACCGTCTGCTTCTGCCTTTGGGTTGACAAGCAGGATTAGCACCCAAGGGAAGCAGGGTGTAATAGTGTTTCACGGGCACTGTGAACAGCCCAGAAGTGTGCGGAGTACAGAAAGGTTAGCCGAAGGGCAGGTCTAGCTACAGACGTATGGTTAGGGGGCGGATTTTAAAGCAAGGAGCTGTACGCGTACAACCTCCATGGATATTTACTTTAGCAGAAGGCAGGACGCCTGTATACTGGTTATGTCACGCTGGAAGCAGTTTAAGCTAAACTGGAGAAAGCCAGTTTAAGAGTGGAGATGTGCACCAGCGTGGCGAGGAGCAGTAGCAGTTGACCTATAGTGCTGTCATTATAATGGTGTGGTTTTCCATGTAGACAACCCCGGAGCGGAGCAGCTAGCCTGCCATCCCTTATGTTTCACTGTCTAACCAAGATGTATAACATGGCCCTGTCTGCGTGCAGTTGCCATCACCCTCATGCGCTGGTTCTCCGCAGAGAACTGGAGCAAGATGCCGAATTTTCAGTGTGCGTCATGTGCCTATCGCACCGTGTGAAATAGCCCCATCGTGGCTAAAGACACATGAAACGCTTCCCAAATACTGCTTTAAGGTCAGTAGCTGTTGTAGGTGTCCTGAGGACAGCCCAGGACCCATGGATGAGGGTTCCTCGGTTGGTATTTGGTATTGCTCATTTGAAGAACTGAACAGCACTGATGTTTCCACTGTAAAGCTCCCACGGAGTGGGAAATGCAGGTGTAGCTTTGTGTTGTCTGTGCAACTGTGCGTGTTCCTTTTCTAACTGATCTTGTTTTAAATGCGTGTTACATTAAGATTTAGAAAGGTTGCATCTTCTTTACTGGTGTCTCTGCAGTTTTGGTTTCAGATTTATTTGTTTTGGTCAGGAGAAAGGCAGAATTTGCCCGTAACTTGCTCTCTGATGGCTGGGCAGGGGACGTTTTCCCTTGCAGCTCTCGAACCACCAACCTGTATTGCTGTATCTGTTCAGGCCATGTCTTCCAGGGTAAGACCCCAGTCAGGATGCCAGCCCAGTGCCCAGCAGCTTTCAGGACTCACTGGGGCACATTCAGGCAGGCAGCTGTGCCCCAAAAGTGGCTGCCCACGCGGGGTTAACCCTGCCTTTGCTGCTGCACTGCTCTTCTCTGAGGGGGAAGCCATGGCAAGGGCGCAGACACCTCCATGGCCACGAGCAGGACTTGGGCAATGTGTGCTGCCTTGTGAAGGAAAAGCGTATTATGATTTTTCCAGTCAGGAGGGCTGGGATAAACGCTGTGGAAGCGCTGCATGCCCAGCACCTTGGCACCGTGAGCAGGGCCTAGGCTAAGATGGCTGCTCGTCAGGCCTTGGGAGCACGCTCCAGCCCACCATGGCGACTCTCTCATTCCCAGGGCCTCTTTTTTCCCATGGGTCTGTGGGATGGCTGCTGCTGCTTGCAGCCACCTCAGGCCAGGCGGAGGGGAGCCCACTGGGGCATGCCAGCCGCGGGCCTGAGGCAGTGTGGGCCCTGGCGGCCATTTTGCGGGAGGCAAGTGCCGCCTGTAAGATGGCCGCATGGGCATGAGGTGGGGTGCAGCGCTGCCTCGTCCTCGCCACGCTGCCTCCCTCACGCCGTCCCCTCCTTATCTTGCTAATTACCAATGAAGGCAGAACAATAACGGGAGCTGGCATGCCCCAGTTCTTTCTCTGCCACCTCCTTCCTCAGGCGGAAAATCTGCGTGCACACCTCCCCCCCCCGCCCGCCAGCCCCTCTGTGATATTAATTGAATTAACATACTTCCTAATTTGCCCTGTGTTTTCCCCGCATCGGCTCCCAGCCGCCTCTCATGGCTCCTCCAACTGGTGGGGAAGGAGTGAGCGCGTTCATCCCCTCGGCTCGTTTGGTTGTATGCGAAAAATCCTTAATGACATCTAAAAGGGGTGGCGGGACAATAGCCCACGCGGGGTTTGGCAGGAGACGTGCGATATTTACCCCGCCAGACCATCCTCGCTGCTGCTTTGCTGGGGGATTACGACGGCCGCCGTCCCCGCGTTCCTCCATTTATTTATTTTGCCGGTGGCGGGGGGGATGCATTGGCACGCGGCTGCTTTGTGCACCTTGCTTCACCTATGAAAAGGACACATTAAGGTGTTTCCATAAACCCCCGGATGACAAAGAAAGCGCCTTTCTCTTCAGCTCGTAGGCAACAATGACAGAAGCCTTTAAAACCATGATTCCCCCCCCCCCAACGACTGCAGAAGGCTTCCCCTAAAAGGAACTTAAATACATATCATTAAATCTAAAGCATTGAGCTCCACTCCTGCTAACTATGCCATGCTTTTTGTTTCTGATAGTATTTGTCCGTTGCAGAGAGCAAGCCAGGGATGCGGAGCCTCCCCCGCCCTCCTCCCTTTGTTTAAGTGACAAAATGTTTCTATGTTCTTGTTTAGAAAATAAACCTTTGTGGGGTTTTCGGCTTTTTTTTTTTTTTTTTCATTTCTCGTCGTGTGAAATCCAAACTGCCCTTCTTCCCAGATCTTGGGAATCCATGTTCCTCATGATCAATTTTCCCTCCTTTATCTAAAAACACAACGTTATTTTATAGTATTACTCTGAAAACGCAGCAGTAATATTTTGAATTTGAGTATTTGGAGCTTCAGGATATTGCAATTTTTTTTTTATAAGCAATGAATGAAAAGCAATGATTTAAGTGTGTAATGCACAATACAGATGCCATGCATTGTAAATACATTTCAGGGGCATAAAATCCAACACAGAGAGCCGGTGTTCCACGAAAGCCGGGAGTCCAAAAATAACTGTAAAAATGAATTGTCTGTCGGGACGAATCTCTCAGATCCCAGCCAGTATTTGCAGGGTTACAATATACAACTAGGTTACATATTGGCATAAATACCTCATTTTAAAATGCCGGTGATAAACTGAAAAAGAGGTGAAGGAGATATTTGACTGATTACTGGATGCCATGGATTCCCTGCATTTAATTTCATACTTACATGCTATTTACTTATCCCATGTTTATGGGTATGCGCTTTAGGTTCATATAAATCTCTCCTGTCTGTCTGTCTCGCTGCGTTCTTTTCTCTTCTGCCATCCCATCTGCTTCTCGTGGTCCTTCTCCTGAAACCACATCACAGGATCTGATGGGGATAATGGGAATCCGCCTCTGGTCTCTATCATAAACATGCCAATGTGGGCTATTGTGTCGGGAGCCGGCGGTCACCAGATGGTGCTTGGTTGCCCAGGGTCTGTGTCGCTGGCTTTGGTTTCTCGGTAAACCAACAGCTCCTTTAGCATTGTGTTTTCCCCCCAAGATCTACCTACTCTGGCTGAGGAAGGTGTAAGGACTTTGGGTTATGTACCCCAAGGGATGAAATGCTTCTGGGTGCGTTGGGTGCTTTGCAGCCTCAGCGGTGCAGCGATGAGCTGCCCTTGCAGAGCTGAGGTTTGTTAATCCCCATGCTCAGCTGCGTTCAGTCTGTCTGTATTCCTGGGTAGGAAAATTAGCATGTTGTTTTGTGTAGGATTGAATGTTGTCTTCATATGAAAAGCGGTCCATGTCAGCTTGAGCAGACATCTCCTTGCTACCTTTATGTACTAGCTTTTGGAAGACAGGGCAGAGATACCTCTGCGTCTGTGGGTGTGGACAAAATCAAGCTTTCTCCTCTTGCCTGGGTTCCCAGACAGCTCTTGAGTGTCTGCAAAAGGACTGGCTTGTGCAGGTATTGTTGAGAGATGGAGGTGGTTACAGAGAGCGACTGAGGTATGGGGCTTTCCCTGTAAAAAAATGTCCTCCAGCCGGGAGAGACCTGGGACAAATCCTGCTCTTCATTTGGTGCCTGTGTGTCCTCAGGAGGTTCTGGACATTGTTGTGCATGTGAGCTGCAGAGGGGGGATTAATGCAGAAATAAAGATTGAAGATAAAAACACCGAAAGCGATGGCTCTTCCTGAACACAGACAGATGGAGAGAGCCTGGCATAATTACATTTACCAAAGGGCCGCCATGAATGAAACCAATTAGAGAAGCAATGGTCGTATGAGAGAGCGAGTAAGAGAGGAAGACAACCACCTCTCCGGATCTTCTCAGCCATTCACCTTCCATGGAGGGTGAGTCACGCACAGTCCCCAAGTCACGGGTGAGCTTGTGCATGCACCTGCCTCCTGGCTTAGGGGGACTTTGCTTATCTGCCAGGGTGAAAAAAGAAGGAAATGGGAAACATCGGGCACTGGCGAGGCCAGCGCGGAGCTGGCTTGCAGCCAGCCCCAGCCTTGCCGTCTCCATTGTCTCATGGCTTTAATGCATGCCTAGAAATCCAGTATTTAGGATTCAGGTTACCACTGTAAAGCAGAAAGGTCGTGCTCAGCGCCGCTTGGCGTGGATTCCTCTGGCGGCTCTTTTGCCTGCGTGCCCCACGTTGGGACGGTGTTGGCAGAAGGCCTGGGGCAGGAAGCCGCGAGGAGCACACCTTTGCTCTCTTCGGCATGGCGCGCACTTTGCGAGCAGCAGTGCTGGCTTTGTGAGTTAGGGAGGGCAGCAGGAGGCGGAGGGAGGTGTCCAGAAAGCCACGCAAAGGAGAGGGTGTCAGGCCAGGTTTGCAGACACTGGGCAGCCATGGCTGAGCATGCCTTGCTGACAAGCTTGGCAGAAAATCTAGCAAGGCTGGCTCTTACTTGGACGTATTTGGTGGGAGCTTCATGAGTAGCTCCTGCTGGTGACCAAGGCTCGGAGAGGCTTTTGAGGCTGTTCCTCCCGATTTAATTTGTAGTCCCAGAAATGGCTGTTTTCCAGCTTTCCTCCCTTCTTCTACTATCCTGCTCTCAAGGGCAGGCACCTTTTGGGTGAAAGAGCAGCTGGCAAGGCTGGACCAGAACGATTCACAGGGGTTTTAGTGCAAAGCTTGGGATTTGGGGTGTCTGTTTGCAAACCCCCAGCAACTGTAACCAAAGGCTGTTTGAAAGTCTCAGTTCTCACTTAAAAGTAATAAAATGATGCTAACAAAAAATGTATTTAGGGATATCATAATTGCAGGGAAAAGTCTGGAAACAAGTCAAAGACTTCGTCAGGCTTAGGCATTGCCGGTCTGAAAAAAATCCCTCCAAATACTTGGCGGTTTTTTGAGTCGGGTTTAGCAATTTTAGGGATCCAGCCTCCTGGTATTCAAAGCTCAAGGCTGACGGCCTAGGATGCTGCGTAACGCTGAGCAGGGAGTGAAAGAGAGCCTGACAACTCACAGTGTCATGGACTATGTTGGGTTGGATGGTGGCCTGTTTGGGTCTTGTTTAAGCCGCTAGACGTGCCGATGACTCTCAGGAGTGGTCCCAGCCACTGCTGTATGGCCCTGGGCACAGAGAAACTTGAAAGCAAAGGCCTGTGGTGTGTGCTTCAGCCTCTGAAGGTAATAATTGCTGATGTTGGTCCCCAGCATGCTATTCTGTAAGAGACCAAGTGAGGCATGCGCATCTGTGTAGGTGCCTGTGGAAGCAGTGGGGACAAGGTTGTACGGATGCAAGCTGGCTGTGCCTGTGGACATGTATGGATCTGTCTCACTCTGGGGACAGCTTGCAAAACAGCATTTGGCTTCCTGACTGCCAGGACTAGGGAAGAAATGCCTTTTAAAATTTATTTGGTCCTTGCTTTAACTGAGAGATCATGTACTGCATGCAGCGCTGTGGGAGACTCTGCTTAAGAGCCAGAGGAGGAGATGCTGTCTCTGGTGTCCTCATGGAACCATGCAGGATCTCCCCAGGCTGCTGCAGACATGTCCCAAGTTGCCACCTGGACCGGTGTCTCAGGGGAATGTGCTCCTTCAGTCCATTTTTGATACCTTTCATAGGCATCGCCCTGACCCCAGTGGCCACTTGCCTGAGTGTGCTGTAACCAGTGTAAGTTTTAATATATCTTGTGTAGAAGTGTACTGGAGCTCTCCAAAATGAAGGGCAAACTGCATGCAAGAGTCTGGGCTTGTACAAGCATTTAAAGCAGTTGTGGTCCTGCACTGTCCCCAGGCTAGGCTTCTCAATGGCGAAGCACTGAGGAGCAGAGTAGACATACAGAGGGCTCATGAGTGGGTGCTAGGCTAGGACCCATCAGACTTTTTTGCTTGCAATCAGGTTGATGGGTGATGTGGCAGAGCAAGCTGAATGATTGGGGAGGAAACAAATGGTTCATGTAGGTAAGTGCTGGCTGGGGCGCCCATTAGGGGACTGTTTCCCTTGCAAAGGGAAGATCTTTCCTGCAGCTCGCTGCATTTCTGTAGGCTCTGGCTGACTTCTGCTTCCTTCCATCCCCAAATGCCAGAGGTTAAAGGAGTGTCTGCTGTTACTGCAAGAGCTTGAGGATATGGTAGGAAGTGGCTGGTCTCCAGCGTGCAACATGGCTGAGTGCTGGGAAACAAAGGCTTAGGTTTCTGCACTGTCTTCATCCTTCTCTTCCTTCCTAGCCCCTAGGAGAAACCACCCTGGTGAAACCACAGGATGTTTCCATAGATGCCTCTGTGGGTGTGTGGGTGTGGAGGGGACTGTTCCCAGCAGTGGCTGTCTCCCAAGCCCTGCAGAGTGCCCTTGTGCCTCCTTTGGGGAAGGGCTGCCTGTGTTGACCTCTTTGGGCATGAGACATGCAGAGCCAGCCATGGATCTGCTGCAAGCAAGGCTTTCCCTGTTCCCCGCTGCAAAGGCAGAGCCCAGCGCTGACACCAGCACTCAATGGGGCTGGCACACTTGGTTGTGGGGCCCGGGAGCCGCGTGGGCTCTGCCGAGAAAGGATTCACTACATCCTGGGGAATTTTCAGACCTGTGTTATCTGATCAGACCCACTCAGTAAGTGTCACGTTGGCAGGCAGAGGGACACGGAGGTGTTCAAACTGCACACTGTGCTCCTGAGGGACTCACTTTACGGCTATGCAGAATTAGTCTGTGTTTTCTAGGCCACCTTTGAAAACGGCTGAAAATTTGCTTTCTGTAGCCTAAAAAGTGGCAGGCAGGGACTAGAGATCTCCTGTGACCTGAGAGCCCAACCAAGCTGTGAACTGCTCAGTGAGGGTGGAAGTGGGTTTTGCAGTTTGTTTTGAACACAGTTAAGTTTGGTGCTCTTGTTCCTCCAGTTTGGGCACGAGTGCCATGTTGGTGTCATCCTCCCTGAGCATCCCAGCTCTCCTGGGCAGCAACATGTCCTTTGGCTGGGCTGTCTGGTTTGGGAAGGACTGGAGTGGTGGCCATCAGGACTGGCACCTCTTTAGCATTGTACCTTTGTGGCTGTGGCTGTGCTTAGAAAGGGCGGGTGGGCATGAGGCCACCAAGCCCGGGGAGAAGGGACGTCTCTGGTGACGACCACTCATTTTGCCACGCAGCCCTGAGGAGTGGGACACTGTGTGACAGCCCAATGGATGTTCTCTGCAGGTCCCCCTGCCTGAGGAGCTGGCAGTGACACATTTCTGACATGAACTGAGAGAAGATGCTGGCGTGAGATCCCAGTCATGTCATCTGGGATCAGGTACCAAACCCAGCCATGGCTGCAAGCAGTGAAGGAAGCAGCTGCCCCAAGCACTGGTAAACGTGATCCAGAGCTAATCCCGGGGCGCCTGCTCCCCGTGTATGCCTGCCTGCGGCGTGGCAAGGTGCCATCCTCAAGGTCTCCCAGCCCCACACCATAACCGCTCCCAGGGCTCTGTGGCTCTCTGTAAATTCTGCCCCAGTGATACTGTGGATGCCGCAGGGATGCTGGCTGAGGATGTGATGGGTTCGCACTGGGCTTGCAGTCAGACGACAGGTGCCAGCTTCACAGGGCGCAGGCACAATCATCTCAGAGGGATTTGCTTTCCTGCAGAGCCTATTGCTCTCCCAGTAAGATGGAAAAATTATGGTCCTAAAGGGATGAACAGTGTCTGCACTTTGATGGCAGACATCCCTGGAACCATAGGGGAAAAAAAAAGACACCCACTGATTTTTTTTTTTTTTATTTCTCCCTGTTTCTGTCTGCCTATCAGCCTGTCAGCCAGCTAGATGCTAATCCACAGCAGCAGCAGCACAAATAAAGCTAGACTAGAGGGATGCTAATTTATGCCTGCATTTCATGCTTTGTTTTACTTCCCCACTTTATTGGACAGAGTAGGCTTTGTGAGTGACGTAAAATGTCGCGTGTGCTCTCCCCATGGCAGGTTCCTGCACATGCAGCGAATAAGTTCATTTCTCCATAGCCCCTGCAGCCTTGTGCATGCCCTTCCCCGCCTCCCCTGGGTCATTTGTGGGGGGGTCGTTCCTGATAAAGCCCCATCTGACGAGGGCTTGCTCTAAGTTTTGTTGCACTGCATTTGAAACCCAGGGATGTGTTTCCAGTCTCATCCTGCCTTCTATGATGGTGCCAGCATTTACGCATCTAAACTGTAATTTTTTACGCTCTTGCTGGGTAACCAGACTACAGCCTCTGCAATTTGCATGAATAAATGTCATGTAAAATCATCCGTTCGTGGGTAGTGACCAGCCGAAAACTTATGTTGTGAGGCAATCTGTTCTGAGTGATCTGCAGAGCTGTTTAATGAGATGTTGAGATTTACACCTCTCGATGTCTGAGGGGAAAAGCATGTGTAGATTTAAGGTCACAGCCCAGAGCTGACCTTACCTATGTGGTGCAAGTAAGTGAGGAGTTTTATCACTTGTTGCTTGTGAAACCTGGAGTGTTAAACTGTGCTGGTGAGCAAAAGAGCCTTTGAAAGGCACCATCTTAGAATAAAGTAAAATTTAAAGAATAGTCAAATGGGTGTTAATAACAGAGGGTCTTGCGTGGTTTCTTGCAAGGGTCTCGTGTGGGATCTACACTGGGGCCCTTGGGCTATCGGAAAGGAAGGATCAGCCCCCAGAGGCAGGGAATGGATGTGTTGAAGGGTTGCTGAGGTCTTCGGATCCCATTAGAGGTAAAAGAAGGAGATGCCCAAGTACCTTTGAGTCTCTGTGCTTATGAGGCTGGCGCTGACTTTCGCCTGCAGCCAAGGCTTTGTGAGCAAAGCGGCAAATAGGAAAGAACGGATGAGACAGAGCTGGGGGGGGGCTTTGAAATGGCCACGTAGGCTGGGAACTACGAATCCCCCTGCTTTTCCACTCAACTTTTTCACAACTCCTGCAGAGCAAGTTTGGGGGAAGAGCCCAGAGGTGAGTCTCGTACCGAGGTCTGCCCTCAGCTTCACCAGGTTAAATCCTAAATGAGGATTTAATTGTGTTCAGTGAAAGTTGCCCAAATTTACGGCATGGAAATGAGAACAGAATTGTGAGTGTCCTTGTTTCTCTTTACCATCAAATAGCTTTTCTCAGCCGTGAATCCTGGCAAGCTGATCTCTGTAGGGTTTTATTTCACTCGGTGTCTGCATTGCCCTATTAAAACCACAGCTCTGTCCCTGAGTGCCTACGTGTCACCGTATCTGGAGTGCTTAGCCCTGTGTATTGGGTCAGGGGAATGTGGCAATAAAACTGCTCACAACTACTTGTTTGGATAAAAAGCACAGATGTGCTTACTTGGCAGTAGCTTCCCTTTTTTAAGCAGAAATGTTTGCACAAGTGACTTTTGTTTTGTCGCAGTGGTTGTGGGAAGGGAATGTTTCGCCGTCATGCATGTTCTTGGGTTTATGTGTGACGTTTTACCCTGCCCTGTTTATAGCGATGTCCAGAAATCTCTTAGCTTTCCTCTTACGGAAACCAAACAAAGGTTCAGGCAATGGATCTGGCTGCAGGAGCAATGTCAGGGGAGCCAGGCTACCTCTGCCACACTGAGGCAGGGCTCTTTTGGTTTTTTTCACAGCTTTTCTCTTCTCTGACTAAGCTGATGGACAGGAATAGTTTCATACTCCTAAGGTGCATCTGTTTGTGTAGGAGGACGTGGGATTGTGGCATTTGCGTTTGCAGCTTTTACTGGGCTCCTCAACCAGGCTTTCTTTGGGCTGATATCTGCTCAGATGGGGGAACCTCTGGGCGGCATCACATCTCACGTTGTGCAGGTCTTCATGTGCAAACACCATAGGTGTACAGAGGTATCTGGCTTTGTGCGGGTCTCGGAGCCAGCCTCTTTGAGGTCTCTTTGTTTTGTCTCCCTCTGGGTATCTTGTGCGGATGCATTTGCATATATGGAAAATGTTGTCATCATCTTCTCCCCCTCCCCAGCTCCTGTTCCCTTTGCTCTGTTGACTCGTGGGCATTTCCAGCTGAATGGTGTCTGCGGAGGCCAGCCAAGCGTGGTGGGGCTGGGGGCTAACACCCCCCATCTGCACCTTCGCTATTTCCTTCTGCAGATGTGGCTGGGGGGTGGTCAGGGCATTGGGGGCATTTTTTCCTATTTTTTTTCTCCTTATATTTAATAACTAGCAATAGGCAGACAGTGGGGTCCTGAAGGGAGTCTGGTCCATTCCCTGAGCCCCCAGCCCTGACACCCTGCTGCTCTCTCCCTTTCTTCTCACACTATAGTGTGTCTGGCAGCAGCACCGAAGAGAGCAGTCCAAACCGCACAGCGAGTCTGCCCGCTTGCTCTAATCCATGAGGCCAGGTTTAAACACTTTTTGTCCCTGTCTGGAAAGCCTTGGCATAATTATACCAATAAATCCCTTGCTCCTCCATGAAGATGTCCTTCTCAGGACATTTTAAGTCATTAATCCTCTCCAAGGCATATCTAGCTCCATCTTCTCTTCCCAAACCCTAACCTGCCCCTCTGCTACAGAAGACTCAAATGCCTTGAGGCTTCATCCCTCCGGTCTGCCATCTCTCCATGCACCTCTGTGCAGCCCTGCTCCTGCTCCCGCTCCGCTGTCCCGCCATCCGCTGCCCGCCTCGCACTGGGGACAAGCTGGGCCATCGGAGAGGCTGGGGGCGGAAGAAGGGGGTGGAGGAGAGACGGGGCAGCTGTGAGGCTTGTGTTAGTAAACACTTCCTTGGGTTCACATTTTAATTCCTTACCCCCCTTCCACATCTTCTCCCCCATCCTTTCCCTTTTCTATATGCTCACACAATGAGACCATTGTCAAGGGGTGATTTGAATGAGGGGTCTCCGGGCATGTTCCCAGCATTGTCAAACAGAGTGGGAAAAAAACCACAACTCCAGCCTAGCCAGGAGGACCAGACCAGACTGAGACAGATGCCTAAATTAGTGACAAAGCCTTTTGAATGTCCCCCCTAGACAAGGGTTGCCTTGTGCATGCGTGCGTGTGTGTGTGCATGCTCGTGGGTGTGTATTTGTGGCTGGGTGGCAGCTTGCATGTCTCCCCATGTTAATTAGTTTTGCATGCATGTCTGATAAGGTGCCAATGAATATATTTGTACTCCTTCCATTGGCGAAAGCTGTCTCGGCGGCGGGGGAGATGCGGGGCGGCAGGGGTGTGCTCAGTGCAGCCTGGCAGCCTGGGGTAATTGAGCTGTGCTGAGCTGGGAGAGGAAGGGGTGAGGGTTGCTGCGACTTCTGGTGCATTGGCAGAGCTGGGCTTCCCAGCGATGGGATTTGCTGCTTTCGTTGCAAATCATGGAGAGTTTAAAAGAGAACTGAGGCTTTTTTTTTTGGTTCACTGGGTCTTTCTCTTCGTCTTTGCTGATTGTCTGGCTGAGGGTCTGTAGGCTCTTTCTTCTCCTCTGCCCTGTGTCTCTCTCTCAAGTCCCTTAAAAGGTATTTATTTCCAATGCATTTGTATCCATCTTTGTATATACACATACACATGCGATCACTCACACAAAGCCCCAGCAACAAAACCTCCGCCTGCTTCTCCAGAAAGGGAGTCAAATCTGCTACCAGTTACAAAATATGGGAGGGAAGTGAAGTGTGTAGGTGCCAGGGGTAAAGCAGTGGAAACAGACAAATGGAAATGCAGAACAGGAGTTGGAGAGACAGAGATAACGTGTGCTATAAAGAATTTATCAACATTTGCTCAGGATAGAGTTATTAATTACCAACGCAGAGAAAAGTCTTTCTACATCCCCAGCATATGGACCAGCACAATGTCATTCCTAGAGTGCTGTTATCCATCCATCCATCCATCCATCCATCCATCCATCTGCATTC
The DNA here is from genome assembly GCF_028858705.1 of Grus americana. Taxonomy (NCBI): domain Eukaryota; kingdom Metazoa; phylum Chordata; class Aves; order Gruiformes; family Gruidae; genus Grus; species Grus americana. The sequence continues at coordinate 15,520,686 of NC_072861.1, read as the reverse complement.
TGTAGGTTCACACAAGAATTCATTGTAGGCGTAGGGATGTAAATACCAGTTCACATGTAATTAATTTCCTGTCTAAATTAATTTTGCATCATTTCCCTTAAATCAACAACACTTAAGAGCCCACATAGATTTCTTGAGAAGACTGGGAAAAAGCTCTAGAATGCACCAAGATGTCTTTTCTCCCCATGCTTCTGTCTGCTTCTGAGCAGCTGCCGGATGCCGAAAGAGCAGGGAATTACATGGCGCAAGGCTGCTCTGAAGCGGAGGCCATTTCGGGAAGTTTTGCTGTGGCATGGCTTGTCTGCTGTGGAGTTTGGTGGCACCCAGCTTTATGCTGGCTCCCATCCACTTTGCTTTCTCTTCCATACTTGGCTCCTGGTGCTGGTGGTGAAGGGATGGAGAGCAGGAGCAGACACACCATGATGCAGGGGTTGGTCCTGCAGGAAGCCTGGGTAGGAGATGGCTTGGTCTTAGTAGCAGAGCATGGGGTTGACTTCTTCTGATGTGCTGGCTGGGGAGGAAAGGGAAGGTCCTGATGAACAAGGTAAGGTGTCTGTTGGCATCAGCAGGGTTTGGGTTGAGCAAGGGCTGACGCCTGTTCCCCCACTGGCTCTGCAGCTGCACTGGGCTTTCTTCTGCTGCTGGGAGGGGAGCTGAGAGGTGACACGAAAAGATGGTAGAGTAGCCAGGGACTGACAAAGCCACTTGCCTGCAGGAGAGCTGACACGTCCCTGGCAGGGCAGGGTGGGCTGTGGGAGGAGCAGCTCTCCTTTGTGCTCAGAGAAGTCCAGGAAGGCAAGCAGGGCCAGGCTGCACCTCCCCATCAACCTGCATGGGGTATCTGCGAGGAAGCACTCGTGGCCAGCCCAAAGAGCACCCCAAAATCCTCACTGCCGTTCCAGCAGTAGGTACGGTGGGCAATTTGTGAGTAATGTGCAGGAAAAAGGGACTCTTGTGAAACGCAGGTCATCCAGTTGGAGAACAAAGGCAATTTTGTGTGACTTATCAGCGGTGCCTAATTGCGCAGGGTGAATAATGAGCAGCTGGGGAGGCAGCAGCGTGGTCCCTCCTGGCAAGCTGCAGCCGGTGGCTGAGTCCCGCATCTGGAAACCCCGAGTTGGTGCCAGCAAGATCGTGGGCATCCTCAGAGAGTTCCAGCCCCAGTGCTCTTCATCTGTGCGCATTTTGGAGCCGTTTGGGCTCCTGCATTGCAAAGTAATTGTGTTAACCCATATGGATGTACAAGGGGAGCCTGCTGTTGGAAAAAGTCACTCTGCAGTTGCTTGGACCTTTCATTTGCTCACAGAGTGGATGTGTCATCCACGCCTGACCCAGATGCAAGGTGGCCTTTAATCACAAGAAGAACCAAGCACCAGAATCCTGGACAGGGCTGGCAATTCCGTCCCTGGCCAGTGCCTCGTCCCTGAGCAGGGGCCTTGCTGGGGACACCTTCCAGCTGATCTCCCACTCCTCTGCCCCCCTCTCCCACTTGCACATCCCTGCCTCTCCTTAGTTCTGCTCCCAGGCTCTGGGCAGGACCATGGAAACCGCTTTGTCAGAGCTCCTCGCCAGGTTGATCTGCAAAAGGATTTTTTTTTTCTTTTCCCTGTTGGGATGACTATTCCCACATAAGCAAAGCCTCTTAATGAATCCGTGGCAGCAAAGTAGGTAACGCGCTCACTCTGCCAAGGCTGCTTGGCGCAGCTGGAGTCACGTAATCGGGCTAGGCTGCCAGCCGGGGACAGAGCAGGAAGAGTTAAAGTGAGGACAGCGTGGGGACAACTAATCCCCAGCAGGAAGAGTAGCAGAGACCTCCCTGTCCTTCATCATTCTCCCCCTCCATACACGCACTCTTCCCTCTCCACCACATCCTATTCTTCTCCCACATCCTCCCTTTACTTATTTCTTCTTCCGTCTTTCTCATCCTCCTCTTCTCCATCGCTTTCTCACTCCTCCCCCCGCCAGTTTCCCTCCTGCCCCCGCTCTCTCCAGCACGGTCTCCTCTCGCAAGCTCTGTCATGTCTCCAGAGCCGGTTTTCGAGTGGGACCGAGGGACGGTGTATTTGGGCTGCGGTGGAGGTCACAGCTATATGGGGATTGTTTAAAAGAGATTTGCCCACATCCCAGCCCATGTGACCAGCCTCAGCTGCAGGTCTCTCTTTCTTAATCTGGAGATAAGCGTGATTATCCGAGGAAGGGCTGTTCGGAGCTTTGTAACTGTGACAGGGGAGCTTTCAAGTCGCACTTTGCTGGCAGAGCAGCGTTTAAAGCCGGGGAATCAGATTCCAAGCGTGGCTTTGCATCTCTTTTCTGCTGGGAGCATGGTGCAGGGCTGGCAGTGGGGATGGGAGCTTTATTAGGACTTTGCTTATGATGCGGAAAAGGAGTTAGGGGAGGGAAATGGGGGGAAGAAGGAGGTGAAAAAATCCCAATTCGCTGTTTCCCTGTGGGTGGTGGCATAGGAGTGATGCACTGATTCAAGGGGACAGGCCAGCCTGAGCCCTAGTGTAGAGCCATAAGGTCCAACAAGTCTGGGGTCTGGCTTTTTTTTAGCCTGGGGTTGTGTCTCCTTGTTCTGCACTCCCCCGGCTCGCTCCGTCGAGCCCCTCGCACAAGAGGTCTCTGGGGCCCTGTTTGGAAATGAAATGCTCTTTTAGCAGCTCCCGTGGCGCAGCTTCTCTGTGCGGGGTGGCAGAGCCAGCTCTGCTGCCTGATAAGCACGTCGTGCCCCCGTGCTCGGGGCAGCTGGTTCCCTGGCCCCGTCTGGAGGAAGGTTTACTGGAGATGCTCCTTTGTGGTCCAGCTCTGTAGCTGGGGCGGGAATGCAGGGACATACAGCAATTGTATAGTTTAATATCGTATCGGTGTCTTGTATTGCTGGAGGCTGAAATATTTAACATCTCATACAAGGGGCACGGTCCCCGAAGGTTTCTTTCTCCAGAACAGACATCAAAATAGGTTTTAGTGGAAATGTTCAGCTCTGGAGCAGGCGCTGCTTTGCTTCTATTTGTAGACTAGAAACTCAGAGTGAAGACTCGTAACGGTGCTTCTTTTGATGGAGATGGGTCAAGGAGAAAGAAACCTGGATGCACGCCAGGGGCAGGAATCTGGGGCGAGGTTGAATCAGGACGAAGTGCCAATGCTTTGGACCGTCGCTTGGGCAGGACTCGCTGTTCTTGCTGTATCCTCCTTGGAAACGGTTCAGCTTCCAGTGCAGCAGCTGAGGCCAGCCTGATCCAAAGGACACCCTGAACCCCATGTTCTCCCCCCCACACCCAACACCACCCATTTTTAGCAGATGAGAATTTGCAGTGAGAACACCAAACAGCCCCTTCGCCCGGGTTCATTCATGGAGGGGTAGTTGCTTGCCTGTGTCAGAATACTGAGGGATAAAAGAGATCCCTATTCTTCCTCTGCCACGAAGGCACATCTCATTTTTGCATCTTTCTGCCACGGTGGCTTGCCAACCTTAAAGCAGCTCAGAACATGTACCTGTGCCTAAACGTACATGGATTAAAATGTGTCTGCTGGGCAGGAGACTCAGTTTACCTCCACCAGTTCCAAAAGAGAAGCAGTTGCAAATGCATCATCTCGAGAGCAAGCTGTGAGACATCTCCCACATTGCCTGCCTGTCCCTGGAGCCCCACACAGCTGCTTTGTGGCTGGAAGGTCTGTTTTCCTTGTGCCCCAGTGAACTTTATTTTTTGCTGTTTTTCTTTATGTGCTGCTTAGATGAATCCTTTTCAGTTCCTACAGCTTATTGCAGGGCTTTACTGAGGATCTGGCCAACACATGTACCCTTACTCCAGGGCACGTCTCTTGAAGACACTAGAAGATGGACACAGCAGTTTTTTCATCTAGTGACTCTAAGACCGAACAGCCCAAATCCCAGCCCGCAGCCGTGTTGCACAGATAACCGTGCCCGTGTCCCAGGGAGAACAAGAACTCCCCTCGAGATCCCACAGCCTCAGATCTGGCAGCAGGGACGTGGGCAGGAACATGTGGGAGTTGGCGTGTGCAGGCAGGAACACGTGTACGCTGGGCCAAGCGTGCCCATCTCTGCAGGCATGGTCCCACGCCTGCCCGTGTACCAGCCCATCTCTGTGCACTCGCTTCACATGAATCTGTCCCATGCCTGCCTGAAATGTGGGTTTGGGGGCGTAGGGCGACCGTGAGGGCTGATGGTAAATTTACCAACGGTAAATAGAGGCAAGCACGGTAGAAGGGATTAATGGAGCGATCCATTTGAGATGCGGCCAGGGAAGGTTTCCTGATGCAACACACGGAAGAAGGAGCTAAAAAAGGGAGTGGCATAGTAGAGACGGGTGTGAGATCAAAGGCTGTGCCAGGGCCGAGAGGGAAGGAAGGTGGCAGCCAGGAGCAGTTTGTGTTCCTGAGTGTTGGGTGATACTGAGGAGGGCGAAGGAAAAGCACCGGCTGCTCTGAACGAAAGCCATCAAGAGGAGAGAAGGGGGACAGATGGGAACAGGCTGGGGGGGACCAAGCAGGGGAGGCAGAGCAACAAGTTCTAAACTTGGGGATTTTTGAAGGAGTGAGTGGTTCTCCATGCTGGGGTGAAAGATGGGCTGGAGAAGGGGGCTGGCACCCAGTGAGGATGTGCAAGGTGGTCCTAGCCCATGGACAGGGAGCCAGCACAGAGTCCTGCATGCCAGAGGTGCAGGGTGGCTTTGGGACAGAGGAGCCGTCGTGGTGCTAGGGTGGGCAGTTTTCCAAAGGTGAGCGGAGCATGGCAGCTGGGACATGGCCAAGGTTTCCAGGAGAGCAAGAAGGAGCTCTGCAGTTGGGTTGGGAAGGACCGAGTCATTTCTCCAAACGCCACGTTAGGCCAGATACTGGAGTTTGAGCACAAGCTGGACAATAACACACACAAGGGACTGGAAAGTTCATTCTCCCTCCTGTGCCTGCACAGCATCCCCAGCATCCCTGTGCCACGCTGGGGCTGCAGCCTGCCCTGTGGCACTGGGACCTTCTGGGAACCAAGGGGAAGGGAAGAGCTCTGGCAGCTGCTTTTGGATTCTCCTTAACTCACCTGAGTGTCCACCATCACCATGCCAGCAGCTGAGACCCGGGGGTGATTCAGGCCTTTGCTGTCATTGCTGTTGTTCGGGGCCATTTCTAACAAGGCCCCCAGCACCTTGGTACGTGAATCCAGTTTTTGTGATTGATTAAAAGCAAAAACCTTGACCAAAAAAACCATAATGTTTGCTCGCAACCTCATTGCCATAGTAATGGAGGTCCTGAGGACACCTTTGAAGTAGGTCACCACGGGCCCCTTTTCACTGCATCTCCCAGCACGGCATGGCTCCGGATGCAGGGTGCCCCTGCTGCGGTCCAGCCAGGCATCACCCTGGCACAGCCCAGACCCACTCAGGGAAGGCCAGGCTGGAGAGCTGCCCTCCGGTGACAGCACCCAAGGGTGCCAAGGGCTGTCCTGCACCGGGTCACGAGAAACTTCTGTCCCTCCTGCTGCCAGCTTGCCAGCTTGCTGGTGTCCCCCAAGTCAGGGCTCCCTTCCCAGCCTCCCCTCTCCCCATCCCCCACCACCTTGCTGCCTCCCTCCCCCCTTTCCCCCAGCGCCTCTCCTCCTGCTTTGCATAATTTTCCATTTTCAGTGTCCCCTTTTCTTTTTCTCCTCTCCATATGGTGCGTCCCCCTCTCTGCCTGGCGCAGGAGCTGTCCTTAACAAGCTCGGCAAAACCCTCTCTCTCAGGGGCTGCACATGAAAGATGCTCTGTAAAAACAGAGGCCAGGATGGAGCCCCCCCTTTTCCCCCTTGATTTATATGGGGCCAGGATGTGGGAACATTTCTGGGTCGTGCTTTGGAGCCGCCGGGTGCTTGTGCCTGTTTTCTCCAGCCATTCAGCGCAGACCCCTAAGGCCAGTTCGTCCCCTGCCTTTGATCTGCAATGCAGAAAGAGCTGCCCGGGCAACTGTGTGCCTCTCTCACCCGGCCGGAGCCCCGGTTTCGGCTGGCAGAGAGGGATGCCCTGTCCCCGCTGCACTGGGGAGAGACCATACCCGCTCAGTGTCTGGTGGTCTTTTCCAGCCGGCTATTTTGGCTCCCTCCTGCATCCCTGGCACCATGAGGACCTTCAGCCCCACCAGGTCCAAGGCACCGGGTCTTGGCCAAGTAGCAGGTCACAGGATTTGCACATCTAACCCATCACTGCCCCTCTCCTGCTCTGCGGTGAATGCTTGCCAGCAAGCACCTGGCTGGCCAAGCTGGGGGACAGAGCAAAGGGTGCCAGGGCTGGCGACGCCTGCCCAGCATTTGATGGGTTAAGCCGGTCTCCAGCTAATTTCTCCCAGCAGCTCCCCTCCTCCTCGCACTTCTGTATGCAGCAGGCAGGGCCTCAGCGCAGGTTCCTGCACTGAGCTGTTGCCAGGGGAGTAGTTAGGCAAGTCTGAGCTATGCGGGGAAAAGGCCCGGGCTGTCAAAGTGTCTGAGATGAACCATAGCCTGGTCCCCCTGCAGCTGGGCCCAAGCATGCATCAGCCCTTGTTTGGAGCCTGGGAATGGCAAAGCCCAGGGAGGTTCAAGGGCAAACTTGCTATTCATTAGTCAGGGGTCCTTGACGTTCCCACTCTCTGTCTCCCTTCTTCTTCTTCTTCTCTTTTCTGTCCCTCTTTTGACAGATTCCTGGGTGCTTTTGGGGAAAACTCCCCTCCTCCTCCTCGCCCCAGCAAAAGCCCTCCACATAAACTTCCCCAGCAGACAAGGCAGGAGGACAATAACGGCAGGGCCACGATGCAAACGAGAGCCGGTGGAGCAGCCGCATCCCTCGGGTGTCCTTTCTCCCCGGTCCTCCCCACGCTGCCGCAGGAGAGCCAGCCGACGCATTCATTTTGCTCGGCTTGCCCATCGCCGATGTTTTATTATCTTGATGCTTGCAGGAAATTGTAACTTGAGATAAGAAAAATGTCAGCCGCCTTCTCCTCTCTCCCGTAGCCCAAAGCGGTGAGAAGTTCCTCCGTAGGAAATGTAAATGCTTGCCCAGGTGCACAGGACGAGCGTGAGATGGAGGGAGCCTCGAGAGGCCATACGAGCATCTCCGCCAGGAGATAAAACTCGCAGCGTAGGCGTAACACGGAGCCTCCCTCCCGCCCCGCTGAACAGAATATTTCATACCTCTTAGAAGCCGAAGCTCCCTTGTAATTATCCAAAGCAAACAGCACGTGTTATTAGTTTAAAATTTATTTTTTTTTTCCCCCTACCCGGGCCCCTGGAGCAGAATGGAGGTGTAATTGTGCTAAGGAGTTAGCAGGGGAGAGCACAGCTTTTGGTCACATTCAAGTTGGAGGGCTTGAGCCAGGGAGGTGGTATGAAAGGCTGGTATTTGCATAAGCAGCGTGCATCCCTACAAAAAAGAAAGATATCAGGGGCTTGCAAAATTCAATCAAGGCTGGGAGGGAAGAAAAAAAAAAGGAGGGGGGGAAGGGAGGGAGGGCAAAAAAATTGACAGTGAAAAAGGTTTTTCTAAGTAACACCCTGGCGAGATTAAATTGTCCAGAAATTTTCTCCGTGTGAGCTGGTGAAGCAGAGACTGGGCTGAGGGCAGGGGAGGAGCAGGGTCCCTCCTTCCCGGCCTCAATAGGGGACAGGAATCTGATTAGGCAGAGCGTCCTGCATCCATTTGCCATTATTTGAGGGGATTTTTTTTGCCCTTCCCACTGCCCAGAATTGCTGTGGTGGGGCAGTTTGTCAGCGTACAAACCTCAGCGCTGGCTTTGTAAGGGCACGGGGAGGCACAGGAGCAAGTGCTGGGGCAGAGGCTGAGCTGTAATTGCAATTATTTATGCATCGTTTTTTAAAAAAAGAGAGATAATGAATCCACGTGCTACTTTGCAGGATGCTTTCCCTGTGCAGAGCGCTGGGGAGGGAAGGCAGCACTGGGCTGGGATCAGGCCCTGGTGGAGCCCTATTTTTGCAGGCACCCACAATGCCAGGCTCAACTCTGCCCACAGGAGAAAGTGCATTGGGCTTTCCTGAAGCTTATATCAAATCATCGGGGTTGGTCCAGCCGCTCATGCCCCCAGTTACTGAGTGCTGGAAGGTGCAAACCCACCAGGCATGCAGGGCATCATTTCCGGGGTGGGCTGATGTCTTGTACCCATGAGCATCCTCTCTATTCGCACCGTAGATGAGTTTCCCTGTAGGTCCCAACAAGCTGAGCCTGCCCAGGCAGAGGGTAGGGGCTGTCACTGCCCAGGGCAGGGGTCTTTACCTGGCAAGAGTTTTCCCTGGCAAGCACAAGGGTTCAGCCTCCTCCTCCTCTCCTGGGCTTGGGAAAGCACCCACCGCTGTTCAGAGTGCATCTGCCCTGACCTCAACATCCTTGCCAGTTTTGCGGGGAGTGTTGGGGGTGACTCCTAATGTCACATAGGATGAAGCAGTGCTGAGCCTTGGCTTCTTGCAGCCTGAGTCTCCCTACACACACGCCAGTGTGGGGTCTGTCCTCTCGGCACCCTGATTCTCCAGGCACAAGCTGTGATCCTCCCCAAAATCCATGCATGTGGGGGTAGGCTTGGCTTCTGCCTCTCTTAAGTTTTAGGCTTGCTTCAAAGTTGCGAAAGGGAAGGGATTTTCCTCGGATTTCCATCAAGTATTTTATGAATATTGAAATAAAGGGGTTACAGAAGATCTATTTTTAAGAGAGATAAAAAATACCCATGAAAATTGCAGTCTGGACCCCAGAGTGTAGAGTATTTGCACAGTTCAAAGAGTTACGGTGGTTCATCCAGTCGCAGCCCGGGAACGTCGCGGTGCGACCTGCAGCAGATCACATGCCGGCTACTCCCAGGGCGGCTCATTAGAGAGCCACACAGAAGATTTATCTCTTAAAATGGGCTTGCAAATATTTTATAAAATTTGCAATATTTTATAAAATTACAATTTGGTGCAATAAAAAGAATAAATTAGCCAGCTGATGGTTCCTTTTGCACTCTGGATCCAAGTGTATTCAAGAATTAGTTATATTAGTCTTTACTCCTTCCAGTGTAACAGTTTATAGGCAAGGCAAAGGGAGGATGGCAAAGGGATAGGACTGGGTTCGGAGGCTGTGCTCAGGGATCCGTGCTCGCTATGGGGAAAGTGCAAAGGAAATAGAGAAAAAAATTCAGAAAAAAGGAAGGAGAACATGCTGCAAGGTGCAAGATGTGTGGGGCAAACCCCAGTGGTGCAGGGATAGCCGAGAAGCAGACATCCGCGGAGCGTCACAGCTTTGGCTCCAGCTCAGTGGCTTGGTATCACTTTCTCCAGCCAGGCAAGGGCGCGGAGGGCAGGGAAAGTTAACACAAAGATTAAAACATCAGAGGGCTGTGCCTTTAGTGACTCTGACATGCAGAGTAATCCCATGCCCCAAAGCCTAGGGAGGAAGGACAAGCGGCAAGCCCTCCCCTGGCTGGCGGTGTGCGGGTCAGGCAGAGGTAGGGGATTCAGGCAGGCGCAGGGGGAGCTCAGTGTCTCAGGGACCGCGGCTTTGCTGGTCGGGAAGGGGGTAAGGTGGTCTGGAGCCGTGGGAAATGTGTGGTGAGGAGGGAAAGGGGGTTGGAGTTTTGCTCCATCGGTGAGATGAGTTGGTCTGTTCTTAGCCAAGCGCTGCTGGACTGCTTCCCTGCCAGAAATCGTAACTGCTCCATTTTTTTCCTTTCCTTCCTAGATCCCAGTGAGCAGAGAAGGGACTTTCCAAGCCTGTGAATTCCTTCTTGGAGTTGGCTACCACCTGCCCAGACTTGCTGTCTGATGTCTCCAGCTTTCTCCAGGAGGGTCCTGACCTGCTTCTCCAATGGCCCCAGACAGGAGACGGCTTTGACTTATGAACACAGAGGGTTTCTGCATCACTTCAAATCACACCAGTCCAGCCATGGGGAGGGAGCCAGGGCAACACAGGGAGCCAGGGGATCGTCCCACATCACTCCTGTACGTTGTCTTCGGTGCCCTAAATACCCCAGAGCAGGACCACAGTGCTTAGGCAGAGGGATCTGAGCGAGCCAGCATCTCACCTGGCAAAATACCAGGTGCATGAAGGTTGGAGGGAGCTTTTGGGACCAGACTTTGCTCATGGAGCAGAGCTCAGCCCTTGCCACTCTTCATCCCTGGGTGTGTGGAGCTGCAGAAGCGCAGCTGTCCCGACAGCGCTGTGCTCGGGGCCCAGAGGACCGTGAGTCTGTCCGGGCCAGGCAGCCCTGCTGCTGCTGTTTTATTGCACCCTCTCTGTTCCTGTAAGAGAAATGTACTGGCTGTAATTCTCTCCCATTAAAATCCCCTCAACCCCATTCATTGTTGAAAATAAACTCTCCCTTTTGCAAAAGTGAGCTGTGTGATTTGGTGCAGTCTCGGGATGGAGGAGGCAATGGGTACAAAATAAATCCAGGGAAAACAGCAGGAAAGCGGGAGCAGCCGAGACCCAAGTGTCCGGGCTGTGCTATGCCCCACATCAGACACATTTCCCTGAAAGCCTGAGCGAATCCCTCGCCACTAAACGATCTTTATTTGGTCTGAACCCCGTCTGGGAAGTAACTGCTAAACCCAATGCAAACAGACCCCTGTGAAAGAATATAATGAATATGTCTCTCAAATGATTTGGAGCCCTTCTGCCTGCAGAGCAGGGTTCCCCATTGTGCCCGGCTCCTGGCGTGCTTGGGGCAGGCTGCGCGAGGTGGCTGCTTTCCCAGCTGAAACCCGAAAAAAGCAAACAATGGGTCAAGGCCGGCATTGTGTGAGCCCAGGCAGGCAGAAGGAGCGCAGCCCGGCATGGCCAAGTTCAAGGCTGGGCAGGGGGCCGGGCGCGCAGGGATGCTAATGGGGGCTGTGCGGGGGCTGCGGAGGCGCGGAGCAGGGGGGTCAGGGGCTCTGCGTGCCATTACCCTGTGCGGCTGTGAGCACCCAAAAAACACCTTATGGGGAGGCAATGGGGCTTGATTGTCCAGTGCAGCAAGGGGTGCTGGGGGCACTGGTAGTACTGGGAGAGATTTAGGTTGCGGGGGGGACTGATGCTCCTTGGAGGGGGGTGATGGTTTGTGGGGGATTGGCATTACTTGCAGGGGGACTGATGTTACTGGGGGCAGACTGGTGCTATTGAGGTGTTGCAGGGGGAACTGGTGCTGCTAATGGATATTACTGGGGAGAACTGGTGCTATGGGGGGGGGGGTGCAACGGGTGGTGATGGCACAGTGCAGGGCCCCACTTGTGCAATGTGCATCCTGCTGCGGGGAGGCTCTGGATTTGGGAGCCTCACAGAGGACACAGCCTCTCCGGGTGTTACACACGGCTCTGCCCAGTGCTCCAGGCCCAGGCAGGGACCCCCCCACACCCCCTCATCTCCCCGCCGCTCCCCCTGGCGCAGCACATCTCCCCCCTCCCCGCATGAAGTGTGCGGAGACAGGCGGAGCGGCCCGTGGAAAAACACCATGGAGGGCCCTCACAAAGGGGGTTTTATTCAAATTTGTTTAGAGTTTAGCGGATTTGCATGAAAAATGTGTGAGAAAAGCCGGCTCCAATGACCTCATCCCCAGCTGCCATTAATGTTCAATTAAGTGCTGAATAGCAGCAAAGGGGGGACCGGCCGGGACGTGCAGAGAATCCAGGCTCGGGCGCAGACTGTGAGAACCGGGCGCCCCCCCCCTCCCCGGCCGTCTGGCCCCGGCCAGCCCCGACGGGGTCCCCCCGCCGCCGCCCCCCTCCTCATCGGGAGGTGCGCTGAGCCCGTCGGGTCTCAGCCCGTCTGGGTTATCCCCCGGATCACTCGCATCCTGAAGCAAAGTGCCCCCCCTCAAAAGGTGGGTGTTTGAGGGGGGGGTAATGTCCCCTCTCTCCGCCACCGAGGCTGTTGTCACCCCCCCCTGCAGCCCGACTCGCCCGGCCCGGAGCCGCTCTCCGCCTCGCAGACGGTGTCAAAGCCCAAGTTCAAGTCCACGCCGAGGGGCTCTGCCCCGGGATTCCCAGCTCCTTTCCATCCTCCGCCTTTTGTTCGCCTCTGACAATTGCTCTTTATTTCTTACACACCCCCAGCCTCCCCCCCCGCACTTCCCCCCTCCCTCCCTGCCCGCACTTGGCACCGTTTAGCTGCCTGCCTGCAAACTTAACAACCCCGGTTCTTGGTATAAGCACTCAAATTACCCTTCTTTCTACATATAAACACGGCCCGGGGTGTGCGGCTCTCCCCGGCCGCGGGGTCCCCCCGGTGCAGCCCGGCTTCCCCGCACCGGCCCCGGCCCGAGAAAGTTTCTGCTGCGGGACACAGCGGGAGAAAATGAGCCGGATCCAGCACCCCCCCTCTCCAGGGCTCCCCCGGGCCAGCGCTCAGGTAAGGGAAGGAGTTCCCCCCATTTGCTTTTGGGGGGCTGCCTCTGCTGCGGGGCGCGATGGCACAGCAGGTTTTGGGGATGATGGAGGGGGTGTCTCTGCAGGGGATCCCGCATCCTCCCGCAAGACCAACCCTGCCCCGGGCACGCTGATGCGGAGCCCCAGGCTGGCCTCCTCCGGGGGTGGGTTCCCCCCCGCCCCGGGCCGGGGTGCGGGGGTGACGCTATCTGGCGGGGGCAGCCGGAAAACCAGGGGAGGGGGCCTTCCCAAACCTGCCTCTGCCCTGGCCTGCCTCTCTCCGCCCCCCTCGGGAGGGGAACACCCACCCGGGAGCGGGCCGGGGGGGACCCCGGCGAGCCGACACCCCCGGGGGTCCCGGGACCCGACACTCCCGGGCCCGCAGACCCCCGGGATGGGGGGCACGAGGCTTGGGGGGCAAACCCCACCCCCGGGGTGGCAGCGGCAGCATCCCTGCTGGGGGCACACCTCCCTCTCCATAGGTGCGATATATGGGGTTGCGGAGGCCATAGGGTGCCCCCAAATAAATCCCCTCCCAGTACCTGCGGCTGGGCAGTGCTGGGATAAACTGGTCGGGGAAGGGCGGGTCCGGGGGAGGCCGTGTCTGCCAGAAGGCCTCGGGCACAGACTGGGAGATTTGGGTTTTCGCCTGATTTTATTTTTTTCCAAGACAATTTCGGGTGAAGAAGGGGGAATAAACCTTCCCCCCCCCCCGCCCCGTTAAAATAGAGATGAGGGACGGAGGGAGCAAAACCACCTTGACTGGGGAAGGGGGCAAGATTTGGGACAAGGGGAAAAAAAAAGGGGGGGGATAAGAGGCTGAGAGGGGACGGGGAAGGGGTGGGATACGGGTGGGGAGGCAGGAGGGGCTCCCCCGAAACCCTTCCCCAAGCACAACGCAGCGAGGCGGGCGTCCTTCGCCGGCGCCTCGGGGCGGGGCGGTTCCACGGGTGTGTGCCGCCGGCCCGGGGACACCTCGGGGGGGCCGTGCCTCGGGTCCTGTGCTGTCACATCGCGTTGCGTCATGCAGCATCCTGAAGTATAATACGGCATCATAAATTATAGCGTAACATATAATATACGTGTGTGTATATAGCATGGCGCGTATATAACACCGTATTGCATTACAGCCGTGCGCCGTCCCGGGGGTTGCCCGATGGCCCCCACGCCCCGTGGGGGGTTGCGCCGTGCCGTGCCCCCGCCGAGGGTGCGGTGGGGTCGCCGCATTCCCGCTCAGACGGCGGGGACACCCTCCCCGGCCCCCCCGCTCCCTAAAACAGAGTCCTGCGCTCCAACGGGCGTGTTTGAAAACAGCGGTGTGGGCGCACCTCGGGGCGGTGGGAGGGGCTGCTTTATTATTATTAATAACAATTATTATTATTATTATATTTTTGGTGGCTCTTTAAAAAACCCACACCTGCACACGTGCCTCCAATGCCCGTCCCATCCGTGGGCCCACACGCGTGAGTGTACACACGGTTGCTTCTCCCTGCTAGTGCCCGTGGAGACCTCTCACCCCCCTCAGCAGAGGAACCGAGGGCCGAGTTCATCCGGGGCACCCACCCGCGGCTCCGCGCACACCGGGGGCCACGCACGGTGCTGGCAGACCCACAGCGGTCACGAATTGCCGGGGTCTCAGCGCCCAGGCCAGCGTCAGAACCCTTGGAAGGAGGGAAGAGACTTTTTCCCCGGGCAGTGGGAAATCAGAAATCCCCCCCACATGTGGAAACAGCGAGGATTTGGCTTTGGGCGTGGGGAAGGCGTGATGGAGTGGGGGAGAAGGAGGGATGAAGGGGGGGAAAGGAGGGATGGAGGTGAAAGAGGGATGGAGGGGGAGAAGGAGAGTTGGAGGAGGGATGGAGGGATGCAAGGGTGGAGAAGGAGGGATGAAGGGTAGAAAAGGAGGGATAGAGGTGCGATAAAGAGGGGTGGAGGTGGGAGAAGGAAGGATGGAGAGGGAGAAGGAGGAATGTCGGGTGGAAAAGGAGGGATGAGGGGTAGAAAAGGAGGGATGGAGGGAGAGAAGGAGGGATGGAGGGTGGAAAAGGAAGGATGGGGAGGAAGGAGGAAGGGGGGGGGAGGGTGCCGCACCCCCGATTGGCTGCTTAAAGACAAAATCCGGTGCTCGGTTTGAGAGGAGGGGGCGCGGATGGGCCGGGGGCTGCTGGGGGGTGTGCAGAGGTGGGCGCTCGGGCGGTTCGCAGGGCCCCCCCGGCAGCCATTTTGTGGCAGTGCCTGCCGTCGTGCCAGGGCTGGGCGGTGGGGCCGGAGGTGCGCCCTGCCCTCCCCGGCCCGGCGGGGCGATGAGGGGCGCGGAGGGGGCGTGTGTGGGGGGAGGCCTCCATGCCACGGTGGGAAACGTATTACCTCGCCCGCCACGCTTGCCCATTGACAGAGATAAACATGCAAATGAGTCGCTTTGCATGTCATTAGCATACAGGCAGATTGGGGGGGGAGGGGCCGCCTGTGTGCGCACTGCAGCGTGCTTTAATGCAACACCCAAACAGCCATTGCTGGTGTCTCCCGCCAGCAGCACCTGCGGCTCCCCAGGCCCCCCGCCGCGGGCAGTGGGACCCCCATCACCCCCCCTGCACCCCCTCGGCCCGAGGACCCGCCACCGGGGCTGCCCCGCCAGGTACCCGGCTCGTTCAGCCCGGCCCGGGGCTGCAGGGCACGGGGACACGCAGGAATAAATAAAGCCAAACCTCGGGCAGCGCTCTTTTGGGGCTATTTCTGTGTTTTCACCTATTTCTGTATTCTTTCACCTTAGCAGTCAAAAGGAGCGGGCGGGGGGCGAGGGGGGTTTTACCGTTCAGCCGCCGCCTCTTGCAGTCCCGCTCCGTCGCCGCCTTTAATTGCGTGGGATGGGTGGAGTGGGGAAACGGGGAGAGAAAGGCAGCGAATTTGGGGAAGGGAGGTGCAAGGGGGGAGAACGGCCTGGGCTGGGCACTCCCCGCAGCTCCCGGGGCTGGGGGGAGGCGGGGGTGCATTTGCAGACGGCGGGTGTGTATCTGGTGCCCGTGTCCGTGTGTAGACACGGGTGTGTCCGCGACCTCTGCATGTGCCGACCTGTGCCTGTCCGCACACGCGTGTCGCATCCCCCCAGCCCTGTACGCGTGTACCCACTCGATGGGTGTGCCACACCGGCGGGTATCCGACCTGGGGGTGTGTATAATGGGTATACGGGATCTGTGTGTTCCCCACACGCGTGTGTGTATCTGACCTGGGTGTGTCTGCACACACCGGCTGTACCCGCTCCCCGGGCACCCGTGGGGAGCATCCCACCGCGGGGGGAGCACCGCACCCACGGCCGGGGGGTTGCGGGGAAGGCCGCCGCCCCCGGCTCCCAGCTAAGTCGGGGGACCCCCCCCCCCAGCCAGGCTTCCCCTCCCCGCCGGCCGCGGTGCGGAAAGAGGGGGCCGCAGGGGGCCCTGCCAACACCCCACCGGGTTTTCGTTGAAGGGGGAACAGCTCTCCCGTCCCTGCGAGAACGGCAGGCGAAGCAACCTGCAACGGGCCGCGGGGCGACGAAAAAGCATCCGGGGGCACATCAACCCTCCACGAGTTGAGGGTGTGTGTGGGGGCACTTCCCGGGCACCTTCTACCCCCCAAAATCCCCCCACAGCTGCGGTGAGACGGGGAAGCGCCCGGGCAGCCTCGGGTGCGGGGCTGGGTGCGGGCCCCCGGTGTCCCCCCCAGCCCGGGGGGACCTGCTGGGGCATGAGCCCCAGCTCCATTTAGGGGGCACTCAGCGGGGAAATCACCCCCTTTTCTTTGCGTCTCCCTGAGCCGCGGCACAACCCTCCGTCCTACACCTCCCGAAGCAGCAGATCCCCATTCTTGCAAAGAAACTGGCTTTTTAGTCTTGCTGATAAACCCGATTTTTATTCTTGTAAAGAAACCCGCTTTTTATTCTTGCAAATAACCACGATTTTTTTTTTCCCTTGGAAATAAGCCCGATTTTTATTCTAGCAAAGAAACCCGCTTTTCTCCGTCTCGGCGTTTATTTCTGGTCGGGAAGGACAGGGAGGGGACGGGGCGCAGGGGACGGATCGGGCGTTATTTTGGGGAAAGGGAAATCCAAACTTCGGCGGGTGTCGAGAAATAAAATCGCGCCGGCTCATCTCCGTGTCCCACAGCAGGGGAGATAAAAGCGCCGGCGAATTTGTTTTCCAAAACAATTTTTAAAAGCTCGCATATATCTTTTTCCCGTATTTCCTCGGAAGAGCAAAAATTCACAGAGCAACCCCGTAATGAATTTTTTCTGCTGCAAATTCCCCCCAAATCCAGTTAAAAGATTATTATTACAAATAATGCTGCCTCTTTTCTCAGCGAATCAATATATAATTGGAAATTAGAAACACCTTTTTTGTTGGTGGTGGTTTTTTGGGTTTTTTTTATGTGTGTGTGTGGTTTTTGGTTTTGGTTTTTGTTTTTAAAATAAACCTGAAATATAATTTTCTGAAGCTTAGGCAGCCCTTCAGAACAGCCCGCTGGGTAAAATCTGGAGGTTCTGCCTTTTAAAACGACAAAAGTGTTAGGTGAAGGCTCCGAGAGAAGCACCGTGGCACGGACAATGCCGAGCGGGGATGAATCTGTCCGGCGTGTGCCACTTACGGGAATCATCCTTCTAATTTCAGTATCGAGTGAGAAAATTCAGAGAGTCGGAAAAAGCGATTTATGGAGACCCTGAAACCTGCGGCCACCGGGGCGGCCCCGGTAGCCCCCGGCCCCAGCCCCTGGACCTGTTCTCCATCCCCCTGTGCCCGATTTCTCCGGGCGGCCGGTGGGATCGGGATGGCAGGGACAGCCCTGGGTTGCAGGGCAAAGTTTGCAGCGCTCGGCGGAATTACTGCAAGGGCGATGCGGGGCGCAGGATTCGGCCCGGCTCTGCGGAGCCGGTCCCGGTCTCTGGGTGCAGAGCTGTACCGCCCTGTGCCGCCGGCCCCCTAAGCATCTCTGGCTCCGGCTTTGGGGCCAGCCACAGGCGAGGAGGAAGAGGGAGAAACGGCGGTTAACGAAAGAGGGCTGTATTTCTGGCAGCAGAGCCGGCTCTTTGTTGCTGGGACCGGGCAGGGCGACCCCGGGGCTTTGCCACCCCGGTTCGCCGTCGGGGCACGGCAGGGCGTCCGCACCGTCCCCAGCACCGGGAGCAGCCCCGCATGCCGGCGAGGGCAGTGGAGGCTGGCCGAGCCGCTCAATATTCATTAAAACAGCCCCTCGGCTGCATTTTCGTCCCCTGTACAGGGTTTCCCCGCACAAGCGGGTGCGTTTGCGTTGGGGTGGGCTTCTACCCACTGCCAAACCTTGCCCCGTGTCCACAGCACGGCCCCGCGGCTCGGCAGCCCTTGCGAGGGTTGGTCCCAGCCCGGTAGGGTAGGGAAAAGGGGGAGAGGGTCCAGGATCAGTCCCGCCCGGGGAGGAACCACCCCCCTCGGCGTGGCGGGACGTGGCCGGGGGACGCGCGGGGACCCGGCGAGCTGCGCCCCGACGGCGGCCCCGCCCCTGTCCAGGGTCCTGAAACCGACCGCGGCCGCCGAGCCCGCCGAGCCGCCGAGGGGGTGGGACCCGAGTGGGAGGCGGCGGGACAACGAGGGGTGCA
The DNA here is from genome assembly GCF_028858705.1 of Grus americana. Taxonomy (NCBI): domain Eukaryota; kingdom Metazoa; phylum Chordata; class Aves; order Gruiformes; family Gruidae; genus Grus; species Grus americana. The sequence continues at coordinate 15,502,741 of NC_072861.1, read as the reverse complement.
GGGTGGAAGCTCTCGGGGTGCAGGGAGGGACCCCGCGGGGTGCGGGATGGGAGCCGTCCGGGTGCAGAGCGGAAGCCGGGCATCCCACCGGGGAGCCGGTGGCTGGGATGGCGGCAAGACGGGGTGGCAGCTGTAGGGCCCGCGAGCGGCCCCGACGGCGCGTTTCCATGCGCTATTCTTCCCCGATTTACTGCTTGTCACCGGCAGCTCAATGGGGGTCCCCCCCTCTCTCCGGGACCTTCGTTGCCTTCCTCCCCCCCCGCCGGCCCCGGGGCCGCGCAGAGCCAGCTCCCCCCGTCTTCCCCCCCCGCCCCGGCGCACTGCGCTGCCCTGCAGCCCGCTCCCCTGCGCGGCTCCGGGGAAGTTCAAGAAGTTGGCTGGCCCTGCTCCCTGCGAGCAGAGCCAGCCCAAACACCAGCGCCTGCCCCGGAATATTTCACCGTCGGGCAGAGGAAAGGGAGGGGGGGAGACAGCTTAACCCCCCCCCCTCCCCAGCCCCTCGGGCTCTAATCTCCCATGCATCGTTACAACTGTCCGCAATGAGGCGGGGGAGGCCAGGCTGCAATTAGCTATAGAGCCGCTCGCCTTGCAAACAGAGGGGCTCGGATTATTGCAAATTCATTTCTATTTTCCAGGCCAGCGCTTGTATTCTCTGTTAGCATAAGAATAGAGCCAGGCCCTGTGAACTCCTCCGACCTACTGACCCCTCTCCCCAGAAATGAATAGCAGCACTTTCCGTCCCCCCCCTTGCCAGCCTCTCCAGCAGACTCGAGCCACGGCCTAAATTCCTAATCAGGGTAATTTAATATATCTTAAGCCCCTGGCTGCTTTATTTTCGCTCCTTTTTTTTTTAGTTTGTTTTAGGCATTCACTGGCTCTCACCCCGTCATTAGAGATCCTTATTTGACGGATATAAGAAGCTGTTATGAGACTACAAGTCTCTTTTTATCTTCTAAATAAGCTGTGCTTCCCCGTAATTAGAATGGTGTTCCCAGCCTTTGAGGCCTTTCAGGGCCGCCTAACAAAAAACTTGCAGGAGGTGAATAATCCCGAAGTACAAACTCCCCGGCCCAAGCAAAGAGCCGGGACAGAAAGCTGTGCCGGGCGGAGCGGGGAGGGGGGTGCGGGGGCACCCACGCGTGGGCCGCCACGGCCCTGCCTGCGCGTGTGCAGGGGTGGCCTAATGCGCACCCCCCGGCCCCCCCGGGCGTTGGGGTTTCGGTGGGGTTGGGGCAATCCCTCGCTGCTTGTTTGGGGCTCTGCTCTGCACACCTCCACCCCCTGTGAGGACCTCGTCCCCTCCCACAGCCCCACACGTGACTTCGTGGGCAGCGTGACCCAACTCCCCCTGGGCACCCCGTGCGCCTGGCGCTGCCCCAGCCCTCTCCCTCCCCGGCCCCGGGGGTGGCACCCCCTCCCCACGCTGGGGGATGCAGCCTTGGGGTGCCCAACGGGGTGTGTGGGGGTCCCGACTGCCCACATGCGCCTCGAGCCGTCGAGGCAATCCCGCCGGGACCGTGCCGCTCGCCCCTCATTGGTCAGCGCGAGCTGACGACGTCCAGCTGAGCCTTGCAGATTGGCTGGCAGGGAAGTAGGGCTTGATGGCATCACGGCTGCTCGACGGGGCTCCCCCGGGCACTGCTCTGCCTGCCAGGGTGGGGAGGACACCACGGTGATGGGCGCAGGAGGCCGCAGCCCTCCCTTCCCCTCCTGATGCACGTCCCTGTGGAGCTGCAGTCCCTGATATTTCGGGAGAATATCATGTATATATACATAGATATACATAGATGTATAAAGTAGATGTGGAAATGCAGGGAAAGTGGCTTTGGGATAATTAGCCTTCTTGATGTGGTTGGAGAGTTATCTAATCCAGAGGAGCCTAAAGGCATCATTACGGAGACAATATTTCAGGAAATCCAATTCATTGGAGCAAAAATATGACATTCATTTTGCTGGTTATGTTATTACAAATATCCTTCAAAGCAGACATTTCACGCCCCCCCCCCCCAAAAAAAAAAAAAAGAAGAAATAAAATAAAATGACCAGACGAAAAGCCCCAAAGTTATGGACTGGGAGGAGGAGGATGTGTCCGGGGGCAGAGGGATCACCCCTCGCCTCCAGGACCCAGGCGCAGCATGCTGGATATAAGAGAGGGGGTCTTTGATGCTGCGGGAACCTCCCCGGAGTGTGGGGGGTGTCAGAGAGCTGGGGGGCGTCAGACAGAAACAGCAGCAATCGCCCGCCCCCAAACACCGGACACCAGCGCTGCAGCTGCCCGGGGGCTGGAGGAGGCTGCCCCCCCGCTCGGCTTGCGCGGGGCTGCGCGTTATTTTCATCTCTTCCGCGGAGGAATTGCGGTGCCAGCGGCAGCCGGTGGCGGGCAGGGCGGCTCTGCCTCGCCCGCAGGATCTCGGAGCCGAGCGGTTCCCGTGCGGTGCGGCATAAAACCGCAGCCCCGGCGGGCAGGGCTTTCCCCTCTGCCTGCGCTGCCCGGCGCTCCGCTTCTCGGGCACGGCAAGTACAAGCGCTGCTGGTGCTGCTGGTGCCCGGCGGGGAGCAGCTGGCCGGGAGATGCTCTACCGGGGTTTCCCTGTCCGGATCAGGCCCTTTTCACCTCTTTTATTTGGGGCCGGGGTGGGGAAGGGGGACGGAGCCGGTCAAGGGGTGAGTGTGCATCGCGCTCTCCCGGCGCCCGGGCACGCCGGAGCAGCATCTCCCCAAAACCCATTCAACGAAATCTACCCCCGGGAGCGCTCCCCGCCTCTCCTCCGCGCCGTACTCCGCCCGCCAGCCCCCCCTCTTCACGCAGGGGCACGGACACGCGTGGGCCTCCCCCGCCGTGCTGCGCCCCGCGCATGCTTTTTTGTTTGTTTGTTTGTTTTTTTGTTTGGTTGTTTGGTTGGGGGTTTTTTTGCAAAGAGACGGGCAAAAAGGGGAGGAAAAAAGGTGTTTCCCGGCCCTGGACGGCAGAGTCCGCCGCGAAGCCGGGCCCCCCTCGGTCTCCGGGGCCCGGCGTGGCTCCGACCGGCCGCAGTGGGCTCGTCCCGGCGGGGCGGCGGCGGGTGTCGCTCCCAAACCGCGCCCAGCCCGGCTCCTCCAGCTGCCGCCACGTCCCCGCTCCAGCTCGCAGTCTGGTTGTTTTGTTTAATTAAACTCAATGTCAGTGTTAATTTTCCGCCTGGCCGGGCAGCCCTGCCTTTGCCGGAGCCGGCGTGTTGGTTACAGATGTCAACGCGCCCCGTCGGGGCTGCGCCGAGCCCGTGGAGACACGCCGCGCCGGCCACGCGTGGCCGCGGGCTGCTAGATGGGGCCGTGGGCTGCGGGGCCGGGATGGGCAGGGGCCGGGCTTCCCCGGTAAAGCCCCCGCCCCCCATCCGTGACTCGGTCCTGCGTGGGCAAGCAAGGTGAGCAGGCACTGCTATGTATGTCGTGTAAAGAGCTGTCCCTGCGTGTCTCGCGTGGATTTCCCTGGAGATACGGCGTAATTGGTGAGACCCTCCCGACGGGGTGGGGGCGAGCCACCAGGAAAGCTGGAGGTGCATTTTGGGAGAGAACAGTGGGTCCTGGCTGGTGCTTTAGGACAGAGGTCCTTTCTGGAGGTGCATCCCTGGCTCTGGAGGTCCCCCGAGCCTCCCTCAAACCCACGGCAGCTCTGGGGATGAGTCACCCCCTCCCCAGAGGTGTCCCAACCCAGGACTGTGGCAGGGAGGGGTGTCATTTCTTGCCTGCTCTTGCCCAGCATCCTGCAGAGTCCCCAGCCCCAGCTGGCTCCCAGCCCTTCCAGCAGACAGACACCTCTCTGATCTTGATTTCCCAATTACGTTTCCAACCCTCCAAACTTTTGGTCCCTGCAGCCCCCCAGGTGACTGCCCATGCAGCTCCCTGTGCTGGGCATTCAGCTGGTGCATCTGATACCCTTTGCCTCTTCTGCTGAGATCAGCAGTGAGCAGTAAGATCCCATTCACCTTCTCCCTGTCATTCATGCCTTCACAGTCCTCTCTTCTCCTCAGTCCCCTCTTTCTGCAGGCTGGAGTCCTACTCTGTTTAATCCCTCCTCAGATGGCAGCTATTGCACATCTCTAACCCACCTTCTCGTCCTTCCCTGCAGCCTCCCCGGCCCTGCGAGATCACCCTGTGAGGCACCCGTGCGGCACAGAGTGAGCTGATCCCTGCCCTCTCCTTACCCATCCCTGCCCTCTCCTCTGGTCTAACATGAGTAATTCCTGACTTGCCGCGTACCCCTTGCCCCCTGCCAGTGAGTCAGTCGATCTTTTCAAAGTCATATCCATGGCTCAGAGTGCTCTTCCTCGCTGGATGTAGCTGTTTCATGGCTGTGGAGGGAACGGATTTGTTTTCTCTGTGCTCAACACTGAATTCCTCCCTCATTTTAAGGCCAAGTTCATCAGCACATACACCTCTATCTGGTGCCAGATTTTGTCGTGTTGGAACAGCAGTGGATACTGTCCTGTTGCTGCTTCCTCCCTCCTCCCTGGCACCTCCGAAGACCCGCGCTCCCACCCGCCGTGGGGGCTCTGATACTTACCCCTCTGCACTGGGAACCCCCTGGGTTTGTTACGCCACTTTGTCTCCTAACTTTTAACTGGTTATTCATTCCCCAGCTGCTTTTCAAACTTCACTTCTCGGCAACAGGCTCGGCCTTATTTACCAAACAATCAGGTTTATTGCTGTTTCTCCCCATTCTTTGTTACCATTTCGATCTGTTTTGCCCATTAAACTCAGGACGTTGTGATTTTCCGGACCACCCGTAGAGCCCTTTTGGGGAAGTTGGCTATCCTCCATTCCTATTTACAAAGACCGATTCACACAGGAGGCTAAACTCCAGCTACTGAAATAACAATTTCATATTTAGGTCCTGTCTAAATCCCATCTTTTCTCACTACTTGTTTCTGTGCATTTGACCGAGCTGTTTTGCAACCTTTCGTACAACTACCTGGGCCGTCAGTACATCCAGCCCCCCTGGAAAGAAAGCGTCGTTTGGGGGAAAATCTTTAAGATCATGTTACTCTCCAGTGTAGGGGGGTCTCCAATGCAAGGGGGGGTCTCCATCCCATTTTCTTCTTCCATTTTCTTCTCCTGTGGATGTCGAGCCCCTGGAATTCCTCCTCCAGGGCTTTTTATTTGTTTGCTGTCAGCAAATCGTTCCTGAAAAATCCCTTTGTCCTGCTTTGTTGTTTTATATTGATGTTGGGGAGTTCATATCGGAGAGGAGCTGAGGAAGGGATTTGGGGGCCAAAGCAGGGGTCGCAGCTCTGACACAGGTGACCAGTATAAACCAGCCACCATATGCCTACCCCATCCTGATGGAGGGGATCTACTCCTACCACCTGTCCCTAAACAGATCTCTGCTGTTCGGGTGCTGCCAGGCTCCGAGCACCACCATCCCAGCCCCTTTCCCAAGGCAGGCATCACATCCCAGGCAGCAGAGGATGGGTGATGATGGGCCAAAGGCAGGAGAGCCCGAGGGGGGTGGGGACACACGGGCCGCAGAGCCGGCCAGCGCCGGTCCCCGAAGAGAGCCATCCCCTTGGCACATGTCCACCCCCCCGCCTCAGTGGAGATGCAGGTGTGAAGGCGATAGAAGAGGAAAACGGGCCTGCCTCATTGAAGCCGCTCGTAAACAAAGCCACTTGAGTGGAGAGGATTCAGAGAGCCCAACAGCCGCAGGAAACTATAATTACGTTTAAATATTGTTAGCATCATTATCTTTTATCCGCCATCAGATTAAAACAATTATGGCATTTTCAGGAATCGTCCTGGCATTCTCTTGACCGGCGTTATCTGTCAGGCAGGAAATGTGATTTTCGCTTGGAGAGGCGCCAGCCGCCTCACGGCCGGTCCCACGGCCCCCGTGATGCTTCGGTCCCAGGAGAAGCCAGCAGCCGGGGTGAATTCACATTTTACAGAGAAATCTGCATTCATCCCGTTCCCTGTGCGTGGGCATCGGTTGCTCCTTCATCCCCATATTGCTCTGAGTTTCCAACCGTTGGCTTTGGGGTTACCCGGCCTGGTGGTGGCAGGGGGAGGTGGAGGGGGGGACGCTAGCCCGTGCCATCACCTCTGCTGGTGGCTGTGGCGGCGTGCCGGAGTGGGTGGGCTTGGCAAACACGGCTCCGTGCCTGAAAGCCGTGGTGAGCAATTTACCCAAGGAACTCATTTCAGGAGATCTAGTCTAAGTTAATTAAAGATGGCTGGCTGGGGTCATCGCCTTGGCAACAATTAAGGGCAGGAAAGACGCCTCATTAGTAATAGTTTTTAACAAAAAGCATAATTTTTCATATCAAGACAATCCCGGGCACACAAGGCAGGGGGGAGAAGGATGCTTTCTTTCTGGCTTTCTCTCCTTCCCCACCCTGGCTGCGGGTTAGCCCACGGGGCAGGACCGGGAGATGGGAAAACGGGATTGAAAGGAAAAGCCCCTTTGCGGATCCGGAGGCTGGCGAGGGTCCCATGGCCAGTGGCCAGGCAGCAGCGCTGGGGGCCACGCGGATAACGGGGGATATTCCTGGAGGGCAGCGGGTGGGATCTGGCTTCTCGGGAAGGAGAGAAGAAGCCAAGAACTGGCCATTGCTGCCACGCGGGGGCTGCCCGCACATCCCGGCCTGGGGGGCATCGTGCCAGGCTGCCACCCCCAGCCACCGGTGATGGGGTTATTCCTCCAGCTGTGCCTTTGTTTTTTTAATTTCCCTCCTCGTACTCCAGAAATCTTAATGCTGCTGCCTACTTATGCCAGGCTGGGCAGAGTAGCTTTATTTTCTACTTAATTAACTGTCATCCTGTGATTGATCAATTAATGATGGAGCCATCATGGTAATGCTCTGGGAGCCGGTGCGCCGGGGCCAGGCCGAGTCACGCGCTTGCCTTCCCACTCCTACCTGCTCCGGTGCCCCGGCACGCTTCCCCCAGCGCCGGGGCTGTGCCGCTCTGACTCCTTTCCTGACAGCAAAGGACAATGTGACGGATGGAAAATCCCTTGCTCCCAGGAAATTTGGCTGTTTACAGGGCAGCCACAGGAGGAGGGACTGGGTACCAGGGACCAGGAGTGATGCTCCTGCCCTGACATCCCTGGCCAGCAGCTGGGTGTCGTGGAGAGGGCCGCTTCACTGCTGGACACAGCGCTCGCTGCTGCATTCAGCTCTAGCCCAAGTGTTTCTGCTGTTTTTCCCCCTCGCAGTGACATTTTGGCTTGGGAGAAAGGACAAGGCTGATGTCGCCTATCGGGATGATGCTCTCACTGCTGACCCAATGGGGTCAGGGCTCAGCAGAGCTGGCGACTCCGATGGAGTGGCTCTGCTCATGGCCTCCTCCTCCAAAATTGCACACATGGCTCAAACGGGAGGGATAAATATAAACTCCATTCAGATATCCATAGAAACAGAGCTGGAGATGGAAGACCCCATGCAGTTAAAACCTTCCTCCTCCTTCCCACACGCTGCTATTCCCAGTATTATTCCAGAGCATTTCATAAAACCAGTAGAGCTAGGCAGAGTCCGACAGAAATGACCAGTAAGGTGTTACCAGGAAAATCCCAGATTGGGGGAAACACTCTTTCTGCTGAATAATTTACCTGTTATAAAAAAAAAAAATCAGGACTGTGTTTAAAAAGGGGTGAGGCTCCACTTGGTGTGGCGGTGCATGCTGGCACACACGTGCGCAGGGCTGAAAGGGATGCAGTGCAACTCCGTCACAGAAGTGGTGTAAGTCCTGTCGCTTAATTACTGTTTCCTTTCTGCGCCGTGAAAAGTGCTGAGATACAGATTTGATGTGCTGAAAAGCGTCTGGCATCTTGTCATGCACCAGCCCATCTCCAGCATTCAACAGCTGGTGAATACACCCCCCTACACACCCCCAGATGTATACCTGCACCTACAACATCACCGCCTGTTTATCTATGGATCGGTCCAAACGATAACGTGTTTATTCAGGCAACTCTGCCGGCTGGTAAAAAAGAAACCGAATTGGTACCGAAGGGAACCAGCCGCTTCTCGGGGCTGCGTGTGCGACTCTGCCTCCCCACCAGCTCCAGATTGAGTTGTTTGTCTCATTACATCCCTGCACACACATCCGCACCCACACACAGATACATATATAATCCCGTGCGTACAGCCAGGAGAAAACCTTATATAGTATTATAAACATAATGCTATTTTTTGAATTAAAGCTTAAAACTGTTCATCGGAGATGACACATGCAACACATTCAAGCCCAAGAATAGATTTGGAAGCGACTCTGGAAAATATCAATAATCACCAGTATTTCCTTACATCCCAAACCCAATCCAACATCATTTCTGCTGTGAATAGTGCACGTTGACGGGGAGAAGACATCCGAGGAGGCCCATGCCTCCAGCCCTGCCTCCCCTTAAGGGTGAGGTTTCTGCACCTCCCTCGGCTGGGGGAAAGACTTATTTCCCCCCATCCTCATGGCAAAGAAAATCTTTGCTGAATTAACCCCCCTGGGTGTTTTTTGGGTGAGAAATGGAGCCTTTTTCTCTGCCTGCTCAGTGCTTGGAGATGCACAGTGATGTTAGGTGTGACGTGCCCAGTGTTGCTCTGGCAGCCCCTGGGCTTGTGCTGGCTGCTTAGCTCCCGTGTGTCATGGCCATGCAGAGCCTAAAAATAAGCTGGGGTTTGGGTGGCAAGGAGGCTTTTGCACTGTGCCAAGGTGGAGGGCAAAGTGGGGAGTGGGTGGCAAAGCAAATCTCCCCCCATAGTCCTACAGGAGGGAGCAGGGAGCTGGAGAAATTGTGATTATGTTTGGAGAAGTAATGGCTGAGCATCTTCAGCATCTCCCTGGCTCCTCTCCCCGCTGGCTGCATCCACACCCTGGCCGAGGTGGCAGGAGCTCGGCAGGTCCCGGGGGGCTTTTGTAGGGCTGACCATGGGGTGGAGGAGGAGGAGAGGCCACGGGGGAGGCAGGCTGGCTGCTCGCCTGCACAAAGGGGCCCGGGCCGGCGGTGCCCGGCGTGCCCTGACCCTGTGCGGGGCAGCCAGGAGGGCACAGTCACATTGTGGCCAGCTCATAAAGATGTTCCGAGACAGAGCTGGAGCTATTTAAAATCAATTAATAAGCTGTAAACTGCCCCGGTCCTTGCTGTTCATTAGGCAACCACAAAGAAACTTTATTTTAGAGTTGCAAGTCCTTTTTTTTTTTTTTTTTTTTTTGGAGAGAAACTTTTTAAATATCTAATTGGCTCTGGGAACCAGGACCCAAAGGGGTTGCAAAAGCAAGGGAAGCAATTGCCTTAATCAGTCCAAGATCCCTGATTTATTTATGTATTTATTTCGATTTCAAAGCAGTGCTGCTCATCATATCAGGGCCTTTAGAAGCACAATTATTCTCTCGACAGAAGAGCTAACCTAGGCTGCGATTATTTGCCTTTCTGAAAGGCGGTGGTTCCCCGTCAGCCATCCTCCACGTGAATGCGCTCCCACTCCCGCATCTCTCCAAGCGATTTTAGCATCTGAGAAACATTCCCCGCAGCCTTCCCGCAGCCACAGCCTGCCTGAACACCCAGCCTTTCTGCCGAGCTTCCCAGCTTCAAAGAGCAGGACGAGCGTTTGCTAAATAAATGTTTCTTTATTCCTATCCTTTGGCTGCTTTTCAAGCGGTGGTCGAGAAACGTGCTTGCGTCCTTATGGCTTGTAAAAGACACCGCAGGTCACAGGTGGAAGGAGCTGGGCAGTCTCAGCCCCACTGGGTTTTGTATTTGCTTGTATTACGGCCCTGGGGCTGGGGTCGGAGCGGGATCGGAGTGGGATTTGGAGGCAATGCTCTGCTGGCCTGTGGAGGCAGAGGGTGTTCTAGCGGCAGGGAATGAGCAGAAAGGCAGGAAAAGAGGGAGCTGTGCTTTGAAAAGAAACCTTCTTGCAGCTGTGGTGGGATGCCTGGGGTTGGGGTGATGCCTTGGCTGAGCCAAAGCCCTGCGTGCCCATCCCCACGGTGACTGGGCAGGTGGGGACTTGGGGTGGGCAGCGTTGGTACCCACAAGGTCAGGGGCATAGCAAACCTACAGGGCTGGGATGGATCCTGCTGGTCTTTCCCCCACCGGCTGCAAATTTTTCCCTGATAAAGGGACAAAACCTCTTTGCAGTGGCAGCCCTGCAAGCGTCCCCATCCCAGGGGGCTCAGTCGCCCCGTCCCCAGGAGGTCCCTGTGGTTGGCAGCGATGCCATGCTGCATCCCCGACCCCCACCACGGGGCTCTTCTGCAGCGGCATGAGCCATCCGTGGGCTCGCGAGAAATCCTCGCGTGTTGTCACCCCCCCATACCCCATCCCCTCAATGCATATTTTGCAAAAGGTTTAATTGCCTGCAATTATTAACTAGCACGGACACTGGAAACCTGCCAGTCAGGAAAATAATGAACCGTTTTAATACAAATTCAGCCCGTAAACAAACGTGGTTGCCAGAGCCATTGCAGCTGCCCGGTGCTGGGAGCGGCAGCGCAAGAGATTAACGGGGAGACCCGGGGCAGCCCCATTGTCCCCCCTGGCACTGGGTGAGGGTCCGCATCCCCACAGCCACCCCACATCCCTGTGGAAAGGCCTTGCCCCAAATACCCGGCGGCTCTCCCACGGGACCGTAACACCACCCCCAAACAGGGGCACCAATAACAGGGCAGGGGCCAAACCTGTGTAGGTGTTAAGATGCAGATTCAAGCTTTGGGGCAGTTTTGGGGGGGATGCGTGGCAGGGGAGGGGTGGCAGCATGGCTGTGCGTGGGGGAGCAGGTGCCCAGGGCTGAGCCCCACTGGAGCATCCTTGCTCCCTGCCTTGCCCTGCATCCCTCCCTGGTCCCACGAGACCACCCGGGGCCCTGGCACCTCTGCCCCGGCTTGCACAGTCGTGGGCACCGGGCACAAACCCACTGTCCCTCAGCAGAGATCTCCTTTGTCTGCCAACGGGAAAAGTATCTCCCACCCCAGGCTTCCTCAAAAAAGGGTTTTAAGGGCACCAGGCAAAGACCCTCCTCTGCCTGCTGCAGGCGGGAGGGTGAGATGGGGCAGCCCCAGAGCACCCCAGGGGCACCAGCATCCCCTGGCACCCCCCAGCATCCCCCTGTACCCAGGGTGAAAAGGCAGGGGCCACCCCAGCAAACGATGTCTGCGGGACCCGGACCTGAAATCTTACGCCCAGGGAAATATTTCTGCCAAGGCATGGAGGGACTCCTTTTGGTTTATTCTAAAAAGGGTTACTTTTTTTTTTTTTAAATTTTCTCTCCTTTTTTTTTAATAGTAAAATGGGCTGATGGTTCTTTTAACTTTCAGTAATTTGTGGAAATTAAAAAAAAAAAAAAATTTGCAACGCGACCCAGATTTTAATGGCCGTCTGAAATGGATGTCTCCGGGCTTTGTTTTTTTTTTTTTTTTTTAATGAAGTCACTCCCTGAATGGTGAAAAATCTCTCAAATCTGGATCATGAAAGTGTCCTGAATTGTTTTCCTGATTTTTTAAATATTCCTGACAAATTAATTGTTCTGTATCTGGATGGAGATTAAAATCATCTTCGTCTTGCACGTAGCTCACAGGAGCATATTTTGCCATTAGAAAAGAAAGTGAAATTTTATAAACTAGAGAGATTTAAAATATATAAATTAGTAAAAAGGTGGAATCGGCTCTTTCCTCAGGGTCATGTGTGTAAAAAGGCATTTTTACATCTTATCTGGGCTAAGACTATAGCTGCCTGCCTTCAGAAGTAGCTCCTTCCCTTGAATTAAGCACCAAAGTAGTAAAGATATGGTATTTATAAGCCAAAAAATAAAGCAGGCACAATTTATTAAACAGCTACAATGTGACAATAAATAATTTTAATGTCAATCAAAATTGGATTATTGTCACTGAAATTTGGATTGAAAAGATAAAAGCCTGAAAGGGAGAATTGAAATCCAACCGCGGAGATGATTCCAATATCTTTGTTCCTCGCGATAAATATTTTGGGTGAGAGTTTAAACCAGCTAATTCTTAATTTGGGGGGAAAAAGGTTGAGTGGGATAGGCTTTTAAGAAATGTAATAAGAAAATATATTCATGCTTGGAATTGGTGAGACGAGGTTTGGGTGTGGTGTTTTTTTTTTTTTTTGTGAAAGCAACAGAGAAAACAATTTTAATTTATTTTGTTGTTTTTTTTTTTTTAAAGCTGTTTGGTTTTTAATTTTCTTTTCAGTGCCAGGCAGCAGCGGGAGAGGGATGCTTCTCCCCACCCAGCCAATATTCATCCTCCTTCCTCCCACCTTAGGAAAACCCAAACTCAGCCTCCCCAGGACGCATCGGCCGAAGCCGCCCGTGCTTCAGAACAGGCATTTATCCGTGCAGACAAACTTCAAACGCCCGGGGAGCCCCGGCTGCCGCAGGGCTGCTCCGCTCCCGGCATCGGCCACGGCCCCAGCTCCCCCGCCTGCTGCGCTGGGGCTTTGGGGGCGAGGGCCCCCTCCAAAAATCCTCACTGAAATTTTCCCCTTCGGTGCCTGAGATATTCTTGCAGAGGAAAAAGGGGCGGTGTGTGCATCTGGGGAGAAAGCAGCCCTTTTGGGGTGCGGAAATGGTAAAACAATTAATTTCCCTGACGGGGAGCAGGGCATGTCGGAGAGCGGAGGCCAAGGACGTGGCTCCGGGGGAAGCATCCTCATCACCTATTTTTTAACCCCAAAATGAGGACGATGAGGATGCTGGGGTGTAACAGGGTGCTGGCAGGGCTGCTGGCCTCTGATTGATTCCCCCAAGGGGCTGAGACCCTCCAGGCAGGAGAAGGGTCCCCTTCTTGACAGCATCGCCCAGCTTCCCCTCCTCCTCCTGCCCGCCAGCCTCGGGCAGCGGCTCTGCCGTGGCACCCAGTTCAGACGGTGCCTGATTTGGGGCCGTAACCGGCAAACGCTCAACTGGAGCGGCCGAGGCAGAAAACCTCTGCGTGTCTCTAGGGTGATGTTTTTATTCTGCATCCCAATAATACCCAATTCCTTCTTGAGACAGAGCTCCCAATTATTTTTACAAGGATTTAGGGGCATGACATAAATAAATATACATATATATATATTTATTGTGTGTATGTGCATATCAAATTAACACCCAATGTTGGCTTAAAACCCACGGCATCAGAACACGCGCGTATGGAGGTGTGGGCTGGAAGCGGGATGTCCAGGTTTGTCCCCGGAGCAGCTGATGGATGGACGAGGAGGAACCGGCGGAGACCGGGCGGTTTTAATCAGCGTGTGTGTGTGTGTGACAATAGTTGGGTGCAGAAGGGGACCTGATACTGGCATCCTTCATTTGTTATAAATCACACCCATAAAAACAGAGGGGAAAAAAATTAAATCCGGGGGATCACAGTGCTTTTAGTGCCAACTCAATCCCCAAGCTGGAACAAAGCTTTGCCAGCCCAGAAATAAATGATGCTGCACCTAATGGCTCTGATCCCTTCCTTGCTGCCTCCGACCAGGCAGCTTTAGGGTTTTAACGATGCCGATGCGATGGGAAGCAGCATCTGGGCCTGATGCTGATTTTTACCGGCAAAGGTAGCCTGGCCAGGTGGGGTGGAGGTCCCGGGGGACTCGTGGTGGGGAGGGAAGGCTCGTCCAAATGTCCCCAGGTCCCCGCTCGGCCGTGGCTTTGCTGATGCCCTGCCGCCGCCGGGCTCCTCTCTCTGCTCAATTGCACAGCGCGCAAATGGAATCGCTCTCCTCGCTGTGTTTGTGGCCACGGGAGTGGAAGAATTACATTGGGCTGAAAATAGTATTTACTTTTACTGATTGAAAAATAGATGTTGGGAAAAAAAAATAAAAAAAAAATGCAAAAGCAGGAATTGAAACTATAATTACAACAAACCGTATGTAAACTCCCAGGTAAACACTGATTATACTGTGTCATTTCAGCCAGACTTTATTAGCGAGGGAAGAAGCGAATCTTCTTTCTCTCTCCTCCTGTGGCGGATGCAGCACGCAGGATCCCACTGCCTGCCATTTGCAGAGCACTTTTTGCCCTAAAAATTCTCATGTTTGTGGCCTGATCCTGCATAGCTCTTGTTGGCTTGGCTTCCTCGGCTGAGTTGTGCAGTCACCCTCACGTGGGAGCAGAATGCGGCTGCTGGGGTGCTGCTGCGCGTGCAGGGCTGAACCTCCCCGGGGCACCTCCTCGCCTTTGGGGAGAGGCTGGGAAGGAGCTGGAGGGTGTGGGGGGATAAGAAACTTGGGGTGCGGGACCCAGCCTGCTCGCTCCTACAGCACTGTCTCCCTGGGGTGGGAGGGCATGGGATGGGGTGCCCCAGCTGCAGCATCCCCTTTCCTGCAGGCAGCTCATGGGCTGGAGGACAGGGCTGGCCGGATCCATCCTTGGGAAAGGCTGGATCGAGTGAGTGGCTACTGGTGTCACGTGTAAGGCCCTGGCCGCAGCATCACCAGACCCCTTGTGTGCTCCTCAGCAATGGAGCCAGACCCCCATTATCGGGGAGCTGTGTGCCCAGAGCCTGGCACCCTAAATGCAGGAGAGGAGCGGGGTTGGTACATTGTTCCCAGACGCCCGGGTTACGCAGCATCCCCCTCGCTCACTGGCATGGCACATGGTCCCGCAGAGCCTCCGGGATCTCTCCTCCCTGACAGGTCTGGCGGAGACAGGGCAATGCCATCGCACTGGTAACGTGTCGGTCCCCACCATCCCCCGTGTCACTCTCAGGACACCTCGGAGGTGACCGCGGCATCCCCCCCTTTGCCATACGGCACAGGAGTCACCTGGCAGCACCGTCCCCTTCAGATGAATATTTGGGGTGCTCTTGCCGCAGTTTCCTTATGGGGAGTGAGGGGGGAGATGGGAGCGGAGGGGAAGAAGTAAACCACGAGTAACGTGGGTAACGCCAGGTATTGCTTATACAACAGGGCTGCAGGGCCCGGCTGGCCTTACAGCTTTGCCATAGTGGCACCCTGTGGCAAAATGCATTACTACAGCTGGCAGGGGCTTTGGAGGGGGGACACAAGGCCTGGGGGGGACCCTCAACCTGGGGGCTTGCAGCCCCATGGGGACATGCACCCCCCACACAGGCGGGGATGGGATGCCGAGGGCTGAGCAGCGGATGGTCTCCATTGCCGTGACATCCTGGTCCCCTGTGGTGGGTGTCACCCATCTCTGCGGTTGCCTGTGGGGTCAGCCGGGATGCCCAACCAGCCTAGGCTTCCCCCTGGGCTGGTGCTGGGATGCTGGCAAGCTCGCTGGCCGCTGTGTGCTTGCTCGCTTGGGGCTCTCCGGTGGCATCTGCATGGCCGGGCAGCGTGGGGCTGCACGGCAGCGTGGAGGGGGGTGTGCGTGTGTTGGTTTTCTCCTCCTGGAGCAGACCCGGAGTGATGGAGCGAGCTCTTTGTCTGCCCGCGCGCCTGCCTGTCACGGCTCCCGGCGTTTCCCAGCCACCTTGCACGGCACGCAGCCACTTTGGCAGGAGCTGTCTTGGAATTTTAATGCGGCTGATTAACGCACCGCGATGCAATCGCGGAGCCGGCCATACCCCTTCCCCAGCCTTGCCTTCTGGGGGAATAAATAACCAAACCCAACCAGGCACCACCACCCGTGGCGCATCGCTCCATCCTGAACTGAGCTGGGGAATGGGATCTGTTGGAGGCACGAGGTGGTCCAAAAGGGAGAGATCCTGATGCTGGACCTGCCTCAGCCCAGCGAGCCGTAGGGTGTAATGCAGATGCCTCTGCCATCCTGGCGGCAGAGCTGGGTTTGGGGTTAGCACAGGGATGTGCCGAGGGATGTGGCACTGGGTGAAACAGCAAGGAGGTCGGGAAGGGTCATCTCTCCTTCTGGGAACAAGAGTGAGCGATGGAAAACTCCAGGCAGAAGGGAAAATGGTGAAGGAGAGAGAGTGGAGAGGCAGGGGAAAGCTGCCTGACAAGCAGGGAGGAGGAGATGGGCGAGCAGATAGCCCTGCCGCCCAGGAGAGGACGAGGGGGAGTTATTGACACAGAGGACATGTTGCTAAAAATTAAATCTGTCCCTTCCTCAGGCGGTGTTGACAGAAGAGGATGGGTAGGAGATATCAACGGCAGGCACACGTGTCCCAGGAGAGGGTGAGACACTGGCGGAGACGGAGCAAGAAATGAGCCCATGTGCGGGTGCCGTGCCTGGGACGGCTGCAGAAAAGAAACTCAAACCCTCTCTGGAAAGCGGAGGGTGCTTGCAGGGTGGGGGCACCCCGTGAAACACCCACCCCTCTGGGCACCGGGGAGGATCCAGCGGCTGTCAGGGCCCGGCTGGGGCCCCGTTGGTGCTGGGGATGGTGCAGAGCTGTGCGAGTGGCTGGGAGAGACCCCACACCCCTTGTGCATGGAGCTCTGCTAGCAGAGAGGGGTGCAGGAGGAAACCTCCCCTGAACATCAGCTGCTTTGGGTCAGACTTTTGGCTGCAGCCAAAAATGAAATGGGGAAGAAGAGATACCGAACTGCTCCGCAGTGGGGTGGGGGCTCGTGCCTGCCGGGCTTGGCGCAGGGATGCCCCCACCTCCGTTGGCCTTCCCTGCGCTACCAATGATTCCCACACAGGCAGCTGAGCCAAGCAGAGCGGAGCTGGCAGCAGTCAGGAAGGGAAGGGGGGAGGCAGTGATCACGATGACAGGGACCACAGCCTGGGCATCCCCGTGCCATTCACGTGCCAGTGACCGGGAGCATGGTGGCACGGTGTGTCTCCTTACGACACGGATGCGCAAGGGAGGATGCTGGCAGGGGCAGAGCAGAGCAAAGGGGGAGAGGTCAGGAGGGACCACTTGGGATCCATCACACTGCTGGGATGTGCCCACAGGTAGAGGGGGGACATGTGAAAGGGACAATGGGACACCCAGGGAACACTACTGCTCCGGTAAAGGCCTGAAGGTTGAACATATAAAGCAAAGGTGGTTTGGGTTCAGATGGGAGAGAAAACCCATTTCTGGAGCACCTCCTCTGGTGGGAGATGACTTCAGAGGGGTGTCAGCTGATGTTGCTAACTTGATTGCAACCAAGCTAGCTCTGCTGGGCAGGGTTGCGATGTTTATTAACGGTGGCGAAGGAAAGCACCAGCAGATTTCTAGATCCCCACAAGTGTAAGGAGGGGGAACGGGCCCTTTCCCAGGCACTGGCCATAGGCCATGACCATACTACTTTGCCCCGGGGCTTCCCAGATGTCAGCCGTGTCCCAAAAATAAATGATGAAGAAACTCCAATGCAAGCAAGGCAGCACAAGCCCCCCCTCCTCTGCCTTAGGGTTGCTCTTGCTAAAGGCTTGATCAACCCCACTTTGGGGAGCTGTGAGGTGAACCCGAAATGCAGAGCAAATGCCACTTGACTGAGGTCTCTCATTTTGCCTTCAGACCAGGGACTCCCTTGTTTCCACAGCTGCTGGGCGCAAACCCCTGTTCCCACCATCGCAGCCTTTTGTCCCGAGCCAGAGCTTCCTTTGGGAAGGCGATTTCACTCCCGCATGCACCTGCCCTGGTTTTCTTTGGGGTTGTGTCCCTCCCTCCATCCCCTTTAGCATCCCTTTACCTTATTAATATCCTTTGACTGTCCTCATACCTGCAGACAATCTGGTCCCCAACCACCTCCACCTCCCCCCCCTCCTCAAAAGCTTCCCTCAGCTGTCTTTAAGTCATAGCTGAAATCTGCGGTATGTAGGAGGAGAAATTCAGTCTGACAGCAGTTTAAAACACCGCACTACTTGGCAGATTTAAATGCTATTTTAAATATAAGCTATGACACAACGGACAAAAATAGCATTGAAAATACCCTGTCATGTTCCATATTGCGAGGAATAGAGAAGCAGACCAGGCTAGAAAGGAGCAGAGAGAGGGGCCAGATGGAGAAGAGAGGTTATTTTGTTTGTTTTAAAGAAACTGGATAAATGTATTTTGTATGTGACTGGGTAAATGTGTTTTATGGAGCATGGAGCCAAAAAAAACCCCAAATAAACCTTCTCATGAAAAATCTACATATTTTATTCTGGGATCTGCCAAAGCAGGTTTGGTGGTAAATAATTGGTGAGAGGATGTATTTGTTACCATGTTGGTTTGGTGATGCTCAACACCAGCAGCCACCAGCTATGAGAGACCGCTTGGTCCCTTCTGAGCCTTTTTCTCTCCTTTATTTATCTATGATTTAATAGGAATTTGCTCTCCTCAAGAAAAAGAAAAAGCCACCCTAAAATACCTAGAAGTGATGGTTTGCTTGCAGCTCCTGGCTCGGTGACGTCACAGTGTGTTGGGAGCGGGCACTGTAGGAGCTGATGTATGGCAGCACGGGGCTGGGGGTGTCCCTGCAGGGTCAGCCCGTGGGACCAGGGAAGGACGGAGGGATGGAGGGATGTGGGCTGATCCACCACCGATTTCCTGAGGTGCATAGGTGTGTGGCTGGAAGATCCTGGGAGCTTGCCTGACCCCACAGCATGGTTGCCTACCTGGTGTGGGTGCGAAGTGCCCGGACATCTGGGCCTCCAGCTTGCAAGGTTGCAGGGAGAGGTTTCTTCATCTCCTTCCCAAATAAAAGTGCTGCTCCAAGCTGCTCTCTCCTCTCAGCAGCTTCTTTGCCACCCCTCCACACGTTCAGGGCAGGACAAACATCCATCCTCTCTTTGGGCTTGTCTCAGAGGAGTGAGTTTTGGCTCCTTCCAATCCCCCCAGTATAACCAGCAGTAAATCTAATGGGAGAGGGTTGACCTGAGGACAGTCCAAGAGATTTGGGGAGAGCTCAGAGCATGAGCGAGCCTCGGGCTGCAGCACTACACGCTGCCCTGAGAAGCCTCAGAAATAAGGGCTGGCGCTGGGGAGAGGCGCGGGGATCGACACCCACAGCACAGCGGTGCCAGGCCCCGGCTGTATCCCCCAAAATGGGGTAGGGTGTGGGGTTCACTGCCACTGCAGGATCCGAGCAGCTCTGCCTCTGCCTGCTGGATTGCAATAGCAATTGCTACTGCTTATGCTGGGGTAAGGATTTGGTCCCTGACAAGCACCTGATGGCACAGGTTACCAGGGTGGCTGACCTCACATGCCCTGCTGAACCCCCCAGCAGGATTTTGGGGGCTCCCTGAGCCTCCTCCATCCACTGCTAGTCCCGCTGCAGCAGCAGAAACCAGGGGCAGAGACCTGGAGTGAAACATTTCTTCTGTCACCTTCAGAAAGGTCTTTATTTTAACCCCAGCATGTTATTACAATAGAAATGCACAATTTAATGAGTTTAACAAAACAGTTTGATGAAGCCAGGTTAGCATTAGAAACCAAATACTGAGTTCTTTCAAGGTCTTACAAATCACCACGGCCTGGGAAAACATGCCCTTGGTTTTCCCAGCCGACATCTCCAGGCAGATTTCCCTGACTGTCCAGTGACGATGGCAAAAGCTTTTTATTAGGAGAGAGAACTGCCCTGAAGCTGTTCTCCCGTCTGACCCCCTCACCCCCTGGGTGCCCGGCCCCAGCTAGGGGCTCACGGCTGCTCCTGACCCTCTGGCTGTGCCCACCCATGGGATTCCCGTGGACAGCAGCTCTGCAGGCACGGTGGCAGTGGGACCTTGAGCACTGCCCGGCGTCAGGAACGGCATCACTGCTCACAGTGCCAGGCAGGGAAGAAACTCTGCGAAGCTCCTGACACGTTACCATGACCTTCTCAGGCTCTAGGCTAAGGCAAGCGGCAGAAAAGGGCATCCACAGCCCCACATATTAATAAAGATTTTAAAGACCCCCCCAGCTGCCCTGCCTGATGCAGGCTGTTGCAGAGGCAGATGTACAGCGGTTTCAGCATGGAGCCTGGTGCCGGGCACTAGCGCCAAGCCGCGATATCCTCGTACAGCACCTCTCGGCCCTTGTGCACCTTGCAAAGGGGAGCGTGTGCCTTTCTCGAGCCATCCCTGTGTGTGCAGAAACCCAGAGCTAGAGGGAAATGGGAGGATCCCCGGTGAGAGGTGAACGAAAACCTCCCGGTAGGGCCAAGAGAGGCTTTGCTGTGTTACAGCCTAAGTAGCGTCACTGCTGCTGGAGCTGGCATTGGGTGCTCTGCTCCCCAGGCAATTTTCATGCCCCATTGAGAGAAGCAGCACCACCACTCTGTAAAAGCAGCCTCTTTTGTGCTTGTTTTCTATTTTAGATGAAAATAAAAGCATTTCTGTATCTTTTGATCTGCCTCACTTCCTTACTGACACTTTCAGGATGCTCACAAGCACTTGGGTATGGGGGAGTCCCCACAGCTCAGCAGGGTCCCCAGGACTCCCTGGGGAACTGCAGCCACGCAGGTACAACCAGTAGCAGAGAAGTGAAACGAGGACGGGATGCGTCCCCAGCCCCTCTCAGCCTTTCCCCTGGCCACCTCACCCTCCAAAACATTATCCCCATTGCAGTATGAGCCTTGGGTGCGGAGCTGCTGATGCTCAGGTACACAGCAGGCACAGCCATTGGGGAACGCCGGGCTCCTGCCCACCTGCGGCAGGTATCACGGGGCTGAAGCTGCTCACCGGAGCGGTGGCATTGCAGTCCTGCCTGCTCTTACCGCCCTGCCCAGCTGCGAAGGCAGCTCAGCTCCCTCCCTTGCTCTTTGTTAACCACTGAATTCATCTGACAACTCAAAGAGAGAGAGAGAGGGGAGAGACCCCGCGGCCTGCCGTGGCCGGCGCGGTTCCTCGGCTCCCCCTCTGCCCTCATTTGCAATGCTTGAGTGGGGATTTCTCTATTTACTAAGCTAACAATGTGGGTTCCCAGGGCCTGGGCTGATGATGACATCCCGGCGCTGGTGGGTGGTGGGGCCGGGGGGGCAGTGAGGGCTGGGGAGGGGGGGGGATTGCATAATGCCGAGGCAGGCGTGGGAAACCACAGCATCTGCGAGAAAAGTCTCTGCCAGCCTCTTTGAGCATGGCTCAAAGGGCTCCCGGGGAAGCCACGGGGCAGAGGGAGCCCTGGGGACCCGGTGGCAAGGGGAGAGGCTCAGACCCACCTCCCACGACCCCAGCCCTGCTGCCACATCCCCGCAGAGCCAGGAGTGGCCAATGGCCCCGTCGCCACCACCTCCGTCCCTGGAAGGGTTAACGTGGGCCGCCACGGGTCTGCTCATTACAGGGTTAAGGGGGAGATGGCACTTGCAAATCCCTCAATTACCCGGGCCAGAAGGCTGCTCAGGAAGAGCTTTATTAACGTTGCCGTCTTCATTAACCGCTTCTCCACAGCTGCCTAATTACTGCCGCCATTAGGCTCGCTGGGTCTCCCCACCACCGCCCTGACCCCCCGGCCTTCTGATTAACCTTAATTACACCTCCATCCCCGGGAACCGGGCGCTCACCTGAGCAGGGCCGTGGCTGGGGGCTCGAAGGCTGCCTAATTGCGGGCATCCCCGGTGGCGTGGGGAGGGGGCCGGAGGCGGCCGGTGGCCAGCCGCCCGCGGCACGCCAGATGTTCGTCGCTGAAAAGCAGAGGGCTGCCCTCGCACTGAGCTAAGCGGCGGCAATGAGATCGGTAGCAGGGCATTGAGGGAGGCGGTGAAAGGGTTTCCCACCTGAGCCGATGGGGCTCGGCCGGGAGGAGAGCGGGGCTTGCCGGAAAGGGAGGGCAAGGGATGAAGGGTGGGAGATGTGGCGGGTGCTGCTGATCGTCTCCCGGTGCTCATCCCTGCCGGGAGGCCCAGAACCCTTCTGAGTGTCCCCCCCAGCCTTTTCCTCTCTGGTTAGGCTATGGGATGTCTCCCAGGCTGGATGCAGCACGTGGGGATGTCCATTCCTGGAGGTGGCTGTACGGTGCATGCACGCACTCAGTATTTCAGGCAAGACCACAGGCGGCAGAGACCCTGCTGGCCTTCCAGCTCTGTCATCCCCGGGGTGCTGCCGCTGCTCCAGGGCAGCCCCAGCCTGACGTACCACCCCGTCCTCCTTCCGCAAAGAAGATGCTGCTGCTTTTCTCTCCCTCACCGAACAGGGTGAAGCACGGCTCCTCGGGTGCAGGGAAAATGGAGCCGCTTTCTCCCTCTCCTGCATCGCGAGATGCCCCCACCACCTTCTTCCCCCTCCTTGCCATGCACGTCCCTTTTGGGAGCAAAAAAAAAATAAAAAAGAGATAATAAAGTTCTTATTTCCACCACATTTGCCATTTCCTGGTCTAAGTAAAGAGTGTCATAAGAGTGACAAGCTAAAAGCCACTGATTACTGTGGATTCATGGCATTTATTCTCCTCGTGAAAAGAGCAAACATCAGAAATAATGTGGTCCGGCCTGCCTCGGAGCCTAACCCTGCAATTAATCAGCATTCATGTGCAGAAGGTGCACGAGCATCTGATATGCAGAGAGGGAGTAATTAAAGGCAGATGCAATCTCTGCTTCCCGCAGGCCTGGGGATGGCAACTGCACCCCCACCCCCCCCACCCCCCATTGGGGTGCAGCTCCCCAAAGTCACCACTGTCCCCACTTTCCTCCCGAGCAGCCGCTCACACTCGCCCTGTCTGCCTGGCTGGATGCATTGGGGCTGAGCTCTGCTCCCATGGCTGGAGCGAGCGGGGTGATAGGGACCCCTCGTCCCTCGGCTGTTCGGCGAAGCGAGCAGAAGGGTTTGGGGACGTGTTATTTAGGCGAGCTTCCGATGCCTTGAACCCTGACATGGGTCGGTGACACCGTGAGGTCCCCGGAGAGGGGATTGCTGTGGGTTGGGGCTTGCCCGGGACTATCACTGGCCTCCTCCCGCCGGGGTCTGCCCCGCTGCTCCCGCTGATCCTGTCGAGACCTTTAATCCGTGGGGGATCAGCAAATTAATCCACTAAAGCATGAAGGGCCTGAGCTGTGTTTAATCGCTCCCTTTTGTGTCAGGGGATGGCTAAATGACCATACAAGAGAAAAACCCACAGAGGGGTCAGAGGGGAGGCGGTGGGCGATTAACCCCGTCACCTCCCTCCAGGCTGCGGTGCGGGGTGAGACGGGGCCGAGCCTGCAGCCGATGGGGCCGGGGCATCACGGGCATCATTCGAGCAGGCGTCCCCTTGTGCCCTGATGCCCTGTGTCCCTGATCAGGGGTGGCATTGCAGCCCATGGCAACTCTGCAGCCCCCCGGCGTGGCTGGAGCTGCCCCAGCCATTGGCGAGACGAGCTGTGCGAGGTCTCAGCCTGGCTCTCAGCAGACAAGCTGTTATCACGGCAATTACTCCCCAATACGCCCTTTGGGAGCTATTTCGGCCGAGGGGTCAACGGTGCTGACAGCGGCCGAATCCTCCCCTTGCCCCCGGGGAGGAGGAGCCATGCCGGGGGAGGCTGAGCAGAAGCCGTCTGCCTGCTCCGGCACAGATTGTGCCAATGCGTGGTTGAGTGCGGCGAACGCTCGCAGCCAGCACCCTTCAAAAATATCACTCAGGGAACAAATGACACCACCTCCCCCTCGCCATCCTCGCACACCAACGCCCTCGCCCCGGCAGGGGCGGCCACGCCAGCCTGGGTGCCGCGGCCCCCCAGTCCCCCCTCCCATTTTCTTCAAAAGGAGAATAACCTGCAATATATATATTTTTTTTCCTTTCTGGAAACTAATGGACTCCTTAAATAGCAAAAATTGCACCCTGTAATTAAGATCTTGCTTTTTAAATGATTAATCATTCTAACCCCTTCCAGCGGCATCCCACTTACTGCTGCTCTCATATTGAAATGCAGATCTGAGAGGGAGGGAGCCGAGCAGGTCTGCGGAGAGGAGCAATTAAATCTTCCAGCTGTCGCTGGTCCACCCCATCCTCTGTTTTTTTTTCGGGAAGCCCTGGGCGTTGTCTGCCGGGCTGGCTCCGTGCCCTGATCCAGATCCCCCCTTCTGATCCTCTCATCTCCATCCTCCTCCCCACCTCCATCCCTTCTTTTTCTGTTGTTTCTTGGTTTCTGGGCTCAGCAATACTTTCTCACCACAAGGTCTGACCTTCCTTTCCTTGGAAGTGCTGCCAGCTCCCTGAAAAGCAGCCTCTCTCCCTCTTCCCAGGTGAAAGGGAAAAGGAAGTGACCCTAGGGTTATGGTAACATCATCTGGGGGCCGCAGAGAACCAGCTATCCCAATTCAGCCCACAACAATCAGCTGCCTGTTTGGGGACTGGTGCCGTGCATGTCTGCCTACACCAGTGTTTGCAGACCTCTGAGGTCTCACCCTCCTGTCCTTCTCTTGGCTTTCCCCTGAACCGCGTCCCGTTGTGAAAAATCAAATCCTGCAAAAGACACCCGTGAACATGTGCCACCTCCCTGCAAGGGGTTCCCCGCAACCTCGGCACGTCGCCTCCCTCATTCACACTTCTCCAGGACCAGCTATGGGTTTCTCAGGATGCTTCAGCAGGAAAACTGCTCAGCTGTGTAGAAACTGTAACCAAAAGAAACTCCTCTGGCCTAAATCTCTCCTGTAGACCCTCTCCAGGTTGGAGGGGATCCTTCAGGTTTTTTCTAGAAGCACCTATCACGGTGAAGATATAGGTGGATGGAAGTCAGCCAGGGGAAAATACATGTGGTTTCAGTCCCCAGCAGTGTCAGGCTGGGGACTTGGGAAGGCTTGGGATGGGCAGGCTCCCTCCTGATCACCACCCAAGCAATAGCCAAAGAGGAAGGACCCGAGATGCGCATTTCTGTTGCAACTCTCTGCAATAAATCCTCCTTTTTGTCACCCCCTTAAGCCAGTCCCATGGCAGGTGGCTGGAATGCCAAGCCCCATCTCCACGGGCCAAGGAGAAACCTGGTACCCCAGGTTTATTCAATTCAGTACAATAGACACAGTTTCTCCAAGGAACCAGAGAGGGGTGTCACTGGAATTTGTGTCTGAGTGTCTTGTACCTGCCAGTCTGATTTTTCTGATATGGAAATGGAGACAGGAAAATGTGTAACCATGTGAGATGAGGGAAAGAGAATGACAAAGGAGAAAAAAAAGAGAGCCTGGGATGGGGAGAGGATGCTCCCCATTGAGTGGAAATGAGAGGAGAAAAAGTTTTTTCAGGAGGTCGAAATGGGAAGGGGGCTCCTGTGTTACCGTTGTCTTTAAAATGCTGCACCAATCTTCTCAAATGTTTCCAAAAAAGAAGATTCCCAGAAGATCTGAGGAAGGGAGGGAGATCGGAGCTCTTCTGGACCATCCATCCCACAGTTACCACATGGTGCATTGGGCTGGTGCAGTGCTGAGCACTGGGGCAGAGCATGGGAAGGGTGCTCCAGAGGCTGGGTGAGCGAGGAGTGAGCCTCCTCCGTATTACATGTAAGACACTGCTAGCTCTCAGCACCAGCACTGCTTCTGTTGGTTCCACTCTGATTTTCAGGCTTATTCCTATACTCTGGGATGCAATGTCTAGCTAGGACATGGCTGCAGAATAGGACAGGGGTCTCCTCACCAAGTACTGACCTCAGCCTGCCAGAGCATCCCAGGACACAAGGCAATACTGTCAATGAGGCCAAGGGGAGTTCCAGCCCTCCACCCTTGTCCTCTTGATGTAGATGTTACCGAGATGGAAGAAGGTCCCTATGTACCTTGTCCCTGCTGAAGAGTGTTTTGGTCTTCATGGACACCGGGATAGCTTTTAATGGTGTGGACAACACTGACCTGGGACTTCATTCCCTGCCTCAGCTAGAGCTCAGAGGCCTTTTTTCCATGACAAAATAGATATGATATCAACAAGCCACATAACAAGCGATGAGGGACTGTGCTGCCCTCCCAAAGGAGTGAGTCCTTGCAGTCTCCATACTGCTCTGACACCCTCTCTTATATAGTCTGGATTCTCCAAAACACTCAGTGATCATCCAGGATTTTAAACCATTAAATGTCCAGTTTGTTGGTGTTTTGCCTTGGTCTTGCTGGGAAAACCTAAGCAACCAGGCGTGGAAAGGCCATGTTCCTGGCTCAGACAGCTAGGAGCACCGCAAGGGTTAACCAGTGGGAAGCGGAGGCGGGTACAGACAGTCCTGATGGGACCAGATTCCCAGAGCACCAGGAGGAAAGTCAGCAAACCCCACCAAGCTCTCTATTTATGGATCCCTGCTCCTCTGCATGGCCCCTTTCTTCCTCCTCTTTGCTTTCCTCTTTTTACTCCCTGCCCCGAGTTGCAAGGCGCAGGACCCTGTCCCATCCCCAAGCCCCCTCCACACCATCATTTGCATTTTCACCAGCCTTGATTAATGCCAGAGCCTGTTTATAGAGTTACAATCTCCAAATTAGGTTGCCGAAGGCATCCTGGGCCAGCCCTGGAAAAATCTTGGAGGCTGAAAGGAGCCATAACTAAGCCTCAAGCAGACGTCTTTATTCAGCTGTAATTGACGTTTAACAGACGTCTGTAACTTCGTCTGGACTTATAAAAAAACCTGAAAAAAAGTTCTCCCCTCTCTTTATGTTCCCCCCTTTTATCCAGCAGTCAAAAGTGTAAGAGCCCACCACACCGGCCCCACTCGGTCAGTGTGCAGCAGGGGCCGTGACAATAGTGGGGCTGAGACAAAGCCGCAGCCCACGCTGCACACACTGGCGCCTTGTATGTCTATTTACCTCCTAGAGTGGTTTATGCTAATTTATTGGCGAGCGACGACCACTTCTGCATACTGATGTGCCACCACTTCTTTCTGAGCGGGGGCCCTCGTCTGCAGGGAGGCCTGTGGCGCCCCAGAAAAGGATACTGCAATGCTCGAGGCTCCCCATGTGCCCCCCAATCTATCCAAGCTGCCGGTTTGATTGCATGATGGATCTTTATTTTGGTTCCCTTTGGACACAGGGTGCTGATACGGTCCCTTTGCACAGGGATGTTCCAGGTGCTGGAACCAAACTGAAGCAAACCAAACCCATAGCCATGCGATGGAGCTAAGGGCACAGAAAGAAATGCTATAGATAGCTGTGGAGACAGCCGGATTTTCATATAAATATATCTCTGCTGTGTTCTGCTGACATGTGTGAGTATGGGAGGGTGCTCACAAGTCAGGAAGACACTAGAAATCAGGATAAAATTATTTTCTTCTTTCCTGAGTGCTTACATTGTGTACTATTCTTTGCTGCACAATGGTTTATTTCAGCACTGGGACATGAATTCTCAGATCAGATTTTACCGACTAGTCCTTGAAGGCAAATTTTTTCCTGTCTTCCTCAAGAAGAAGTGGTGCTGCCCAGCCCCTGGCCGGGTAAGAGCCCCTGTGCTCTCCCGCAGATGATCAGACCATCAGGAGGACAGTTGGGTTTCTCTCTGCAGACCGCATCCTTCCCAGAGGAGGGTTTTATAGAGCATTTTCAATGTAGAGGTTACCCAGAGTTAAAGAGTAAATTGGTTTTAGTGGTTCAGGATTCCCCAGAGAAAAGTGAAGTTGAAGGAGGAGCTGTTGCTCTCACCCACAAAGCACCTTCCAGCACCTGCCAAGCACAAATCAAGGCAAAGCCAAGGCCTGGAGGCAAAGCCAGGAGAAACAACTGAGGCAAAAGGAATATAGTCAAGAGCAATTCATTTTGTCTCTGAGGACTTGCTGTTTGCAGCACATGGAGCTCCTAGAAACCTGGTCAGTGTCATGATGACATGAAGGTTGGTGATGTCCATGGTGTGAGCATTGGGTCATCATATTGCAAACAATAAAGTGAATGAGCACGGCAGTTTATCCAAGAGGAACAGATGCCATTTGCAGGTTTAACCAAGCAGTGGGCCAGGAAGCTTTAAGATGTACGTCAAAAGTCCTTCGGCCTCCCCAGGAGAGGACGAAGGGTGTGCTCCAGCCCCCCAGCTCTCCCACTGCTCCTCTGTACAGGTGATTCCTGGCTGCACAGCAAGGCAGGACA
This sequence comes from Grus americana, assembly GCF_028858705.1. NCBI lineage: Eukaryota > Metazoa > Chordata > Aves > Gruiformes > Gruidae > Grus > Grus americana. The sequence goes on along the minus strand of NC_072861.1, from coordinate 15,475,019 downwards.
TCTGTCTGTGCAGCAGAGGATGTGTCTCATGGCTAGCAGAGCCACCTAAAAAGAGTGAGAAATCTGGCCTGAAGTACCAGAGGAGTGGTAAGGTCCCAAAGCCGGGAGCTTGTCCCTGCCTGGGTGGCCAACACTGGGAAAAAAGGGTGACAGAGAGTTAGCTGGATGGTTGGGACTGCAAGAGATGTCTCAGAGGTCAGCAGACCTCACCTGTGCTTTGCTGGCTCAAGCCTAGAGAGACTTGAACATGCCCTTGAGAAACTGCTGGCTGGGAGGGATTTATCTGGGGTAGGTGCCCATGGCCAAGCATGGCAAGCAGCCCACACAGCCAGTTACCCACAGCGACCACAAACTGATGGAGCACCTGCACTGTAACACCACCTTCCCCCAGAATGCCAAACGTAGGTAACCGCTACTCCTGGGAAGATGGGAGAAAGTCATCATGCCTCCAATGTGACTTAGGACAACCTCGGGGCACAGGCGATCCCATCCCGCTGCCCATGGCGCTGGAGGTGGTCCATGGCATTGGCACTGGCGCTTCTCCTTCAGTGACCGAGAGATGCCCCCCAAACCAGAGAAAGCTCAGCTCACCAGAGAAGCCAGTTTTACAGCTGCTTGTGCTGCTAAAGCTACAGAAAGGGGCTGTATCGCAGCCATGGATCCGGCCTTTTGTGTTTCAAACATGAAAGCTCAGAGTTTCTTTCCTTTTTGTGCTGCTCAAAGCAGCAGTAAGTTTTGCAGCCCTTCTGGCATCTTTCCCTAGTGCTTTTTGCACCAACTGGGCACAGGGCATAGCTGTGGGGAGGGAGCAGCTTGTGGTGCCATGTCAGAGTGGTTCCCCTTTCCCATGGACAGGGAAACAGCCTCCCTGTGGGTCTCTTCCACAGTCCTCCCGCATGTCAGTGCAATGAGCCCTGCTCACCTCCCTCCATCACGAGACCAAGGGCTCACATGAGTCTGAGGTCAAGAAAGTCTTCCCAGGCTGAGGTAGGGACGAGGAGGTTTCTCCAGGCTTCCTACAGCAGCAGAGAGGGAGGATTTCCCGCATGGGGCTGAGCACAAAGAGCCTGAGCTGCCGTGCATCGGTAATACGGGGGTGCCTTTGCTCGGGACGGTGAGGGAGGTTTGGCAGCGGCACTAGAGAGTCACTGGAGGGGTACACGCCTCCTTCCTGCCCCCCCAGCACCCTGCCCGCGAGGGAGGGCAGGCAGGGCAGGCAGCGAGCTGGGAAGGTGCCAGCCCAAGGCCTGGCAGCCTGCAGCTCTGCCTGCACAGCTGCCTTGCAGGAGAGGAGGGAGATGTGAGCACCATGTCTTAGGCGAGGGCACCTCATGCTGGCAGCTCCAGAAATAGCCTGGAAAGCCTTTGTTTTAGTTATTTCCCTTCTTTCTCACAGGGTGGTTTGCCCCGGCTGGTGCTGGCAGGGGGAGAGGGTGCTCCAGAGCAGTATCAGGCTGTGGGGACCAAAAAGCTGGCCCAAAGCTGGTCCTCCTTTTTCCTCTGCCACATGTCCCCCTGCAAGCCCATGCCCAGAGCTACCCCTGCATGAGGCCAAGCCAAGCTTTTCCTTGCCCACCAGCACCAAGCATCCACCAGGACATGGAGGCTGTGGGTGTGTGGGGTGGCTGCCTTCCTCAACCCGGCTAGGGATATCCCCACATGTGGTAGCAAACCCCAGGCGTTTAGGACTGAGCCCCTGACCCCAATGCCCCAATCTGCCTTCCAAAGGCTTCTGCATCTTCCCTTTCCTCCCTGGGTGAACTGCCTCAGCAGGGGCATCCCCAGGCCTCGCTGACAAGCTGTTATCTGCCAGTCAAAGGTGGGTGAGAAAAGAAACACCCCCCCAAAAAACCAAGATGTCTGGTGTGAATCTCCTGATCCTGCTAACCCAAGGGCTCTGCTGGAGCTGGCCGCATGCAAGCAGCGGCCCCGGGTCTCGCTTAGCAACAGGGCATGGAGCAGCCTGCGGCTGGCGGGAGAAAAAAGGGTCTTTTCTTGTTGGTGAAAGATTCATCGTTGGGCTGAAAGTGGCCCCTCCCCTCTTTCAAATACTTGTCAGCGGGGAGAATACAGCTTAGATACTGGGCTGATCAGATCATGGCTAATCTGTTATTCCTGGCCGCGAAAACTGCCGGAAGACTTTCAAACAACTTCACTGGGAGCGTGTGCGGCGGGAGGGAGCAGGCAGGAGACACGGAGCAACTGGCAGCCCCGCGCCGGCATCCCCAGGGCATCTCTTGCTCATGGGGTGCATGGGGTGGGCAGCACCACTCCCCCCACCCCCCGCCAGCATGGTGCCCCAGGCAGGGGTGGTAGAGGGGAAGGGGTCCGTGCTGAGCGGTGGGAACAGAGGAGATGGGCTGCCCAAAGTGTCCCCTGTGGTGAGAACCGGGCCCTCCTGGTTGCATGGCTTTTTCTCCCAAACCAGGTGATTTGGAGATGTTTGTCACTGTGGAAGAACATTTGCCACCTGTGTCTGGGAGCCTCGGTGCTGCAGAGAGTACCAACAAAAAGGTGGCCAGCTCTGAGAAAAGGTGCTTTCCTGATTACTCCCACCCTCTGGGCTGAGATGTTTGCAAGGTAAAAAATAGATCAGACAAATCAAACAATTCATACTCAGTGGTTTGCAGGAATTTCATGTGGTGGACCAGATTCTGCTCCTGTACATGGGGGTACATCAGAGATGCCATTAGCAGGAGAGGTAGGAGAACACTCACAAATATCTCCTACACATCCTGCTATGTCCAGCACTGGGGCCAGTGTGGGCAACCAGCCCAGGGGACAGTGGCAATGCATCCTTATGGCCAGAAGCCCACTTCTCCCTACAAAACCAGGGTGGATGGAGCTGCTTTAACCATTGCCACTGCACACATAGGTAAGACCTGATCCCCAGGCCTGACACATGCTGCTCTGCCTCTCCCCAAATTATCTGCATGCCCATCCACTGCGCCCTGCTCCCTAGCTCCCTTGCTGCCACTGTCTTGCCTGGCTGCATACCGCTGCCAGCCTGGCTTTAGCCCTAAACCTACCTCTTCTGGGCTCAGTGCTAACCATGGTTGTGGTGCAGGACCTGCCATGGACATGGACCCTTGGTGGGACAGCTCTGCCTGTGATGGAAAGGAAAACTACCCCAAAGTGGCCCAAGCTGATGGGAGCCCATTGGAGGGGGATGGATGCCCAGTGAGCCTGGGGACTGGCCTGCACCCCAGCAGGCTCCTCTTAGTCAAGAATAATTAATTACCTTCTTGAGGATCTTAGCTTCAGCCCTTCCCTGCTCATGCTCCAGTCCAGGAGAGGAGGGAGGGAGGAGACGGCAGCGAAGAGGGTAGAGAATTAATTGGACATTGTGTTGGGAATCGCCTCCTGGTCGCTGTCAATCTTGGGAGTGAACAGCCTCTTGTCTCACTCAATAGGAACTTTATATGCTCCTTTAATCCTTCAGTCCGTATTGTCAGGGCTTCCCCCCTCCTCCTGTCTCTCCTTCCCACCGCAGGACTTTTGATGACCCCAGCTGTCTGAGGCAATACAAAGAAGCCCCTTAACTAACACCCTGTGATCTATACAGGCAATAAAGAGCTCCCCTTGACAAGGATTTGCGGGCAGAATATATGCAAATGCTGGGAGGTGCGCGGGTGGGGAGGTGTGCCGAAAAAGCCGCCGCGCAGCGGGGCATGGCTCGCTGCCCTGGGGATGCAATGGCCCAAGCTGGGATATGGCGCAGGTGAGGGATGGCCGGAGAAAACCAGGGCTGGCCGGAGAAAACCAGGTCTGGCCGGGGCTGGCTGGGCATTGCACACCCTCCCATGGGCTAAAGCAAACAGGAGTGCCCCGTTCATCTGGGCTGTATGGCCAAAGCATCCACAGGCACGTAGATGGGGGGCTCTTGGCCCGTGGCCCCTGCACTTTGCTCCTCAACGGCCACCTCCCGAAGTCAGGAGGCCATGCTCCTTCCCACATTAGCACATGAATGGGGTTAGGGGTGGGGGGGAGGCGGGAAGGGGGGCAAGCCCCCACTGTCCACTCAAGCAAACAATTTGGCTAGCAAATTGACATAATTACAAGGGACAGAGAGAAAAGAAAGGCGAGCCCCCTCCCCTGCGCTCCAGAGGGCCCGACCCCTGCCGAGTTACTTAGACCCTTTGTGCGACTCAATGCTAGGTACTGATGAGGGGACGTATGCCCTTTTCAAGGGCCCTAAGCGACCGGCTGCCCTAATCTGATTACAATTTACAGCGCTCCTTCAGAAGGGGATGGAGCGGTGCTCACGCAGGCGTGGACACGCCGGGTCCGACATGCATGCGCTTGCTTGAGCGCAAAGGTAGATGGACGTGCACGACACAGGTCGATGGATGTGCACAGCAAAGGTAGATGGATGTGCACAGCGGTGCCATGGCTGGCAGGCTGGCACACGTGTGCGAGGGCATGCTGACACTGCTGGCAATGTGGACAACGTGGGTTTCAGTGTCCTGGCTGCGTGTGGTCAAGAAGGCTGAAGGCATGTGCATGGGGACACAGGACTTTGCACACATGGGCACACCACCAGCGGGAGATTTGCTGTGCCCAGTGCCTCAGGCATGCAATGAGCCTGTTTCAGCCCAAATCTGGTGCTTGCACCACGTACCTGCACCCACACCCACGCACACCAACACACACAGAGGCATGAAAGCACAGGACCCCTTTTCTCCCAGGCAGGCCTGCAGATGGGGACCCTCTGCAGAAGCACAGGGGTCCCCACCAGGAGAGGGGGACAGAGGAGGTGAGCAAAGGCCTTCCCCCAAAATCTCTGCAACAGCTCTCAGGAGCAGGAGTGCAAGCAAAGCCCACCACCTGCCTATTAAAAGTGGGATTAAAAGATGCTGTTCCCCCCCCACCCCCTTCCCGCTCTCTCTAACATCATCCCCTTGGGGAAACCACCACCTTTACTTGAGATTTTCCTTTTTTTTTTTAGCCTCTTTTCTGCTCTGTACTCCATAGATCCCAGAGGATTAGCAGCCAGGCTGGGCCTTCCAGCCTCCTTGAAGGCGAGTTGTTTCAGCCAGCCCCGCCATGGGAACCTGCCCCAGGACAACTTTGGTCAATGCCTCCAGTGCTTCCCAGCCAATTTGTACCACCTAATCCCTGCGGGTATCGACAGCCCCTTTCTCACACATCCTCCCGCTTGCCGGAGCAGCCCAATCCTCCGCTCCCTGTGCTCCCCCGTTGAGAAACCCTCCATCCACTGCTGGGGCTGCGACCAAACTTCAAACGCGCCAGCCCGACCCCAGCATTGTTTGCCAGGGAATTAAAACTGCAAGGCCAGCCCCAGCGAGTGATTTAGGTATTGAGACCAGACTGAGTCCTGCAAGAGCATGGGCAATAAAACGCTTCGCTGCCCAGCAGCCTGGGCAATTTAGGTATCTTCCCACGAGGAGGAGGCAGAGCCTGGAGGTATGGGGAGCGAGGTTGGGGCTCCTTCTGCTGGCATGTGCACATGGGGTAGGACCATCTCCGGGTGCTCACAGACCTGTCCCACCACAGATGCAAGCTGGCCACCTCGCTAAAGCAACAAGGGTTGCTCAGTCTTTGCACTTAGTGATCCCTGCAGCCCCTTGCAAGCTGCTGGGAGGAAAGACCAGAGGCCACGGGGACCAGCTGGATGCCGGCTTGTCTGGGATGTGGCCAGAAGCTCAAATGGGGTGGGACAGAAGGGCACTGCTCTGGTGAGGCAGTAGGAAACATGGTTCCCAAGAGGTCTGCTTCTGCTTTCAGGTGGTTTTGAAAGCTTGGGGCAAAAGGTTTAGGACTCCCCTTTTGAAATGAGACTGTCTACAGCACCTGTCAGTCAATGTCTCTGTGATGGTTTCTGACGGGCTCCGCAGATTAAGCTGTGAACAGAAGATGGCTGTTACATCCTTTCCGCAGTGCAAAGAGGCTGGGAGGAGATCTCCTTCCTTCAGCAGATCCCAGCACAGGGAAATCAGGAATTCCCCCTCATTTTCCCATCCCTGCCCTGGGGAAAGGATGCAGCTCAACGTACGCTCAGCCTCTGCAGTGATCATTCTCTGGAGACCATTTCTGCCCTGTCAGACCTGCCTTTGCCACCATAAAAGAATATACGCTATACCACCAGCTGGCAAGAAGGCTAGAGCTCCTGATGGCCAAGCTACAATATTTCTGAGGTTCCCCTTAGCCAACAAGCCCTTTCCCTTTACCCCACGCTGCTGCCGTGCTTGAGACCATTCTGATGCAGGATTTTAGGCCTTTTGTTATTTTGTTACCCTTCTTTTTTCAATGGCGGGGTTGTGTCAGGCAACACAGACGTTCAGAAGAGAGCATCTCCTGCTCCTGGCTGTCCCCAGCCCCGCGCCATGGCGGGGGAACACAGTGTTTTGGCGCCTCCTCCTCTGTCACAATGTTTTTCAGCTCCACCAAGCAAAGTGTCCAATTAGAGCAGAGCCTCCTTGCTGCCATCTTTGCCGACATTTAATTAACATGCTGCTGCTGGCAGCCGCTGACAAATTCCAGAAACATGTTGTAAAGGGTTTTTGTCTTTACCCAGCATGGAAAATGAGGGTGTCATATCCCAAGGGGATGTGAATAGCTACTTTTGACTCCCCCCTCAGGTGTGAGAATTACAGCTAGATGCGGTGAAGAGACCTATCAGCCCTCCTACCTCCTTTTTTCCCCCCCTTTTCCTCTCCTGCTCCTCACATCATATCACCCTGGAAAACATGCAAGTTTTAGGCCTGATTTTCATTCCTGTCTCCTCCAACTCTGGCTGAAGCCTGATGGTCCAGTTAAGAGCTGCGGGCTGTGCTCTGGCGTCTACCTTTTCCCATCAGGATAGCACTGGTGAATGGAAGGAGTGGTCTGATGACACTGGAAGAAATGGCTGAAACCAAAGAGTAAAGGGTCTTGCCAGCCTGCGCCTTACGTGCAAACAAGGCTCCCAAGGAGCTGATGGAGGCCTCTGTAGAGCAGTTGAGAAGGTGAAGGTGGAGGCATGTAAAAGTGTAGCCGGACTCAAAGCTGGCCCTTGCCCAGGCCTTGGATGGCAGCGTGAGCACAGGGACAGCCACTGCCCCCCAGCACCCCCCGCAAACGCACCAGTCTGGCCTGTGCTTCCCACATGGGCTCGGCCCCACCGCGGAAAGTCCGGCTGCTGCCTCCAGCTGCTGTATTTTAAGGCACCAGGTCCTAAGGCAAGTGTCTCCACAGCCTGTGCTATCCCCGCGTTGCCATCGCTCCTGCATCCACTTCGGCCCCCAGGCACCGGGAGTGTCCCAGTGCCTGTGCTTTACCCCTGGCAGCCATGAGCTCCCCTAGCAGCTGCCCTATGCCGCCGGCAGGAGAGACAAGGTCTGGGCGACATCCCATCCTCTCCACTATTCACACAAGGGAGCGCAGGCCTGGAAAGAAGAACATGTTTTTATTTTATTCAAAACAGCTTGTCACAAAAGCGGGAGAGAAGGGCCAGGCCAGGTGCCTTGTCATCACAGGGAGAAAACGAGCCTTTGCCTCCCTCCCGGAGCAGAGGTCCGGGTCCTGTGGTGCGGGAAGAGGCGGCGGGGGCAGCCCCGCGGGTGGGAAGATGGCGGGCAGCCCCGCCACCCCCTTAAGGGGGCAGCGAGTGTGGCGGGGGGCGGCGGAGGGCCGTGGGCGGCTCAGGGCGAGGCGGGCTTGTCGGGGTTGTGCATATGGTACACGTCGCTCTCCTCGTCCTCCGGCACCTGCAGCGCGGCAGAGCCCCCTCAGTGCCGCGCCACGTCGGCCCCTCACGCCGCGGGGCGACAGCGCCATCTTGTGCCTCCCGCCCCCCTCCCCGCCGCCGGCCTCGACCTCAAACCCTGTCTCGGTGTCTTGGCCAGTCCGGCCGCCCTTCCTAGTCTCACCTCCCAGTAAATGTCGTCCTCAAAGCAGTTCTCGGCGGCGGCGTCGCCCCAAACCGGCAGCTTCAGGATGGCCCCTGGAAGCAGGCGGGCAGGGCAGTGGGCAGGGGGCCATAGTGCCGTGTGGGATGCAGGCAGGGTGCGGATGGCCGGAGTCCGCCCGTCCCGGCAGCAAAGGGGGCAAATGCAGCCCTGGCACGGTGCTCGGTGCCACAGGCTGGATTCAACCCTCGCCCCTCTGTGCTCCCCTCCCACTTACCCACAAGGGCTCCTCCGGCAAAAGCGATCAACAGAGACACCACAATGCCAGCCGCCTGGAACCCTCCTTGGACACTGGGTGTCCGTGTCCGGTACGTGCCAGTGAAGTCAAACACCTTGATGAGCCTGCCGAGGTCAGAAATGGCGAGGATTGCTCCTGGCAGGAGATCTTCCCCAGCTCTGGAGGAGCCGTGCTGCCCTACTCCCTCAGGGACTCCTCCCTACCCCTATCCCTCTTCTGCAACGGACCAGGAAAGTGTCGCAATGACACAAAACATGGCTCACTTCCTTCTCCTCTGGCCCCCAGCAAAACTCTACCTAGGAGGAGCCCAAAATATAAACATTTCTTTTGTATTTCAGACCTTCAGCCTTACCTGACCCCCGAAACAATGCAGGGATGGAAGGAGGTGCACTTCCCCACCCACTGTGCCCCAGAATAACGCCAAGCAGTAGGCTTGTGGCTCACTTTTCGAGGCCACCAGAAGTCAGCTACAAGAGATGAGTCTTTTATGCTTCAGTAACCCTGACACAGTCAGTGCACCCCATGATTTTGAGGGGGAAAGGGGCAACTCTGGACAATTAACAAGGGCTGTTAATCGCTCCTTGCTCCCAGCACAAGGAGCCCCAGGTAAAATCTATTCTCAGGGAAGATTTTCAAGCTGTCTTACCCTTCCTTTCCATACACATCCTCTGTGGCTGCAGCAGCAGTGATGGCCCCCACAATGCCCCCAATAAGGCCCGGCATGGCGTGGAGGTTGTGGATGCCGCACGTGTCCTGGATGTGCAACCTGGACTCCAAAAAAGGCTGAAGGGAAGGGAGGTAGAGAGATCAGGGACATGAGCACAGCCCTGGAAAGGATTAGTTCCTTCCATGGAGGACTGGGACAAGCAGAGAAGGAAGAGTGATGTTGTGTCCCATAAGAGAGCTAAGGGCTTGTAGAAAAAGATGTGAGCCAAGCTCAAGATAAAATAACAACATATCCTCCAAACACTCTCCTGTTGGGAGACTGAACTTTCCTGAGCATTTTGGGGCAGTAAATGGAGTCAGAAGTGCATCTACATGTGGAAAGCAGAAACCCTCAAAGGGAAGTGAATCCATTTCTGGTCTCCTTAACTGGACCAAGGCTGTAGACCCCTACAGCAGCACTCACCGTGAGGTAGACATACCCCACCGTGGACACGATGCCACAGATGAACCCAACAATGAGGGAGCCGTATGGAGTCAGCATCATCTCCGCACTGGTGCCCACGGCCACGCCACCCGCCAGCGTTGCATTCTGGATGTGTACCTGTAGAAGTAACGACCCTGTCTTGGCATCTCGGGGAGACTGCAGTTGCTCAGGGATGGTGCAAATGGCAAAGTGGGAGAATCAGCTCTGAACATGTTTCCAGAGGAAATATCAGGGCCCATTTTCCTGCTTGTTGGTGAAAAACAAGAGAACAGGCAGCCTCTGTCTGTAGCACAGGCGCACATAGACTCCCACTCCCCGTACCACACACATTCTTTGCATCCACAAATCTGGGTGGGGAGTTGTGATGAGATGGAAATTGTCTCACCCATGTGTCACGCAAGCTTTGCTGTCACAGAGACATGTCACCCACACACATAACACGTACAAGTCAGCCCCCCGATTGCTCACGAGCTGCCGCGCAGGCCCTGCTCAGCTTGCTGGAAAGCACTGCCAAACATGGCTCTGCAACACGCTCATCAACATGCTCTCTGGGCAGAGCAAGTCCAGTCCCTGCTGTGACATGGGCCACCATGTGCAGGGCATCACCCTGCACCTCAGGCACTGCAGGACTCACTTCCCACTTGCTTATGCAATATGGCCTCTGGGTTTCTGCCCAGATGCTGGTTTCACCATCGCGCCCTGAAACCCAGTATCTGTTCAGCAAAGGACAAGTGCCAATCATTTCCTGGACTCTCCGTCCACCTCATTATAAGTCTCCTGGGCAGCACAGGGCTCTCTGCTGCCCACTTACCATGTCAAGCTTGCCTTTCTTCTGCAGCATGCTGGAGAAGGCCATTGTGGTGAGGACACAAGCAGCCAGTGAGCAGTATGTGTTAATGGCAGCCCGGTGCTGGGCATCCCCATGGTCAGAAATTGCTGAGTTAAAACTGGGCCAGTACATCCATAGATACAGCGTACCTGGTGGGATGGGGAGGAGGGGACAAAGTAGATAAAGGGAAAAGAGAGAATACAGGGATTGAAAAAAACCTCTAAAGAAGATTTTTCTGCACAAGGGGAAGTTAAATCCTGTAGTCCAGCTGCTCCAGACCTACAACCCCCATGATGGGACCAGCATCAGGAGGGGCTGGCAGAGAGGGGGAACCAAAACATGTCCTTGTCTTCCCAGGCACCATCTCAGCACAGCCACTGAAGAAGGGAGCCGAGTAGCTCTGAGAGGTGGAAGACTGGGATACAGAGATTCTCAGGTGCAGATCCTGGTTTCAGTTTGGTTTTCCCAGAGACACAGGAGGGACCAGCCCTCTGCAGTCGAGTGGTCTGCAGGTACCAGCACCCTGAGGCAGGGCTGACTCACCGATCATAGCGAAGAGGTCGGAGTGGTACACGGAGCCCTGCTTGTCCTTGCTCTGCTCCAGGTTGGGTCTGTATAGGATGCGTGTCACTGTGAGGCCAAAGTAGGCTCCGAAGGTGTGAATGGTCATGGAGCCACCCGCGTCCTTAACCTGCAGCCATGGGAAAACAGAGGTTTGCTTCTGCAATTGCCACTTATTCTGGAGCAGAGGTCTGGTTTGCATCATGCCCAGCTTGTCTGCCCACTTGTCCTTCCAGCCTTCTCCAGTGGAGATGTGGACAAAAATGCTCTGGTCCTGCTATCTGTCCTGCTCGCTTGGTCCTGTGCATGGTCATGGCATTCCTCTTAGCTTGCTCTTGGAAGGCATTGAAGCAGAGAGGAGTTTTCTGACCTGTCCTCATGGCAAGTGGATTGCAGTGATAGCCAGGCTGGCTCCCATGTGTACTCAGATCTTCTGGGAGCTCATTTGCTTCCTAGTCCTCCAAGCCCTCTCTTGGAGGGCAGGAACCCTGCCTCTATCAGCAGACATCTTGTCCTCTTTGTCACTTGATTTCCTTCTACAACGCCCATATTCCAGCAGGGAAAACGGATGAGAGGGAAATCTCAGGCAAAAAGAGAGTGACTGGTCCTTTGTGCTAAGGAGACACATCTGCCTGGAGACACAGCAGAGGGACCCAGTGCTCTTGAATTGCCAGGCTTGTGTGTAAAACCCCAGAAGATCTCCCTTCTCAAGGAAGTACCACCCGCTGACCCCCTCCTTCATAATCTGTCTACTTTTTCTGCCTGAATTCTTGCATTTCAAATGCTTATGAAGGCAATGGCTTGGTGGAGCCATAGCAAAGGGAGACAATTTGGAGAGATGCAGAAAGGAAGGAGTGGAACCAAACGGGTGCTGCCTCACGCCTTACATGAAGCAGGTTGAGGAGGATGTACTCGTTCACCGCAAAGAGCGTGACTTGAAACAAAGTCATGATGAGAAGCTGTATGGGGCTGGTTTTGCCCAGGATGGCCCCAAAGGCAATGCACACAGAGCCCACGCAGAAATCAGCATTGATCAGGCTGGAAAAGGGGAAGGATAATTGTGGTTTAATGAGGAAATACTCTTCTGTAACTGACCCTCACTCACCCCCAGCCCTAGAGATCCCACCTGAAGACAAATAGGTGATTAGGAGCCAGCCCTGGATTTCCCACTGACCTTCCTCCCATCCTGATGCACTGACCAGGAAAGGTGCTTTCCCCCAAGTTATTTAAATAATGTGGATTATATATGTTCTCAGCGCTAGCATCCACGGTGCTTGGGACCAAGGGGTGATGCTCATTTCACATTTTCCTTTAAGCAGTACCACCATAATGGCAGGCACCTTTGGACTAAAAGGTGGAAAGCAAGTGGAGGTATGCGAAGGGAAGACAACAGTTTAGAGACTTGTTTGCACATAACGTAGGGACAGGTGCTGCTAGCTGCTTGGCTCCCATCCCAGCTCTTCCACTGGCCAGTCAAGAGGTGGTATCCCACAGCCCATCTCCTCCTTACTTCTCCACTCCAATGAGGATCTTCCCGCTCTTGAAAGAGTGGAACCAGCCTTGCATCAGGAGAGCCCACTGGATCCCAAAGGCAGCAAGGAGGAAATTGAAACCCACGGCTCCGAATCCATAACGCTTGAGGAACGTCATGAGGAAGCCAAAGCCCACAAATATCATCACGTGGACATCCTGGAAAGCTGTGCAGAGGGAAGGAACTGTCAGCTCTCTGGGGATAGCAGGGCTGCAAGTGCCATTTGAAGTTGGTTGTGAAAGGACAAGGACACTAACCACATCAGTGACAGTAAGGGGGAAATTCAAGGAAAAATGTGTGTTTGTCCCATGTCCCCACATTTCTAAATCTGAAAATGGCTCAGCTTTTGGAAACTGGCTTTTGGTTAAAAGGCTCAGTCTTGAAAGTAAAAAAATGTTTATTAAAAGCTGTATGCAAGAGAAGACTAGAGACTAATGGAGTGTGCAAAGGAAAATATTTTTCTATTCAGATTGGTTTTTTTCCCCTTTTGTAAAAAACTTGGAAAATGTCACATGAAACAAACAGTGAAGATTTGTTAAAAACACATAAATGGTCATTTTGGGTAGGCCCATCCAAGGCAGGGTTCTGGTGATGGCTCAGAGCAAGAAGAGTACAAGAACAAAGTTAGTTTACAAATACATTTTTAAATGCCACTGAAATCAGTGGCAAAATACCCTTGAGACCAGGATCCACCTTGTGAGATTCTGAGTGCTTAAACCAGAGAGACCCAGTTCTTCCCACAAATGCTCAGACCTGCTAGCTGGAGCCCCTCAGATGCCCTTCCCCGGGGGAAACCCAACCTGCCTGAGCCTCTTGAAAGAAATTCTTGGTGCAATAAACCTGCTGTACTTTTTAATGCTGCATGTTTCTATCAGATAAGCATCACTTAGCAATTAAGTGAGCTGAAATGCTACATGCTTACAAATTGAACCGTGCAAACTCTCACACTGCAGGCCACTCTGCCCATGAAAAGAGCAGGAGACCCAAGGCTGGGTTGCCCCACTAGGAAACTCCCACCAGCAAACCCACGCTGTAGAACAGGTAAACGCAGTATAGACGGAGCTATGCCAGCAAGTTCGGCATTATGCAGCACTCGAACCATTAAAGTCACTATAACCAGCAATGTCTGTGCACCTCAGAGAAGGTACAAACTCACGGCAAAGAAAATTCAGTGACTGAGAAACTGCTCTACCCTGAACCTGTGCTGAAATCCAGCAGCCCTGGATCTGCTCTTGCAGGGACTGCAGGGTTGTATCTGTTGCTTCCGCTAAGGGCTAGGGTTCATCCTTTGGTGCTTTGCAAGATTTTGCAACTTGTATAAGGATGAGCATTTGGACAGGCTCCAGCAATGTGGTGCCATATTGTAGAGACAAATTAACCTGCTTGTTTTTAAAAATGCCCCCCATGACTATGAAATTACTTGTAAAAAAATGAACAGACAAGATCCGCAGCTGACGCTGTTCAGCAGAGGTCACTTCAAATGCGCCTCTTCGCATGTCCTAAGAACCAGTCTTCCTAACTCTGGCTTTACTATACAGTCCCATAGACTTTCCCTCTGCAGCTGTATTTATTCTCCCTACCTCTCTTCTCCAGCGTAAGCTAGAATTACCTGCTGCTATTTGCATTATATATTCCCACTTTCATCCTAAAAGCAGAAACACACAGGTCAGAGTTAAAGCTGCAGACTGTGCCCCCTCCAAACACACAGAGGATCCCCACTGTGTGCTAGACCCTGTACAAACCCAGTAGAAAGAGCAGGTCTTTCTTCAAACTGCACCCAATCTAAAGCTTTTTGCTAAACCTTGCATTTGTTTTCCCTTGAGAAGAATGTTGGCATCAATCAGTGGCAGCCCAGGCACTGCTATGCCCTAAAGGTTTTGTGACCTTGCTTTTGTGGGAGTGCAATTACTGTCGCTATTGAGAGGAAGTGTTTGGGCTTTGGGAATGCTACCTGTGCTGAAGAATCTCATTTCTTTTCCCTCGGGAGCAGGGATTCCCATTAGGGAATATCAATGTGCAATTCAAAATGAGAAGGAATTATCTCACTGACTGGACCTGGCAATGGGCACCACTAACACAACCGCGCATAGGCTTCCTCCTGCGTGCCTTCCCATCATCTCTGGGCTTGGAGGACTCGTCAGTTTGTCAGTCCTATCCCACTGCCATTGCAGACAGGTCCTATGGGCAGCAGCAGTCGCAGACATGTTAATATAAATGATCCTCGGGTGTTCAACTATCGCACTCTCTTCTGAGCAGCGCTGGAGTGACACAGGGATCAAAATGCCAGAGCTCAGTCCCCTTGCCACGTTTGTCCATCTCCATCTTTGCAGAGAGAGAATATTTCTTATTAGATAATGGAGAAAAACCATCTGTGCTTTTGGGCATGTGAGCCCTTCCTCAGGTCTGGAACAGAAATGTAATTCTGAAGAGCTAAGCAGTTGCTCTTAGGTTGATTTAGCTGTGTGAATCCATGTAGCCATTTGAGGGGGATTATTTGGCACTGCAGAGCAGGGGTGGGATATGAGGACAGAAGAAAAGTCATGTCCTTAGCTCCTACAATCTCCTTCTTGGACCCCTGATCTCCTCCCAGCACATCAGTGAGAACAGCAGCCCTTGGGCACTGCTGCTGCTTCACACCGACCTGCGTTAGTCCCAAGGGCAGATCTCAAGGGAGAGCCCAGGCAGCCACAGCCATAGACTAACCCGGAGGCCAGCTGAGCAGTGGGTTTCTGTAAGCAAATCCTTTTCTGAACTAGCTAATCCTCAGCAGCTACAGGTTTCTATAGCTCCTTTGATTTAGCAGGTGTTTTTAATGGAAATGTTCTAAATAGATGCATGACTCAGGCCTGTTGCTTCCTTGGAAACAATTGCCTACAGAAGCAGCCTGTTCCCAACGGCTCACAAAGATGACCAGCCCTGGAGATCAAAGCTGGCTAGAGGCACCTCCTGGCCAGAAGGGCTTTAACTACCTGAATAATCCCCATGGCAATACCATGTGGTGACCCAAGAGCCCTGGGAACCTGGCAAGTTAGGAGGACTCTGGCATCGAAATGCCAGTAGCTAAAGGGTAATTTACTAGTGTGGGGGAGGACGTAGGAAGGGGAGGAAGATGTCACAGGATCTCAACAGCCGTTCCTCCGTATGCACAGAAAAGCTTGCTCTGATCCAGAGCTGAAGGAGGGGGCAGCAAGCCGAAACTTGCAGGGTGCTAGGAACACGTCAGCCCTATTCCTGGAAAAAAGATGTTATGTGCTGGTGTCACAGTACCCTGATGGAACCTCAAAAGCATTGGAGGGCCACAAGGCTTTTATCTTGCTCTTTGGTGTACCCCAAACCAGCCTCAAGGCTAGAGCCCGACTTCCCAGCAATTGGTGAGTATGTTGCCTCTGACAGGCTCTGCCATGGGATGGGATGGATGGGATGGGGACCAGCCAGCACCAGGACTAGGCTTCCCAAATACTCACATGGGTATCGGAAGTAGAAATCATTCTCTATGTCGCTGGTTAGGTTCATCTCTCGCTTCTCTTCCTCCCAGTGCGCATCAGCTTCGGGGCTGAAGCGCACGAAGACCCCGAAGAGGACAATCATGGCCACCTCCCAGAGGAGGCAGACGAGTGGGAGCCGCCAGCGCATGTACGTGTTTTTCGCCATCCCCTGGTGCCTCGGCCGCTCCATCCACAGGAATCCCCGGGGGCTCGGCAGACCGTGTGAGCCTGCGTCCCCCGTGCCTGGCCAAGGCAGGTGACATATATAGGTCTGAGAGGGCGAGGTGGGGCCCAGGGAGGTGCCTCCAGCAGGATCACGTTTCAGAGCCCGGGACCTTCAGCAGGCTTGCTCCTCTCGCCCTCTTGGGAGGAGGGACAGGTCTCTGCACCTTTTCTCTGAGCAGCTCAGAGCACCTCTGAGCCCTGCCTCCCTGGGGACAAGTAGCCGTGGAGGCCAGTGCGAGTGGGGAGTGGAGCCCGGGCGTCCTGCCCCTTGCTCTGCCCGGCCCCACGCCCCTTCCCTTCCCCTTGCAGGAGCACCTGACCCCTGCTGCCCAAGCGCCCTCCCTCCCTGCACTGGGTGGTCCCCTTGCCACCTCCCCCCCCCCCCCCCCCCCGCCCCGGCTCTGTAAGCACCCTTCCCCAGCCAGCACCAAGGGTGAAGGCAGGGTGCCCCTTGCTCCAGCTCTCAGCTGTCCCCCCTGTCTTGCAGGGTGCAGCAGCAGCCCCAGGAGGTCCTTTGCCCTTGGGTGAGACTGTCCTGCTCCTCGCTTTGCAGTGTGCACCGGGACAGTTGCCCACACTGTGTGAGCCAGGATGGAGGTGAGTGAGGACGGGCTTGCCACCCCATGCAGGGCAACTCGCAGAGTGTCTTGGGGAACACCAAACTGTCACCAGGGTCTGTTTCCTCCCGCGAGTTTCTGTCCTGGGTGCGGAGATGGGGGGACATGGCCCTGCTGCAGTGGGGGTCTGTCCAGGGCTGTCCACCCTCTACCCAGAGCAGTTGGCTCTCTTTGACCAAGAGCAAATGCAGCTGAGCCCAGGGGCCACACTCCCTTCCGATGACCAGGAGAAGATGAGTTGTGGAGCCTCCACACGTCCCTGCCAAGGCTGCCTGAGTCACTGGGCTGGGCGCGGATCTCACTGTTTGCTTTTGGAAAAGCAGTCAGTGGGGCAGTCCCAGGAGGAAGAGGAAGATGTATGCTTCAGATGAAATGCCAAGATCCTGCACACATGCACAGACATGCGACAGCTCCACTAAGGCTGCCATACATCTATAAGGATGTAGAAGTGACACGTCCCATCGTTTCCCAGAATGATTTACCCAGCGCATCATCCCGGCAAGACAAGGCAAGCTGGGGCTGCATGAAGCAGTCCAGTACTCTGAGATGGTGTTGGAAATGGGGCTGGAGACCTCATCACCACAGCCTAAACGTCCCCTCCTCTGGTATGGGGCTTCCTTTACTTAATAAACGTAAACACAATGCTCCTTTTTCCCCATGGTTTTGAATCATGTGCTCTTTTCCCAAAGAGCCAGGTGAGTCCTCCAAGCAGATCCCAGCTTCTTCCTCTGCCTGCAGATCCTTGAGATGCCTGTCAGTCTTCAAGAGATGAAAGACTGCAGCCCAGGCAAGCTGCCCAAATTTGCTGATGGCATCTAATTGTGGCCCGCCGGCTGAGCAAGCAGCACTGATTTCTGTGTTGATTAGGCAATAATTTGAGTTTATTATTTATTCTTGTTTGCTTTCTTCTCAAAATGACGGATGGCAGAAAAAAGCTGTGGATGGTCTTGAAGAGACTGATGGCCACGCAAAATCATTCTCCAATCTCATTTGGGCCCTGTGCAGGCAGAGGCAGCTTTGGGAAGAGCCAGGGAGATGCAGTTCACGAGCACTTCTGTATGGCAGAGGAACCAGCTAGAGATCCAGACACACGAGGGAGGGTCAGCTGGCACTAAGACAGCAAGTGAACCCAGACAGCAAGTGAACCTGGACCATGGGAGAGCATCAGGGTGCAGGCTCCTTCCTGCAGCCCCGGGGGAGCACTGGGAGTTTGGGACTGCAAAATAGTGCTGCACTTGTCTCTGCAAGGGTCCAGAGCAGCACCACTCCCCTCCTGTCCATGCTGGGGCTGAGGAAAAGGGAACTCCATCTGCCCAGCCCTTTACCCTGCACAAGCAGAGCTTCAGCCGGCTTTGGCTGGACCATGGTCACGTGGTGGGGACACCTAAAACAAGTGGATGTTGTTGTTCTGAGGACGGGTGCTCCCTCGAGCAATGCTACTCAGGGCCTGCCCACTATGTTTTTGGGTCTCCCATTACACAGGGTTTCTGCAGGGCAGTCTCAGCTGTACGCACTAGGAAAGAAGAGATCTCCAGCTAGAAAGAAGCTGAAATCCCTAAACAATACCCGAGCCCTAATTGCTAGAAGCACTGTTGATAGTTGCATGTTCTCCTGCCAGCTACATGGTAGGACCAGTCTTCAGCCCCACCCTAGAACAGCTCTTGGACACCTTGAGAAAGGCAACACAGAGGCACAGAGGAGCATTTTAGAACACAGGGGAACTTGCTATGGCCTGGTAGTGTAGCCACCAGCAGTTATGCTCTGTTATTACCCTTTAGCAGAAGAAATCAAACTGCAGAGCTTTCCAATCCAGGGTCTCACTAAAATGGCAGCATCCCTAGAAAAGCAGCTTGTGAAGCCTTTGCAGAGCCCAGGAGGCAGCAGCTCTGTCCCACCCGCTGTCCCCGGCCCCTCTCTCCTGTGTCTGGAGGATGAGGACAAAGGCTAATAGCTTTTCCGCTGGCCTGATAGTCTCGCCTTGCTGCACTGCCTTGCACTGCCCCTCCTTATCGACCCTCAGATCAGCACTTTGCCACTGCAGTCCCATCCAAGCTGGCATGCTCTGCTGGCTGCCCACGCTGTGAGAGCCCATTAAAGGACCGGCTTCTCTCCAGGCTCCTTTGCGGGACCAGGGTAACACTGGAAAGGCTGATGGGACTGTCCCAGCACAAATGCCTGCAGTGATGCTGGCAGAGAGCTTCCTACGGTGGGTTAGACCAAGTCTTTTGCATCCATCCTACAAGGTACCTACCTAACTGTGTGGTAGGATGCATGGGGCAGATTTCACCATGCCCCAGTCACAAATATCTAGCTTCTTAAAAGCCCCATTGGAAACTCCATGCTGGTGTGAGCCAGCACGGTGCCCACTGAAGGCAATGCTTGCCTGCTCCACCACTGAATTTGGCCCATCATGTCCAGCACCCATAAGAATGGTAAGGTTTCCCCCAAAAAATCAGCGGGATGATGCTGGGGGAAGAGGGGCAGGTATCTGGAGATGTGGGACTAGGGCTGGCAACGGTCATGGGAAGGCTCTGGGTGAGGGTTGTAGAGTACTGGTCCCAGCTGGGTCTCTCCCAGTTTCTCACTTTTATGAGCACTAAAAATATTTGAGAGATATTAAAAAAAAATCTAAAGCACACAGAAATCCCTCCTTCTTGCCTGGAGGCCTTGGGGCAGCTTCACCCTGGAGAGGAAACAATGGGGGTCACTTGGGCCACTGTGAACTGTCTCGGAGTTCTTATCACAGCCAACACTGGGCCAAGGTGTTGTGCCAGCTCTGAGAGGTGACTGGAAAGCTGAGAATCCCGGGGGTCTGGAGGTGCCCAGGGGAGGACAGAGCTGGAAGCACCATCTCCACTGTCTGCAGCATTGTGGGCGCTGGCCTGACAGTCCCTGCCTGCTTACCCTCGCCATTCCCTCCTTTATCTCCTGGCAGTTCCAAGGATTCACCGGAGTGAGGAAAACCGGGTAAAACCAGGCAATATCAGAACTTCTCCAGGGGAGGGACATGAGGCTGTAGCAGGCAGCAAGCCTTGTTCCTGGCTGGACTTACCCTGGAGCTCATGCTGGCTTGCCTAGCACACTGGTGAGCAGATCAAATTCTCTCCCATTAAGACAGAGAACCAAGGAATTCGCCTCCCCAGGAGGCATCAGTGACCTCCCATGTCATGCTACACCCAGGCCAAAGCCACCTCCAAGGACTTTAATGCCCAAGAAGCACATTCGACCCTTCCAGCCTGCCCCCTTCCCTTCCTGCAGCTCCCTCCCTTCTCAGACGACTCCTGGAGATCCACCTAGAAGCCCTTTGCCCAGCTTGACTTGCTCTCCAGAAGTAGTGGGCAGCAGCCACTACCAGTTTTTGGGCACGTGGGGTGGAGAGGGCACTAGAGGGTAACGATACGGGGAGGCTCAGAAGCCTTCACGCAGCACAAGTGAGTCTCAGGGCACTGCCCAGCATCAAAGGTGACTCGTTCCTTGTGCAGGTCCTTGAGGAGTGTCCTGAAAGCAAAGCCTCTGAGTCAATCCAAAATAAAAACTTTTTTAGCTGGCTCAGCAGAATGGCAAACAAATTTTCCACTGGGGCGGGACAGAGTGGTGGTACGGTGGGAGATCAAGCAGTTCATTTAGGTCTGGGTTTTCTCAGCCCTTTTTTCAGCCCTCACCATTAAATATCACTTGGAGAGAAATGTTGGAAAAAGGTCAAAATAAAGTAAGACTTTTTTAAAGTTACATAAAACCCTATCTGGACCAAAGTGTCAACCAAACTTAAGCCCAATTTACAATGATTTTTCTTGTGCCCTCTCCTTCCTCTCAAAAAACCACATTTATTGGCAAGTAAATGATTGTCCAGAGAGAACCCAAGGGCTCTGTTTGAGAGAGGAGAAGTCAGTGCCCTTGGAGAGCAGGCAGAAAGGGCGAACATCTCTGTGAGCAGCGCAAGCACAGGATAGCACGAGAAGCAGAGGTGCAAGCGAGTGCAGCTGTCACGCTGGGATCCATGCAGGTCACCGGGGCTCAGTCAACATCTCTGATGGCTTTCCCAAGAGCTGGATGGGCTTCAAGAGCAAATACGCTGGAGCGGGCAGGAAAGGAGCAGGGGCTCAAGCAGCTAGCGGTAATTCCTGCGTGGGGAGCTGCCAGGCTTTGCTGGGAAACTCCCCTGTGCCCCAAGTTTGTTTCTGGTCCCAGGTGGACTGTGATAAGGCAGGTTTTGGTCACACTCTGCTAAGTGTCCTCAGCGGGCTGCTGGGACGGGTGCCAGCGGCTGGGCAATGGCAGTGGGAGCACAGTGGGGTTGCCTTTTCTTCAGGGCTCATACAGGAGAGTGATATATTGATGAGCAGCATGAGATGTCTCACGGGGCCACGAGCAACCCCCAGCCAGAAGGAGGGACCCCACGTCCCCAAGACCGCAGGCCACTCTTTCAACCAGGGAGACCTGGTGTCCTTCCCTTGCTCTTGGTGGCAGGTTATTCCTGTGCACCCGAGTGGATCAGCTCCTCGTTCCAGCTCATTAAACCCACTTGCGTTCATAGTCACCAGCAAAGCCAAATGGGTGGTTTATTACCCGCTTGTCTTTGTTGCTTTATAAATACAACTGGCTGCTGGTGACACTGGTTTAGGCTGGGGCGTTCAAGCTCTGGAGAGAAGGGTGGTGTGGACATCTGGGCGGCTCTAGTCTGCAGGGCTTCCTCCTCCCTGTTACCTGGTGTGATCCATCCACACTTGGATCACACCTTAACTGCTAACACCCATGGGGTAAGATGTGCTCTAAGATCTGCGGGGAGACGATGCTCAGGGGCAAGCTGGTTGATGACAGCTCAGGGTCTCTGTCCTCCACCTCCCTGGCTGTCAGCCCCTACCCAGGTGCCCCGGCCCTACACCTTTGCACCCATATGGGCCGTGGGTTGTCCTTGCTGTCCTCCAGAGAGGCTCGGGAAGGAGGATAAGCCCTGGGGTGACATCTTCTCCGGGTGTGCAGGACCTTCCGGTAAGCCGGCAGGGCTCCTGCCCGTCCCTGTCCCTTCTGCCCCGGGCTCGGTCTGCCGGCGTACGGCCGATCGGTGACGGGGGCGGGGGGGGGAAGCTGCAGAGGAGCCGGTTTGCGGGCAGGCGTTGACCTCTAGCGGCGAGCGGCCGCCTGCCCGGGGCAGGAACGGCAACTCCTGCGGCTCAGCCCCAGGGCTGCCCGCCCTGCCCACTGCCCGCCGCCCCCGGCGTGCTCTACCGCCGCCTCGCCCGCCCTCCGGGCTCCCCCGGCCGCACCTCCCGCCTCAGAAACCCGGCCCGCCTCTCTGAGGTCATGGCGGTGACATCATAGGAACGTCACCACCTTTACGCCCAATGAGGGGAGAGGAAAGCAATGACGTCATCATCACGCGCGCCCTCCCGGCTTTAAATTTTAAATTGGCGGCGGCGGCCAATCGCCTCGCTCCGGACACTGGCCTCGCCCTCTATTTTCGTCACGAACTCCCGCCAATGGAATGCCGCGCTCCCTCGCACGCACGCCGTGGCCGACCAATCAGCGGAGAGCGTCTCTCGACTCGCGGGCGCCGCTCCTCCTTTCCGTGCCCCGCCCACCACCAGCGCGGGCGTCGTATTACGCAGGCGCACCACTCCGCCGCGGTCGCCGCGGCCCAATGGGGAGAGAGAAACGAGGGGGGAGGGCACTCGGCGGCAGCCAATGAGGGCGCGCGAGGCGAGGGCGCCAGCAGTTGTACCGGGCGATGGCGGCGGGCGCGCTCTGACGGGGCCCGCGGGCCGCGCTGCGCGGCGGGGGTGGCCGTCGTGAGGCGGCGGGCGGGCGCCATGGCGTGCTCCCACAGCGTGGTGTTCCTGCTGGACACGGCCAGCCCGGGGCGGCGGGTGCGGCTCCAGCGCGGTGCCCTGCGGCTCCTCAACCACCTTGGCTGCCGCTTCGGCCTGCCCCGCCTCCGCTGGGCCTTCAGGTTCTTCGACTCGCTCGGGGGCCGCGGTGGGGCCTCGCGAGGTGGTGGCTTTCGTCCGCCGGGACCCCGCGCCTGGGCCCGCTTCGAGGAGGAGCTGACGGAGCGGTTCGGGGCTCGGGGACCCGCCGCCGTCTTGCCTGGGCCGGCGCCTCGCGTCGCCCTCACCCACAACGGCCTCAAGGAGACGCTCCTCGACTTCCAGTGGGACCGCCCGGAGATCGCGTCCCCCACCAAGCCGCTCCGCAGGAGCCGGAGGACGGGGCTGGCCGCCGGCGAGCCCCCGGAGAACCAGGCGCCCCCCGAGGGCTTCGTGAACGCCATCTTCCTCTTCTCCCCTTGCCCCCACTCGCGGAGGGAGCTGCGGCAGTTCGTGTCTGGGAGCGATGCCCTTTCCTCCCCTCGTGAGCTGCCCGCAGCTCAGGAACTGGCGGAGAAACTCCTGCCCAAGAGTGTCCAGGAGCTGATTGCGGACCAGAAAATCACACTGTTCTGGGTGGATACTGCCGAGTGGTCTCAGGTAATGAGATTATAGTATCAGCTGTGAGGACTAGCAGGCCATCTTCTGTGCTAGTCTCCCGTATAAGAGGGGAGAGCAGTTTTATGCTGTAGTCTTTGAGTGGTAGAGAAAGGTCTTCAGTTACTGCTGTGTAATCTTGTTCAGCAAGAGACTGAAAAGTGGAATGGTATTCATCATCTGTGTGGAGACTGAGATATATCAGCAATTAAGTAACTACTGTGTTTATTGATGGGTTTTCTGGTGCTTTGAGTTAGTTAGGAGGTCTTTAGAATTGCAAATAAGCAGTCTGATAGTTCAAGTGTCTAGATGCCAGATTCAAAAACCCCAGCTTGAAAATATTAGCTAGCTCCAAATTCAGTGGGAATAGTATTTTCTTTATTGAGGTCCTGTGAGGGCTAATAAAGTCCATAAAAACACTTGGAAAGCACTGCGTTTAGATGCTTCATATACATTTCATATGCCAGTTTTTCTAAAAACATGCGACCTTTATTTGTTCAGATGGAGGTTATCTCACTGCCAACATTATCTTCAGACCTTTCTGTTACTTTATTTCAGCTGATCGAATCCCCAGATCACGTTGGATACTGGGCAATGTTTGAACTGATCCGTCAGATGGGAGGCACCATTTTGCCGGCTGAAACCTTAGTGCCGTGTTTGAGTCGCCACAGGGCAGATCTCGCTGGTGGCTTTCTTGTTGACTCAAGCTCCCCCATACTGCAGACTGTGCCTTGGACCACGCTTCTGCCATTGGATGCAACTTTGAACTGCTTGTTCTCGAAGCCCTCTGTATTTCAAGCAGTATTCCCCCAGCAAGAAGGGATGTTGTTTCTCAGCGTGCCTGGTAATAAAAATTAAAAAAAAAAAGAAATAAGTGAGCATAGTAATAACTGTGATCTTTCATGCAGAGTCCTTGATGAGTTCCCCTATGAACAGTATGTGTAGAAGTAACTAACTTCAGATATTTAAGAGCCTAAGTTTAAAAATAGTCCTGCATGTGCTCTAGTTCCTCTGGTGTAAGAGCTATTAGCCCATATTTCTAATTTAGTCTCTTCAGTTTTGCATGCTTCCAGAAGTTTGGATGCATGAAGAGCTCTTTGCTGGTCCCACCTTATATAGGTGTACACCCTTTTCTTATATGTGCTTTGTCTCAGCTTTAGTTTAGCTAAACTAAGAACACAAGGGGCTTTTTAGCCCCTTCAGAAAAAACAGATTAGCTTTGAAGCAACAGGCAGTGCATGTTGGCTCTTTCTTTAGTTGGCCCTTCGTGCACTCAGCTCCTTGAGAGCTTGGGGAGGAGCTCAGTTCTGCAATACGCTTACTGTAGAGTTATTCCCAGTTTAATCACCCATTTTACTTTATCTTATCCTTGCACAGGAGGAAAGAAGCAGGAAAGCTGTGCTGTGATCTTGGAACCCCTTGCCATGAGCCAAAGACAACTGCATTGTCCAGTCAACATCTTCCTGAAAGGCAGCTTGACGAGTTGGAGCTTGATGCAGGCTGGCCACTTTCTCACAGAGAGCTGGATGTTGCAGAGCTCGCAGGATGAGCAGGCAGAATGTAACAGGTCACTGTTTCATCAGCTGTTAAGGAGTCTAGTGACTGAAGAACTGCACATGGTAAATCTTTCTCTTTGCCTTAAACTAATATCTATTCTGAACTGAGCTGTGACAAAAGGTATGACAGCGTATCATGTTGTGAAGACAATAATAGTGGTATTTGTTGTATTGCAAATTGCTCATTTGGAGGTAAATTTAGAACATTCTTTAGGAGAGTATGTAAGTCTATAACCTGTTTGTAAAGTATCTGTACTGCTTAGGTCTCTGTATTTCTAGACAATATAAACTTTTATTTTTTTGTTTAATATAGGTTGCTGAGGTTTCTCTATCTAAAACTTGGTGCCCCTGCACTGCTGTTTTGTCACCGCTTTCTGAGAGTACCGCAATTCTGACTGTACTCAGTACTGAGAAGACTGCTGAAGTTCAGCGATGTGACCTTGAAGGAGCTGTAGTAGAGAACTCTTCCCAAGACCATGCTCTTCATCTCCCAGATATTGTGAATAGTGTGTTGAGTAAAATTGACACATCGGTGGAAGATTCTCTGGCCAGTATGGGTAGGTGTCAGGAAATGCAAAACTTACCATCTTTTGATCATCTCCAGATCTGATTTGGAGTGGAAGAATCTAAAGCTAATGATTTCCTTGGTGAGGAGTCTCTTATTTTTGGGACTTGCTCATTTTGTCTTGTCTTCTGTAGCTCAGGCCTTGTGATGTGATGCAGAAATCTGCACTGGTGTACCTGTCTGTTTTATTGATAGAGCATTAGTTTCCACTAGCTTGTAGATAAAACATAACTACTTGTGCTTAGGGACAAATTTTTAAAATGAGGTCTCCTAAAATGTGTCACATAGGCCATCCCTGGCCAGTAAGGCCTTTGGGTGTGGCTGCAAGGAGGCTGCTTTTAGCTCACTTGTTTTGCATTAGAATAAAACTTCTGAGTCTGATCTGTCGGTTATTAAATTGCCCCTCCAGGAACAAAGGTTTGGAAACATCTGCTTTAGTACCTCTGTGAAGGCTGTGATGTTCTGCCACTTCATTTAGGTTCCTTCTAAATCTTTTTGTGTGTCTGCTCACAGGAGAAGAAACTCCTATGCCGGAGTGGGTCCAACGGGAACTCTCCCATGCAGGAGTCTGGCATCCTTCCGTGCTTGAAGCATGGTATCCTGCATCAAATGCTTGTGGAGCAAGCTCAGATCTGATGGAGTCATTCAGGTATTTTTCGGAAACATGTCTCTGAATAATAATCAAGGATTTTTGCTTCCTGTTAAGGGAGTATGGCTGTAGCATTGCTCAGATTTCTAGAATTAAATGCTCCTCTTAGTGCTTTTATTTCTGTATTCAGTTTACTGTGTGCTTTTGCTACATTATGTCTTAATGTATAGACAAAAGGAACTGGGAACAGGATGTTTGGGTAGTAGTTTGTGTGCATTAAAATTCTGGCAGTTTCAGGAGTGATATAAGTGACTTAAAATGACCTAAGCTACTTGGGGAAATGTCAGACTTCAGCTCTTCTTATGGTATGATAAGATGCACTGCAAGATACTGAAGATAGTGGTGGTGTTATCACAGTTGGTATTTAGTAGGAATGAAAAGCCTGTTTTTTTTCAAAGAGCTTCCTGAGTGAAACAAACCAACCCCAACCTCATGCAGGATAGCTTAGCACAAAGCTGCTCATGTAGCTTTGTTGCATGGGTCAGTGGCATGTCCATTGTACATCAGGCAACTCTTGTTATGCTGGTTTCCAACTTGGTGTGAACCTTTTAAGATGGTGGTTTGGGTTTTTCTATCTTTTAAGTAACAGTTTTGGGGAGCCGGCATTGGAAGAGTAGTAGCATGTGTTACTTCCACTACATTGCTGTGGAGTGGCACCTAGAAAAACCTGGTTCTGGTTCCTGCCCACTGGGAATAAGGGATATGCCTCCCACTCACGTCTTTCTTTGATAACTATTGAATGGCTCTCTTATGTAGACTCCTGCAGGTTCCTTGTGCTAATGGGAAGGAGGATGCAGACCAATCGGAAGTGGAACTCTCAGAAAGCCTATCTGAGCTGTACCAGAGAAAATTTAGTGAAACATCTACTGCAGCTGGACCAGGAAATAACAAAAAAAGACGTATGTATACTTTGGGATTATATGTGTGTGTTGTCAATTAAATATGATAAAGACTTCTCAGCAGGCCTTTTTAATGCATGAACCTTAGAGATCTGTACTCTCCTGAGTGGTGGCATGCTTTAGATTTTTTTTTATTTAGAGACAGTGTCACTTGCATATTAGAATTGTCCTTTAGTACAACCCAAATGACTAAATCAAGGCTGTGCAGTGACTGATAGAACTGTTAAAGCAGCATGCAGAGCTCTGCAGTTTCCCTAGTTGTTGAAATAGGGACTGCTCTGACTAGTAGTAAATATTGCAACCTCTCAACTTTGTTCTAATTTGGAGAAATAAAACACTTTCTTCTAGAAGAGTTTAAAAATTGCATTTCAGTACACTGACCATGGTTGATTATACCCTGACTTGATGTATCCCTAAGTCTTGCTCTGTCAGCTATTTCTATTTCTGTGACATAAGACTGCTTCCTATATATGCAACTTCTGGTTATACCCATATAAGTTCTTATGCAGAGCAACAGTTTTCACCTGCTTTTTACTTAAAGAAGTAGCTGCCTGCTATGCTGCCTGTACATTTATTTCATGGAGAAATACAAGCCTTTTGGGCCATGTTTTCCACTAGAAGGTTACTAATCTCACTTGACAGTAACATAGAACTCAGTATTATGATCTACCTTGGGTGGAATTCCTGCCCCAGTGTGTAAGATGGTAGAACTCTTTTTGTGGTGTTGCAGGTGGAGTTCCCCGAACCCCAGTTAGGCAGAAGATGAAGACCATGTCCAGATCCCTGCAGATGCTCAACGTAGCAAGACTGAATGTAAAAGCTCAGAAGTTTCAACCTGATGGTGTGCTGCCAACAGTGAATGAGAAGGTTCCACAGAAGCTTTCAGCAAAAAGATTGGATGAAAAAATGGAAGAAAAGGAAAAGGCACTTAAAATATCAATCGGTGTGTGTTATCAGTCCTGATATTTGTAGGAGACCATATGGGATTTTTATGGAAGGGAGAGGGAAGGATGATAATGGAGTATTAGGTGCTAGGGAGCAGATCAATGTTTGGGTTTCTGTATCTTCAGCTTGGCAGAGTGTGGTTATTTTTTTTTTTTTCCCCACCCTTCTTCTGGTTAGTTTCTATAAATGTTTACAACCTAGTGTTACAACTACTCCTGGGGTTAGTTTCCTGCCTTGCCTCCATCTGAAAAAAAAGCAATAAGGAGCTATCTCTTGTCTTTTTTTAACCAAAAGAAGTCGAGGGAAGCACCCATCAAGGTGTAACCGGAAATGTAGTCCTATTTACTACTTGTGCAGAAGTGAAGGGAATTTCTTGACTGATATGGTAACCTGAAAGCTTGCTTATCTACTCGGAACTAAGCTCATAATTTGTCATGGGTCTGGACCTGGGACTGATTCTGTTAGTGTTCTGTGGTCTGGATGCATCTTTGCTGGAGAAAATCTTTTGGATGACCTCCTCTGTTTCCCTCTTCAGCTGGAATAAGCGTTTATCAGTAAGGTGTGGTGAACAGACATTTAGTTAACTTAGACTGTTTCCCTTGCAGACTTCAAAACTGAGGAGGAACTGCAGTCCCATTTAATTGCAAGCTACCAGAAGGCTGTTGCTGAGGGAGTTCTTTCATCTGTGTGTGCCCAGAATATGATCATGGCCATTAAAAGGTTCTTGAAAGTACAAGATGCCAAAGAGAAAGAGGTCAGTGAGAGCATGTGGGCAGGGTTGTTATTGATCTGGAAATTATAGTTTTTGCTATTTCAGGCTGCCTTTCCTTCATCTTACCTGAAGTTTTTATGTGCGGTTTCATGTAGTCAAAACTACAACCACTAACTGCTTCTGTGCCCATTCAATAGTGAAAAAGTGTAGGCAGTTGTAAAGAATGTAGGAAAATCCAGTTCAGTTATCTGTTCCAATCTTTAGCAAAGGTGTAAACTGATACCTTTTTCCTTTACATTGACCTCATTCTGAATTCTAATTTCACTTATTCAAAGATAGTATTTTAAAAAATACATTCTTGCAAACTGTATTTTAAAAAAGGTGCACCTTGTGGTTTTTCTTTACTTGGCAAATCTAGGCCTGCTATTTCTCCAGGAAAGAGGTATTTCTTTCTTTAAGTCTGTAAGTAATGTTAAAGATTGTAACTGAAACCAAAACTAGTGAACTTGTGAATAATTGAAAAAAATACTGTGAAAGACAAATCCATAGTTACTGAAGAAGGCCTGAAGCTGCAAGCAGGTGGCCTTCCCTGTGATTTCAAGCTGGAAGTTCTTCTATGTCTCATGTCATTGTGACTTTGCTACTGAAAGAAAAAGAGAATTCGTTTCCTTGAAGGAGGAGAGAAAAATTGAGCTATTTCCAAAAGAATGGGTCAAGATAGGAGCGGGGGAAAACCCTGTCCTGCAGACAGGGAACAGACTTGAAGTTTTTGCTGTAATTCTGTG
Source organism: Grus americana (assembly GCF_028858705.1). NCBI lineage: Eukaryota > Metazoa > Chordata > Aves > Gruiformes > Gruidae > Grus > Grus americana. Next base: position 15,445,901 of record NC_072861.1, on the reverse strand, counting down.
TCTCTTCAGGTGGCCTGTGTGGAAAGAGTCAGAAACCATCTCCTGAAGACCAGCAAAATGCTCAGACAACAGCATGGCTCACAGAAGGAGACCAAAGTCAGAGAGTGAGACACTTTATTTGCCTCAACTTCTGAGATACTGTGGAGTTAGTTAGCAGTTTTTAATGATGGCTTTTATTGTACAAGTGGAAAAGTACATGGGGTAAATATTCCAAGGAAAGTATCTGGTTACAGTAAATACACTTCATTAAATGCAAATATTACACATGCTGTGTGATAAGCATTGCAGCCTATATCTGAAATGAGGCATCTCCCCTGCCACCAAAATGAAATGCTAACCAAATTACGCTGTCAAAAGGAGCCACTTCCACTCCCATTGCTTTTTCGAGTGTACCTTTTGCAGTAAATATGCTGTTTCCACCAGAAAAAAAGTCAGTGAATGACTGCTTGTTTTCTTAGGTGCCAACTTCAGGTATTTTTGCGTCTTGAGTTATGTCTTCACTGCCCTTCTCTGCAAAGCAACACTGATGAAATGGAGCAGCTGTTAGAAGAGGCAAGTAAATTATAGACCAGGTTGTGTTTCTGCATGGCTCTAGAAATGCAGACCTGGAACCTGTAATTTTTCCCTGATTTCACTGTAACTATTTTATATTCCTTGCTAAAAAAAAAAAAATCTGGTGTTGCAACTGTCACCAGCTTAATCAACTTTCCCACTTGACTTTCTCTTCAGATGACGGATATGCTGCGCATTTTATGTCTGACTGAAGACCCAGGGTATCTTACAAAATTTCTAGAGGAAATACTAGAATTGTAAGTTCTTTAGGATGACTTAAGTACTACTGGGGTCTGTGGTTTTGGTTGAATATCTTCTTTAAGTAAACAGCAATCTACAGCTTTCATTTACTGCATCTTTGTAACTTTCAATTTAGATACATTCTGCTTGTTACACTTGTATCTTGATTCAAGAAAAAGTAGCTGATAAGCAAGTAAACTAATGAAAAAACAGTTGATCTTCAGTTATGTTTTTAATTGACACTTAAGAACAAAAAATTAGTTCAAACCTTGGGATTGAAACGTTGACAGTTTTGTGGCGGGATTGTATTTAATGTGGGTTCTCTGATGCTCTAGGTATATGAATTCTATACCAAAGACCCTTGGAGATATTTACTATGGTCTTGGTACACAAATACCCCCGAAGCTGGCATCTGTTCTGCCTTCAGACTTCTTCAGTGATGACTCCGTGACTCTGGATAGCAAATCTCCAGGCCTTCCACTGTCTTTATCATCCGCCTTAACTCCTAGTGTTGTTTACGTAGGCACTGAGGGGGATCAGCTGGAGGAGCTGCGCACGAGATCTGCCAAAAAGAGAAGGTAATAATTCCAAATAGGAGGCAGCTTGTTTTATCCTGGGCTGTGACTGAGGAGTTTTCTAACCTACAGCTCAGTCATCTTTTGTTTCTGTTGCTGGATAGCTAGTTGGGGCAAGCTGATACCTGCTGATAGCTCTGCAAGCCTGAGAGAAATACTAAGGCCTCCCATTTTTCATTTTAGCTTACCATTGTTGGCTATATGAAAGTGTAAGCTTGATTCTGTATGTTCATCTTAAGCACAAATACAGTTCATGAGCATCTTCCATGAGAGGAAGAGGATGTTCTACTGTGCAGTAGGTGACCCTGTATTGTTAAACTGCAATTTACTGTTGACCTCTGTTGGGGATCTTGTGTACATCTAAGCAAATTGTGAAATGAGTTTTAATACCAACCTTAAAGTTAGCTGTAGCCATTTATATTGCAAATCATCTTTCAATGTTGTAACCTAAGTGAGGTACCAACATGAAGAATTTGCAATCCGAATGTATGTAAAGACTTCCTATAACTAGAGTCAAACTCTAGTTTAATTGGCATTAGGTTGACATCTACACTTCTGATCTTATTTTAACTTTATCTTTGTATACTTTCTAAAGGAAAAATGTATTAGCCAGACACAGGAGCATGACAGAAGCACCACAGAACTTGCGTCAAATTGAGATTCCCAAGATAGCCAAGAATCCTATCAGAAAGGTAAAACTTTTCTAAAAGGATTGCGGGTGGGTTGCAGGGGTGCAGCAATGTTGCGAAGTGACACCTGAGTGTGGAAACTCTTGCTCTGCATTCACTTGGTAATTATGCCCTGTACCAGCTGTACAGAGATCAGAATTGCTTTGAAGGAGAAATTGAAATAATGTGTGGTTCAGAGCTTACAGTTAGGTTCAGAGCTTACAGTTAATATTCATAATAGTTAAATATTAACATTAAAGTGCTGCTGAGGCTGATTTCTTTTTTTGTTTCAGGAGAACTCGCGTTCTTACCTTGCCTCTGAGAAGTCCCAACAAATGCCTTTAAGGCAGAAAGAAGCAGTGCAAGGTATATTGACTTCCAGCTTTTCCATGGAAAGGTGCATTTTCAGCACATATTCTCCCTGTAAACTTTAGTGAGCTGTGATGAAATTATGCTGAAGCATGCTGGAAATCTGAAGGAAGTTTTGCTGAATTCTACAAAGATTCTGAGGAAAAAATAATCTCTGTATTCTGTATGTGCTCTCATGCAAAAAACCCTCAAATTGTTTGTTCTGCAAAGAAAATCTTTCAATTCTTCCTTGACTCTTGCAATTATTTCCATTTTTTCTGCCCTGAAAAAAAGAGTACAGGAGTGACCTTTTATATCTGGAAACAGGATGTCTCTCTGCAAAATACTTAATAATTTTAAATCCCACCTCATTCTCCGACCTACGTGTGCTTCAGTTGAGATTTTGTAGCTTGCTTAATGTTGCTCCATCTGGGGCACTGACTGGTTGCTTTGTAACTTTTTTATTTTTTCCCCCTTCTTTTTAATCTGATAATTTCTTGCTTTGTCTTGCCTCACAGAGGTTACAAAGGTAAGGAGGAACCTCTTCAATGAAGAGATACTTTCACCATCGAAAAGGTCTATGAAGAAGATGCCTAGAAGCCAGTCAGTATCTGCTGTGGAAGGCCTAAGATACAAATGCACCGATGAAGGCACTAAAGGTAGGACATGACTTGCATATGTAGGATTGTTGCAGAAGAGCTCTTGCTAAAATTCCTTTTCTCGCATCCTCAGTTCTTTGAAACAACTAATAATGCTATGTTCTTAATGAAGGAGAAAATATTTTTAGACCAGTGCTGTAGCGTTTAGATAGTGAATAGGATGATATTGAAACAGAAACCTATACTTTACTGAACTCTCTACACCTCATAAAGAAAACAAATGTTAAAAATGTTTGGTTAAAAAAGGATCTGTGAATGAAAGATGAAGAATAAAAGTTATCTCAGTAGGTTAAATTCTGACAAAGTAAGTACTATTAAATAATATTGAGGGAGTGGGAAGGGAGCGTAGACACTGGATTCCAAAATATATGATTATAGCTTGAGTGCACAATGATTCCATATTGGCTGCCATTTTTAAACTGAAACATGTAAAAAAACCTACTCATTTATTTGTCCTAACTGCTTTATAATTGTGCAGTGTTATAGCTCTTGCTTGACTTTTTTTTTTTTTTAGATCATCGCAAGTTATTGACCAAGAGAGTTGCAGAAACACCACTACATAAACAGGTCTCTAGGAGGCTACTACATAAACAGATCAAAGGCCGGTGAGTAAGCTATTCCTGAATTTCTTCATTAAGTACTGGATATTTAATTAATGGCTGTGAGCACAAGAATCAGATATCATCTTTGTGGTCAAAGTGTCATCTTCACCTATGGCAGCAAGGCAATCAGTGGTGGCTAAATTCTGTTGTCTGAACGGGCAGAAATGCTGTCTATTTCATTGTGTCAGTCAGGGTACTTTAACTCCTGCAGCAAACTGCTGTTAAGGTTTGGTTGCTGCTACAAGGGCTTGAGAAGGCCTGTGTGGTAATTTGTGGAGCCCAGACTGAAATTTAGCATTTGTTTCCACGTAGAACTGTTAGCTATACCACAACTAGACAGTTACCCATACTCAGTCAAATGTTACTAGGAGGCAAAGAGCTTACTCATTGCTCCCTTAGAGTAGCCCACAAAGCAGTATATTGATGTAGAATAGAGTATTGCTTTTCAGTCTTTATGGTAAGTTCTAATTTTGTAAATGTGGACAGTATGCTAAGTCCAAAATGTCTGCCATTTCTCAAGGTCTTCTGACCCAGGTTGTGACACTGGTGTTGTAGAAGAGTCTCCAGAGAAGGCCATGAATGGTAAGCACTGATTTTCTTATTTTTCATTTATTAAAGCTGTTTTTGCTGTTTTGTAACTCATAAGATGAGCATGCCCCAACTCCGGTAATTCATGAATAGTCAGTAAAAAAGTGGTGTACTATTCTGTTGGTGGAGCACAGCCTGCTCTGATAGAACCACATGTTGCTTGCTGCTTTGATAATCCTGTATAGTAGAAGTTAAGAAAGAAAGATAGATAGTAACTCTTTCAAATGAAAATACATGAAGGGCTTTGAGGGTGAACAAGATTCTGAGCTGCTATAATTACTGTCAAACCAGCACGTGCAGTTGGGTTTTTTGTTAATGTAACTTCAAAGCGTTGTGCTGTGACCCTAACGTTGTTCTGATTTCTACTGTATCAGATGGCCACCTGGCTCCGTAGAGTCTCTCTGTTATGTTGGCTACTGCTATTTCTTATCTCCAGGAATAAATAAGAAAATAGTATGGTTGGGCAAGTGGGAAAATGAAATCACTAGTAAAAAGACAGGAGAATTAACTAATCATGTAACCTGGATATAACTTGAACTGAACATGGCATTTCTAGCATTCATTTCCATATAGTAGCTAGAGAGGGATGAGAGTAATCATTGCTTAAGGGAGGGGGCATTATGATTTGGAAGGAGATTTGTATGCATTAATATTCCAAATACCCAAGAGTTGATGCTTTCTTTCTTGCATACTTGCCTCCCTGCATGAGATAGTTGCATGGAAAATTTCTTCTTAGTCTGTGTTCTTTTCAGTTATGAACTATTCCTGAAGATCTCCCATTGTTGAGGGAGAAAGAAGCCTCAATCTCCAATATTCTTTCCTTTTCAGAAGCAGGTTTGAGAAGAAGCCCACGCATCAAACAGCTGGCTCTGAATAGGACCTACTCTGGCGTTTTCTATTCTGCTGCACAGCCCAGCTCGCAAAATTCACAGCGAGTCCATCAGGGACAAGAAGAGGAGAGCTGTACATTGCAGGATGTAGAAGGTACTGAATGGGATTTGAGCATGCTGATACTACTGATCTGAAAAGCTGGCATGGATGGCTCTAAGTTTGATTTGATTTGGCTCTACAAGAGACTGTAAGAAGCTAAGAGCTATCATGTAATGTCTTCTGTAGACAGAAATTCATCCCCAGTAATTATTTTTGAATTGGGAAGCTGAAGTTGTAGGATGGTAGGGCAGCTATTTCTATGATGAATACACTGCCAACTTAAGAAACCAGTCAGGCCCATCTAACAGAATACCACTGATTGTCAATCTGCTTTCCTTAAATGCAGTGAAATCCCTGTAAAATATGGGACAGAAATCCTAAAGCTACTTTCAGTCTACTCTGTGGCAACATAAAGCAATGACTGATGGAATCTTCTTTGGCTTTCTCAGTAGGATTACCAGCTATAAATGGTGACATTTAGTTCTTTATATTATACTTACTAGAGTCCTTAGTCATGAACCAGAGCTTTAAGCTACAAGCTATAAATAGAATAAGAGGCTGAGCTATTTTGTGTGTTTGGTTTCTTTTCTGCTTGAGTACACTTTCTACAGATGGATATTAGTTTCATATTGGGGAAATAAATAGTTCTGGTGAAGTTTTAACATTTGGCTAGAAAAGAACATGCCAGGGCTATAGGCTTTGTACACTACTTGTCTATACATCTGAAGTGATTGAGACAATTGTTTGTGGTGGGTTACTTGATGTTAGTTGAATTGTACTGTTCCACTTTATAGGCGTTGAGCGGCACTCAGAGAGCCCCACTGTCCAGACTCCCAAGAGGTTTTTCTTTGGTGCAGTCACTGACATGTGTAGCTCTGCAGTGAAGCATTCACCTGGAAGGAGAACAAGAAAAGATTCCTTACAGTTAGAGGAGCTGACTGCCTGTCAGGTAGAAACACTTTCCTCTTTCTTCCCATCCCCTTTTTCTATTTATGTTTAGTGAGATCTAAACATCTCTAAACTTAGTGTTTCTCTTAAGTCTAATCAAGTGGGTTTTGGCTTTTAAATCTTGAGGAGTAAATATCAAGAGGGGTAGATAATACTGCTGGAATAGAACAACCATGATTCTTTAATTTTTTTTCTTTCCCCCTATAGACTCCTAGAAAAACACCTCATAAATTTGCCCAGAAGGTACTGAATTCTGCCAGTAAGCTACCAAGGAGATCACCTCGCCTTCTCCACAGGACACCACAGAAGCTGGAGAAGACTCCTGGCCGAAGTCCAGCTGCTAAGCAGACTGCAGTTAAGTGTTTGGGAAAGTACTTTTCTCATCCTGTACAAAGGGTCAAGTCACCATCTGCCTTAACTGAAAGTAAGAGGGCTCACTTATTGCAAGCAACTTCTAAGGATTGTTCTCCAGCAGAAGGCCTTTCCCCTCCTTGCGAAGAGGCCGGCTTACAAATACCAGAACATGAAGGGTTTGCAGTGCTTAATACCTCATTATTACCTCTGACGGATTCAAATCCAGCTGCTTCTTCCCCCTCTGCTGTCCAGAAAAGATGTTTTACAGAACTGCAAACTCCAAGACGTTCCTTGAGATACCTCTCAAAACTAGCATCTCCGGTTGGTGCTCGGAGGCAAATCCTCACAAATGAAGTTCGGGTGCAGTCAGATCCACTATCTCGAGCAACTAAAAGTACTCCCAGGAAACCTGAAGATCCAGGTTCAAAATTACATACCAGCCCACTGAGTGTAGAAATACCGCAGCTTGCTGTGAGGCTGGAGCCTCTCTTCAGTTCTCCTCTCCGTGAAAGTTCCACAAACACTGTGGCAACCTGCTCTCCTTCCCACATACAGGCTAGGGAGTCTGACTGGGACCTTAGTGCATCTAAACCATCTTCTGAAAAATCTCCAGGTATTACTGGCACTTCACTAAAGTCCCTGCTTCACACATCTAAGGCCAAATGTGAACCAGATTCTGGAGGAGAGAACCTCACACTTGCATGTGCAACACCTGAAAATAAGGACAATCATCATGATGGTGGTGGTAACTCTTCTGTAGAAAGCCTTCAGCTTTGTCAGTCCCAAGTTACTGAAAATACCCCTGTATCAGAGAAAAATAAACAGATGGATGTAGTGTTTCAAAAGTCTTTTCCAAGAGAGGACTCTGAAAACTTGGAAAAGCACTTCTCTCCAAAGCCTTCTGCTGGAGGGCAGGAACATGCACAGAATGCTGAGATGGAGTGTGAGCAATTGGTTAAGGAGGGGAACACCAGTGCGAACTCCTGTGAGTCCTTCCTAAGTGGTTCTCAAACAGTTAGTGATGACTTGGAACCAAGAACCCTGTTGAGAGAAGAATGTATGGGGCTGAAGGCTCCAAGTCTTAAGAGACACTCCAGATTTGCCCTGAATACTTTGCCTCCTATGCCAAAGTCTGCTCCTGCCTATTCTTTACGCTGCACCGCAGACAGGAGACAGCGGGAGGCTGCAGCACGGATGGGAAATCCTCAACTTCTAGCCAAGTTCTCTACTCCTAAAAGCCGTTGCAAACTGTCTTCTGCTAGCCCACCGACTTACGAAGTTGAACTTGAAATGCAAGCTTCAGGCCTGCCCAAACTTCGCATTAAGAAAATTGGCTCTTGCTCATCATTGGAAGTTCAGCCTGAAGCAAGTGCCAGCAAACCCAAAGGAGGGGAAAGCCCCTTTAGTGATCTTGCTATGACCTGGTGTAGCAAGCACCCGGGAAAACCAGCAGCTGCCTGTGTTTCACCGTCCTGCTTTCACTCTTTCCACAGTACACCTGGGAAGGGTGGAGGACAGACCTACATATGCCAGTCATACACCCCAACAAGCTGTGCCTCTAATGCTACATCGCCATCCCCCTTAGAAGCAGGTGTTCCCTGGACACCTTCCCCAAAGCAGAAGGGGAAGACTACCCCTGATGCTATCAATGACTGGCCTCGGAGAAAGAGAGCAGCAGGCAGCACTGCTAATGCTAGCTGTGGTCAAAGTGAGAAGAATGCTGATGAGCAGAAGAGAACGTCAACAGGCAGAGAAGGAGAGATGAAGATCTCAGAGCATTGCAGCAGCCAAGTAACAAATATTCTTGGGGAATTTGAACTGGAAGGGATTTACAGGCTCCAGGATCAGGCATCTCCTAGTGACTCTGAACCCAGGGCTGATGAGGACTCTGCCTTGGGAACTTTTGGCTTGAAATCTCGGAAGCGGGTCTTTATGTATCTATCGCCAGAAAAGGAGGAGAATCATGATGCCAAGAGATTTTGCTCCGATAAGTGCAACTTGGATCTTGCTGACTTTCTCACAGATGAGGGCAACAGAAGCAAATCCAGGATGGACTCTGTACTTCCTGAGAAACCAGGAGCATGTGCGCTCATAACTCCTGAGCAGCACAGTTGTGTAGGGGATGATGATGTCTTCCCTTTCTCAGGTAATTAAGTGGTATGAGTGGCACTCCATTGAAATTCAGAGATGGTTAAAAATGTGGGGTAGACAAAACATGAACACAATTGTTTTCTGTCTGACAGTCTGAAAGAGAATGAGGTGGAGAGAGTGGGTTGTAAATTACATGGAAGTTAATTATATGGAGGAGTTCATCAATGGAGTATTAATGATGGGAAAGAGAGATCAGATAAATATGGAAGAGCAAGAGGCTGGAGGAACTAAAGCGAAAGTTTGAGAACTTGGGGAGGGAGGATCCCAGTTGCATCTAACTGGTGATTTATTTGGGTTTGTGGTGATGCCGCTAGCTGTTGCTGCCCAGCATCTAGCACTGAAGCCAACTGCCTTAAGTCTTGCTGCTTCAGTGTAGACTGGGGCCTTGGGGGGATTAGTCCTGTGGATGTTGGTATTTGTTGGTGCTCCAATTCTTCTAGCCACCCGTGGTGGTGGTTCCATTGAAAGTGGGTATCAGAAATGATTGCCTTACTAGCGGTGCTGTTGTATTGATAGGTAAGCTTCAGTGTCTGCTTCCTCTTGCAAGGAAAGGTTTGTATACAGAGGCGGTGTCTTATTCAACAGCTATCACTGAGAAAAATGGACAAACTTTAAAGTGACATTAGTCTGTATTCAGGACATGAAATAATAGCAGTATTTAGCCTTAAGCTGGTCCTGTAAGAGACTATCTGTATTTACAGACTGTTTTCATATTTACAGACCATCATGGTTATAACAGTTTTTTCCAGGACACATGAGGAGTATATTTAATACGAGTGAAGTGCTTTTCTACTAAACCACCTAAGAAAATTAAATGCACTAAGAGAGAATTCCAGACTACCATTTACCCTTCTTGATGCCAGAAACCCACTGTGCCAGCCTAGATTTTTATTTCAGATAAACCCAAAGTATCACCTGTACTGATGGAAGTTTCAAGGTAGAATAAAGGCTGTGTATGAGACTTATCTGGAAGCACTCTTGAGTTTTCAGTTTGCAGCATCTCACTGTGCTTCTCCAGGCTCAACCCCACCAGTGAAGAGCACGCTTTCTGCTAGCAGCCTTCTAGCACTGACCCAGTCTCCACTGCTGTGCCAGGGACAGACACCGCCATCTCGGAGAAAGTGTGTTCGAGGTAACCACCTGTGCTGTACGGAAGGGTTGAGCTCGAGCAGACTAGGCATGCTTTGCACTTGCCTGCAAATAAATGAGAACAAAAGCATACTGTGTGAGGGATTGGTCTTTGCGCAGAAAACCTGTGCCTGTAGCTGCCACTTCTGTGTTCAGTGTCTCCATCTCGCATGCTTCCAGGAAACTTGGTATGAACTGGGAAGTTTGGAGGGAGGGGAGGTAGCGATGAAGAGTAGCTTAGTAAGAAGTGCAGCTTACTGTTCTTGTTGTTTCCAGTTGGTATTTGGCTTCTTAGAGTCACCAGTAAACTTCAGCAAACCGTGGCTTTAATTTATTCTTTCTCTTTTGTAGAAGAGGAATCCGATGCCTTCCAAATTACTGCCAACCAGGAGCTGTCACCATTCCACATCATGGCTTCCAGGAAGCGTCCCCTTAGCAGGACTTACTCACGGAAAAAGCTGCTTAGCTGAAGTTTGGAGCCAGAACAGTATGGGAAACTTTGCATTATCCCAGCTGTACAACATGCTTTTTAACAAGGATCTTGGTGCTGGACTGGAGCTGTCTTGTGTTGGTAGGAGACTGGATGCAAGCATATGACAGTGGAAATAAGGACCACTCTAAAGGTTTTATTTTTAACCTCAATTGCAGCATCTCTCCATCCATTCAAAGCCTAGCTTGGTCTTTCTGGCACTTCTCCTGCATGTGGTAGCTGGGTTCTGCAGTGAAGGTTCAATTCTGCTAGGTAAAGAGAGAATTGTCACTTTTCTACAGCTTTCTTGTAAAATAAACTGATGTGAATGTTCATTGTGTCACTTGATCAGAAATCTGTCATTAGCCCAAGTGATGGGTGAGGGATTGGGGCTGCAGGAAGAAGGATGCAGGAGGTGAATGGGTACAGAACAACTGTGTGTTCCTGCTGGGTATCTTGTCCTGATACTATCTGGATCCCTCTGCTAGCTGCATCCAGTTTGCCTCAGCTTAGTGGGAAAATAACATGCAGATTAACTGATGGATTAACGAGTAAGTTACTTAGAAATACTTGATAAATGCCAAAATGGGAATAGGGAAGGACAGGAGTTTGATTCTCACTCTTTGTAGATCATGAATAGTTTGGTGTATCTGCTCCTGGCCACTGCTGGGTGGGCAGGTGCTGATGGATTAACTTCGCTGTTCTTTTCTGCAAACTTGCAGTGAGCCAGAGAGGACTGGCTGGGGAAACTTCCTACAGAGGTAAAAAAACTTGATATAGTAACTGGAGATGACAGTTCAAAGACTACTCTTTACCAGAGTGAGTCACTGATTAAATACCTGTGAAATATGCCCTTGCATTCTAACCTCCTGAAGACAGCAGGGGCTGTGATTTGGTGCCTGAGATGTAGCCTACAAGGGGCTAAAACTGCATTATCTTGGAAGGGCTGAGGTTTTCCTTTAGGACAGCAATCTGTGCATGGCCATGTATTGGGGAAGTCACTCCACTGTCTCTAGTGAATGCACAAGAAGCAGAGAGCTTTGAAGATAGTGTGAGGTCATCCTGAACCAGGCATGACAATGTGGAAGTTCGTTGCACAGCTTTGAGGGGCTAGATGGTATTGAATGGGATTTGTTTCCTGGAAGCACAATTTGTTGCAGGAAAGCTGACTGTTTCCCTCTGCCAAGAGAGGAGGAATGGTGTGCTTACCAGTGATTGTTTTGCTTGAGAGGTGCACCTGCTTCAAGGATGTGGATTGATACACAAGCCTGGAGCTCCAAGACTACTACTAAGTGGAATGGATTCTTTTCTCTACTGAAGATCTGTTTTCAACACTAGAAAGTAAAGTCTCTGAACTTAAATCTTGTGCAGCTCAGCCACAGCCAGAGCCCTCAGTAATGTTTCCCCTCCCCCAAAGCCACATCCCTACAAGCAACATCAAGTAAGTAGGAGGATCAGGTGGTTCCTACTTCAGGTGCTGGCTTTCAACTTGGTGTATGTTATTCCTCATATGGTAGTTGATAGCTGCATTCCTTCTGATTTTTGGGCTGAAGCAGTGGATTGCTTTTTTGGGGTCAGGTAGCCAAGCTGCTGTTTCCCACCTCCCCTGCCCTTCTTAAAGCAGGTACCTGGGCCTTCATCTCTTGCTCTGCCAGAGTTAAACTTACATTCTTCCTTACCAAGGTGGATGGTGTCAGCATTAAGTTGCAGGATTATATTTAATCTCCCTTACATCCAGACTGGAACTTTCCCCAAGAGTAAGAGGATGCTGCTTAAAGCAGCTTATAGGCTGGAGCAGAAAATGGCACTGAACCAGGGTTGCTTTTATCCTGGATGCCTCAGACAATTCTGCTGTTGTCTGGAGCTGCTTTTCCTGCAGCAGCTCACTGTAGGAAGCCTACCAGCTCTAACTGTGAGCGCCTACAAAGCAGGTACTTAAACATGAAGACAACACTGACAGGAGCTGAGTTTCCATGCAGTGAGGTTTAAATAAAACTTCTTTCGTACATACCCAGAGTAAGTGATGACTAGAGCCTCTGACAAGTGACTGCTTCATAAAACTCACTCTGCTTTATTAGAAAAGTTACAGTAGAAATGTAAAAAAACCAAAGTTACTACAAAAATCTATGTACAAGTTCTGCAGGACTGCAGAGCATCTTCCTCCAAGGCTGCTAGGGCTGAGCAAGCCCTGCAGCAGAGGTTTTCAAACTGTAAACAAGTTTTTAGTGTTAGAGGCCAGGCTGGGAGGTATCTCTCCCACTTCCCAGTGTTTAGGCTGCTGAGGGTGCAGCAGGAAAGGTGTTCAGTCAGTGCTGTCCAAACTGGCAGCAACATGGGGAACATAGGCTCACGCTTATTTCCTTTATGATGAAAAGTCATGTCTCTCTCTTCCTCAGGCCTCTGAAATGTAACTGGTTTGTCACTGGGCTGGCTTGTGGGGCAGACAGGCTCTTAAGCTCAGGTCAGCAATATCTGCTCCTCCCTGCCCTGTGCAAGGTAAGTGTTAAGCCTGAGGCTAGAGTGGATTTTTCCTCACATCTATCATTGCTGGGTGGTAAGGCACTGGGGTCACATTCAGGCTGGCTCTGCGGAGCTCCCGGCGGGGCTTGGAGGCAGGAGCAAGGGTCCGAGGCAGGTGCACCTCGTGGGACTGCCCTGCTCTCAGCAAGTGTTCGGCGTCCCTCTGCTGAAGGTCCCCGGGGCTGTCGTTGGGCAGGGAGGAACGTCTCCATGTCGATGGCAAAGGGGCGTGCACCAGGTCCCTGCTCTCATCCCTGACCCGATGGCTTTCTTCAGTGACGGCCAAAGGCACGGGCTGGTCCCTAAGGCTGGATTCCTCACAGGTCCCAAGCGCAGGGGGAGCTCTGTCCCCAGCCCCGTGAAGGCTTCTGTCCATCCCTGCTGGGAAGGATTGGGGGTACAGTGAGATAAGTATCAGAATCACTACTTTGATAAGCAAAATCAGTGCCTGTAGAGCACTTGCTCAAGGCCAACAATGACCTGCACTGCTCCTGACTCTGCTCCAAGCTCTCGCTGTCAGGGAAAGGAATTTAAACTTCCTCCTAACTTGGTAGGAACAGCAAAGCCCCAGCCTGGGTCTCCTCTCACCTTTGGTCTGCCCAGGATGGAGGTTCATGTTACTCAGCCTCTGTTTCAGCTCCTGGTTTGCCCACATATAATGGCTCAGCTCCTTTTCCAGCACCTGAATCCTCACCTCATACTGCAGCTTGCTGCTGGCCAGCCCCTCATCCATATGCTCTACAAGGAGAAAAAAAAACAAAAAAAAGCCATTTCAAGCTGCAAGCCCTGTGAAAGACAAAAGCTGTGCTACTGCTGCCCATCTCAGGAGCTGGGTGGTTACCGCGGCTCTGCTGGAGCAGTAACTGCATGTTCTGCTCATGCTCCTTCTGCTGCAGGGTGAGCTGGCGGTCCATCTCCAGGCGCTGGCGCTCTATGGCCGCCTCCAGCCAGTACACCAGCTGCTGCTGCTCCTCCAGCTGCATCTCCAGCTCTGAGAAGGCAATGTGCTGCCTGTGCTGATCCTCTCGAAGCGTCACCACCTGGCCAGGGCCCAAGAGCAAGAAACATCTCAGCTCCTTCAGAGCCTGGAAGCTTTCCTGCACCACTGAGCCTGATCAAGTTAGGTTGTTTTGGTACAGCGTGCAAAGGTTAGTAGTTCTGGGATGTCACAGCTGCCTCGCAGAAGGAAGAGCAATGTGTGGCTGCTCCAGCATGGCAGAGCCACTGCAGGGATCTGTGCATCTTATGACTAGATAAGCCTCTCTCCCAGGTGTTGGGACAGGTGGGGATCATGGTGCTGTGGCTTTGCAGCCTGACTTTACAGGGCGAAAGTACAGCAGGAAGCAGGCAGAAGGCTTGAGGCTGAGGAAAACAAGAGTTCAGTCAGGTACTACAGCTCCCGCTACCACAGAGGGTAGTTGTCTCCCACCTTGTCAAAGTACTTGCAGAGCAGAGCTCGGGTCTCGGAGGAGGAGAGGTAGCTGAGCTTGGCCATGAGGTTCATCTCACACTGGGACAGCAGGCTGGCTGAGGCCCGCAGGACTCGTTGCCTGCATGTGATGGACTCGTTCTTGTACTCAATGGCTGCATCCAGAGCCTCAATTGCCTCGTCCAGCTGGAACAAGATCCGTTCTTCCTGCCAGGGCAGAGCTGCAGTTACTAAAGAGCAAAGGGTCTGCTCTGTCTCACCCTGCCCTAACCTCCCTTGTCATCTCAACAGTGCTGGCAAGAAGTTGGGATAAACACAGTTTGGGGATGTGGGGGAGCATCTGCTAATGACCCCATGCTTGGGTCTTTACTTCTCTCTTACTACCTCATGCTCTTGCAAGCAGCGCAGCCCAGCCCAAGAAGAGGTACCTCTGGGGACAGCAGGGTGCCCTGACGCAGCTTGTTGTCGAGCTCCAACCTCTGTTTGAGCAGCTGGTCCTTCTCCTGGCGCAGGTTGTTGATCTCCTGGCGGATCTGCTGCTGGTTGTGGGCACTGCTGTGACGCAGTTGCCCGTTCTTCTCGGTCAGCTCCTTTTCCAGGTGCTCCAGGCGGCTGGACACACGCACTATGTCATCTGTCAGGGCCTGCAGCAGAAGATGCTCAAGGGGATCTGCTCTAAATGCAAGTCAGATCCCCAGCCCCTTTCTACTTCCTTCAGAGGTTAAGCGACCCCACATGCACACCTAAGCCGAGGGCTATCAAACGAACTATCTATCTCAGAGGCACAGCATGAGCAGGCTCTCCTGGAGAGGCAGATTTGCTCCCCGCTTCCCAACACCACCTCATCCTGATCTGCGGTCCTCTGCCCGACCCAGGATGGCACTTAGGTCTTTCCTGCTGGAAATCAAGTGAGGGGCTGAGGTGTCACGCTCTTGTCCTACCTGGCTGGAGCGCAGTCGTTTGCTCTCCAGGCCGTTCTTCTCCTGCAGCAAGGCTTCCTTTTTGGCCACGATAGCTTCCCGCTTCCGCAGCTCATCTTCCAGCTCATTCAGGGCCCGGCGCTGCTCAAGAACTTTATCCATTTCCATATCCAGCCACTTCTTCTGTTCCTCGATTTTCTGATGGAAGGAGAAGCAAAGGGCATGTGCATGCATGCAGACAGCAGCAGCACTGCCCAAGACTGCTAGACTAAAGAGCAACAGGGTTGAGATTAGAGGGAAAGTCTCGAGTCCATCTCTGCTAACCCCTATAGCCCAGACTTCACTGGTTTTATCCTTCCAGCTGCTCTGAGAGGCAGAGCTGCGCTAAATCCACAGCTGCCAAGGAGCCCTTGGGGGCCACATCTCCCACCACCCTTCTGTGACAAGATTTCACAGCTTCTTTACCAATGCTAGGATTTAGAAGCAAATCCTGGTCCTGGGGGGGTAAGACAAGATTTAAGTCCTCTGCTACTAGACACAAGTGACACTAAGGACTGTACTCCTCAAGGGCAGGATGGGCTGTGATCCATCTCAAGCTGAAGCCCCTGCTTCCCCCCCATCATCCAGCTGTCTGCCACAGCAGTCCCCTTCGAACAGGAAGGAGGTGGCAGGCTAGCTCTGCCTGTACCTGCTGCTGTTCCAGGCTGATCACGGAGCCGTTGCTGCCGCTCCGCCGCTTCCTCTGGAAAGCTGCTATTTCCTCTGTTTTGATGCGCAGGATTTTCTGGTGCTGCTCGTGCTTCAGTTCCAGTTCCTGTATGGGAAGGAGCAGCTGTGAGCTTCAAGTGGCTGTTTGCCCTAGAGCCAGGGGCTGAGGGACAGACAGGTTATGTTCTCTGCTAGCTCTCTGGATACTCTTAAACCCCCCCCCCCCCAAAATCCGCTCTCCAAGACACTCCCAGACCCCATCGGAACCACCCTTGTCTGCCCAGCAGCTTGCAGAGCCCACCCATCGTCATCCTCACAAATACTGCAGTAGCACAACTGCTCCTGTCCATTCCTACCTTGACTTGGTGCTGCCGCTTATTCACCTCTGTCTCCAGCCGCCGTTTCTGCTCGCTCTCCTCCCGCAGCCGGCGCTGCAGCTGGCCCTGCTGCCGCCGCATCAGCTGAATGTTCCTCTCCAGCTCCTGCACTCGCTTCTCACTCTGGGCTGAGAGTGACACTAGCCTCTCCGTTGCCTGCTTCTTCTTGCATAGAACCTGCCGGAGGGCGACAGCTGCCCTTGGGCTCGGCGTTTCTCCCGTGCCCTTTGCAGAGAGTCCCCAAGTCTCCCCTGCCCACTTTCCTGGGTGGGCAGAGCCCTTCCCACTCACCCGTGCCTTGCTCTGCGCAGCTGCCACGCGTGTGCGGTACTCCTGCAGCTTGTGCTTCTCCCCGGGGTCCCATGGCTCTTTGCCCTCCAGCTCCTGGAGCTGCTTCTGGCTGTCGCTCAGCTCTGCCCGCACCTGCTCTGCTTCCTGCTCCAGCTCGCTGATCTTCTGGCAGTACTGCCTGTTCAGAGCCTGGGCGTCCTTGCCTGCAACACACCCCCCTCCGCTGTGACCTCCAGGCCCCCTCCCCTGGCAGCCAGGATCCTGCCGAAGGACAGACCTTTCCTCTCTCTTCCTCAAGTATTTTTGACTACAGAGACTGAATGCTCCCTTGCCTTCAGCTACCCCAGGGAAGGGATTTGGGGAGAAACCAACTGAAAGGGTCTCACTCAGCTAGAGGGATGGAGAAACTGTGCTCTGCTGCCTACAGGGGAAGGGACTGGGCACAGACAACACAGGGAGGGAAGGTGAGGGTGGGAGTAGAGACCAAGCATCCCAACTAGGAGATTTCATAGGGAATACATGCATGTTCCCACCAGCAGCTCTGCACCTGTCTTAATGAGCTCCGTGATCAGCTCCTCCTTCATGCGGATGTTGATTGCCAGCTCTCGGATCTTCTGTTGTGCTTGCACCAGCCTCCACTCAGAGTCCTTCCCTGGCAGGTGTTCCCAGGGACTGAGCAGTGGCTCCTGCCTCCGGCAGACCTCTGCAACACAGATTCCTAGGTAAGGAAGGTTCTGTCTTAGCAGCTGGGTGACAGAAGGACAATCCAACCTCCGATCTGTAGCCAAGACCTGGCACAGCATCTTCCAGAGTCAGCTGCAGCTTCCACCAAAACACGTAGCTCTTGCCAGACCCCAGCAGTTCAAGTTTCTCCTTAACAAAAGCAGTTAGACTATTATCTGCCTCATTTCTGTCCTCTGGAATCATCCAGGTGGGACACGCTGCCTTCCTATCAACAGCCCCCGTGAAGTACCACCAGCCCAAGGAAGACTGTCCAACAACCTACGGTTGCTACTTGCCTTTTGACAGCTCCAGCTGCTCCTCCTGAATCAAGCGGACACTGCCTCCGCTTGGCTCCTCGCTCAACTTGCAAATCTCTTTCTTGCTCCAGCTTTGGATCCTGTTTCTAGAAGGAGCACGAAATTAATCAGCTGGGTCTGGGCACTGCCAGAACCTGTGGACCCTCATGATCCACAGGCTTCAGAAGGAGAAAGAAACAGTAGCTGTGGTCAGGAAAGATGGTAATCAGCTCCCCAGCAAGCAGGCAGCTATCTCAGCAGAATCACTGACCCCAGCGACAGTGTTTGCTCCTACATGAGAGCCAAGATGCAGAGGTGGGACAGCCAGGTCACACAACTGGCAGGGCACTACACAGTGCAGGGACAGCCTCAACTCACCGGCGCTGGGACAGGGACCATTTCTGTTCCCACTCTTCTTCCTCCTCTCCCGAGGACAGCTCTGCTGGCTTCTCCAAGTCCTGGCTGAGCTCCCTCCTCAGCAGTATGGCTTTGATCTCAGGATTGCTGGTCGGGCACTGCACGTGGTTCAGGTGCCAGCCTGCCAGGTCCTCCTCCTGGAAGGAGGGGTTGCTGTTGAGCTGTTGGGCAGAGAATCAGGAGAGAAGACATGCTGTGAGAGCTGGTGTTAGAAAAAGCAGGGCATCTCTCAGCTGGGCATCTCTGTGAGGCACAAAGAAAAGCAACAAAATGGAGTTGAGCATGTTTTCAGAACTGACATGCTGCTAGACCCAGCTGCCTGCCCTCCTGCCTTCTGCAGCTCAGAAGCTGAGCAAATCTGGGACCCGCCCATAATACTGACATAAAAGCCTCAGTTCTGAAGCTGGGCTGGTTTTGCCAGAGTTGTGAATTTCTTTGGATGTACACAGTCCCCTGGACTACACCTCTGACAAGGTTCATGTTCAAACGGTGGGGAAAAAGCAGTTCCCTCAGTGGAGAGCATCTGAGTGAAAAGGCAGCAGCTCCTCACCTTCCTGCAAAGGGCTCTTCTGCTCTGCTCAGTGGGAAGGAGCCCTGAGGGAACCCCGCCAAGGCCATGGGATGGGGCAGCATCCAGCGGGGCTGTGTGAGGTCTCTGGCCAGCAGTCACCAGGTGAAGGTTTTCCAGCAGTTCTGGCACACAGAGGTTTGGCATTGCCATCTCCAAGCGCACATGCAGCTCTGAGATCTTATCCTGCTGCTCCTGCAGCTTGTCGCTCTGGAAGGCAACAAGAAAAATGTGGTTTTGTACGTGTGGATCCTGGACCTGCTGCAGAGGAATGTGAAAGCTGTGCTGCACTCTCCTGGGGAGGAAGGGGAGGAGTGAGGCAGGTCCCTATAAAGAGGACACAGCTCAGAAATACCTGCAGCTTGTACTGCTCCATGGCATCCTCCAGGGCAGCCAGGAAATCACGGTTCTCCTCCTCCAGGCGCTCCACTTGCCTCTGCAGTTTGGCCACCTGCTCATCTTTGAGGGACTCACACCCCTTCTCGGTGTTGACCTGTCCCCAGAAATACAAGAGAGGCAGCATCAGCATCCACCTCTGTCCTTCCCTTCCCATACTGGACTCTGCAAGGGCACAGCAGCTCTGCAGACCCAGATTTTTCCTGTGAAATAAATCTCTTGGACACAGTTGAATCCAACCTCTCCCTGCCTGCTCTGAGAACCACATCATTCTGCCTCCCCACAGCCTCTTGGCTGGGTTGCTTCTCCTCTCTCTCCTGACCCTTCCACCATGTTGTGCTGAGGCTGCTGCATTCAGTGGCCATCAGATGAACCCCACCTCAGAGCTAAACCACCCCAACCATTACCTGGGCCTTTGCCAGCTTTGAGCCTTGTGCCTCGGAGCTCTGGTCTTCTGCCGAGGTGCTCTCGATGCCGCTATCCAGCCCAGCTGAGGTCAGCTCGCTCCTCTCGCTTTCCACTGCGCACAACCACTCCTTAACCCGCAGGATCTGCTCCACTGTCAGGTTACTGTCCTCCTGCAGCTCCATCAGGAGCCGGTACGCGGCGTCGGTGCAGGTCCGGTAATGTGCGCACTCTGCCAGCAGCCGAGCCGTGGGGTCCGGTGCGCATCGTTTGGCGGTGGCCGAGCGGTTGATGATACGGGTCTCAGAGCGGTGACGCTGTTCCAGCGCCTTCTGCAGGTTCTTTATCTGCAGGTGAAGCTCTTCGACGTGCTCGGTCTCCTTGCGGCAGTTCACCACGGCCTTGTTCTGGATGTTTTGAGCCCGGCTGGCATAGTTCAGCGTATTGAGGCTCTCGTCGAAGTCAGAGGAGGATGGGCTGACACAGGCTATCATCACGGTCTGGGCATTGCCCCCCAGGGAGTCTTTCAGGATCCTAGGGAAGAGCAGAGTGATTAAAATAGCTGGCATACAGAATAATCAGAAGGTTTCCAACCCTCTTCAGAGGTTAAGCCCAAGGAAAGGGACATTCTCACTCGGTGCCCAGATCAGCACTAATAGAGCTAGCAGAATGATTAAGCAGAGGAATAATGTTAAGACCGTGGCAAATTTCCATCCGTATAATTCCTGAGGCTGGGAACTCCCTGACTCTCTGATCGCTGCATGGGAACCTAGTGGAGATTACAAAGGCCATCTGCTCAAGCTAAACACTAACAGCAGACCATCAAACAAGCCTACTGGAAGCTTTTTTTTTATTCACTGCTAGGCAGGAAGGGGAAGGATAACCCACACTGACACCCCATCTCAACTTCAGCAGTATGACTTATGCAAGCTTTGTCTTCTGCAGCACTGTGATGAGCTAGTCTGTCATTTCTATCCTGGCCTCACTGCTCCTCAAGCTTCCCTACATGAAAACCTGCACAGAGGGTAGACCTGTAAACTGCTGTGAGGCACACTGGGTCAGCTGGCCCCGTACCATCAAGCAGTGGGTTTGAGAGCCCCAGTGTGAGAGCAGAAGGGACAATTGGCCCTGCAAGCTCCTCTTGGCTAGCCTGGGGACTCTGCCACCCAACCTGGCAGGCTGGATGTGGGAAAGGCAGGGAGAAGCATCCCTTCCCTCCTGCTGGGACAAGAGCCCAGAAGACACGCGGAGCACCGGGGTCCCGGCTGCACCTGGTGATTTTGGAGTCCCTGTAGGGGATGTGGCTGCTCTTCCTGCGAGGATCTCCCAAGGCACTGATGACGTTGCCCAAGGCCAGGAGGCCACTGTTGATCTGGATGCTCTCCTTCAGCCTTTCCCCCGTGTTTCCTGTCTTCACAATTCGCTCTGAGCCCGCCAGGTCCACAAAGTGAAACTTGGAAACCAGGACCTGGCCCGAGGCAGGGATGGAGGGGGGGTGCTGGTGGAGGGGGAGGCGGCCAGCCCTGCGCCGTTGTTCCATGGTCACCGTGAAGATGGTGTGAGAGCGACTTGACTGCCTGTTGATGTGGGTAGCTCCCGTGTGCTTGGCTGTGTTCCCCATCTCCAGCAGGCTCAGCACCTCGTCCAGCCCTTCCACTTCTGACTCCTTCACACCGCAGAGCACTGCAACGGCAAACGGAGCAGTGGCTGAGAGGGATGGGCTGCCCGAGGACGCAGCTCCTCTGCACAGCCTGGTGCCATTGCCCTGCTTGTACTGTGCTACGCACAGATCGGCTTTCCACACCGAGCAGAACCAAGCACAACAATCTGCTACAGGAGAGGGATGGAGGGAGAAGACCTGGCTCTGCCCTCAGGGACAGACAACCCCACACTGGCCTCGGGCATGGGGAGAAAAGGGAGCCTGTGACCAGCCACACATACCGATGTTCCCTTTGTCATCCTCCCGGATCTGGATGTCTTTGCTGGCTGTATCCACCTGCAGCAAGTCCCGAAACTCCTCCTTGTACACCTCCAGGTAGGACACTCGGACTGTGTAGTCAATCAGGTCATTCTCATCGATGAGCTGGAAGGTCTCGGCCATGGCTCGCGGGATGATGCCCTGCTCGTCTTCATTGATGGAAGCTGGCAGAGAGACGCACGTGGTCACGGGGAGCAGCGAATGCCCAGGGAGCCCGTGCTGGCTGGGGACAGAGCCATGGGCAGGAGCCTGCCTGCAGCACACACGTCAGCTGGGAAGGAGCAGCCTCACAACCTTCCCGCAGCTCAGTCCTCGCCGCCCGGATCAAACATCCCTCTGAGTGCTTCTAAGCTACAGGACCTTGGGGCAAATCCTATCCCACTGCTGTGCTGGATTCCAGCAACGCTGCTTGTTTCCAGTCCTTCCTCACGAGTGAAAAGGCACGTTAGCGTTTTGGCAGGTAGCAAACACCATGCCTGCGGCTACAGCGTGCTGTCCTGTGAAGCCAGCGTGACCCCACAACTGTCCCAGCTCTGAGGAGGTTTTTTTTGTGCTTGCAGCCTGCTTCTATCTGGCCACAGTACTCTGCCGTCTGAATTTTAAATGGCTTTGCTTTTGTCTCCAACCACCGTGTAAAAGGGCAATCCCCAAATTTGGTGTAATGATAGCCTGAACTGGGAAACTGAAAATAGAGGTAGAGTGAAAGTATGGAAACAATTTAGTGTTTACAAACATGGGTTGGTGGGGTTGGGCTGAAGGGGCTGGCAGGGTCAAGAGGGAGGGCAGCATGGAAGGACTGGGTGGGATGGTGACGTTGGGAGTGATGGAGATGGTGATGTTGGGGGATTTGGGCGGAGAGCGCAGAGTTCACGGGAAGGTGGGGATGGCACCATTGGCGGGGCTGGTGGGTTGGGAGGGATGGCTGGGACGGTGGCGTCGGTGCCTTGGCTTGGGACGGAGGGAGGTGGCGATGTGGCACTGGCCGGGTTGGAGGGGAGAGCGGAGGCCGGGGGAGATGCCGGTGGGACGGCGATGCCGGCGGGCACGGTGCCGCGACTCACCGACGCTGGCCTCCCCGATGGTGTAGGTCTTGCCGGAGCCGGTCTGCCCGTAGGCGAAGACGGTGGCGTTGAAGCCGCGGAAGAAGGCCCGCAGCAGCGGCTGGACGCAGGCCCGGTAGACGGTCGCCTGCCCCGCCGCCTCGGGCAGCACGGCGGCGAAGCGGAAGCGGCGGCTGCGGCCCAGCGCCACCTCGCCGGTGGCGGCGTCTCCCCGCAGGCAGGGCCGGTGCCCCCGCAGCGCCTCCCGGGGCAGCAGCGGCCGCACCCGCACAGCCACCCGCACCGCCGCCCCCTCCGCCGCCATGGTGGGGCCGCCGCGGGCAGCGGGCAGCGGGCAGCGGGCAGCGGGCAGCGGGCAGCGGGCAGCGGGCAGCGGGAGGGGCCCGGCCCGGCGCGCCGCGATGGCGTCAGGCAGCTCCGCCCGGCGCCGCGGAGGGGGCGGCCAGCCCGGGCTGCGGGGCGGGGGCACAAGGAGAACAGCCCGGGAGGGAGCGGGCGGTGGGGCTGGGGTGGGGGACACGGGTGGGCTGCGGAGGCTGTGGTGGGGGGTAAGGGGTGGGGTGCTCCCGAGATGCTCCTTCGCTCACAAGAGACTCCATCCCTCGTGAGATAATCATCGCTTGTGAAACAGCCCTCCATCCCTCGGGAGATGCTGCACCGCTTGTGAAACGACGCTCCGCCACGCGTGAGAGGCTCTAGCGCTTGTGAGACAACGCTCCACCGCTCCTCGCAGACGTTCCCACGATCACTCTGGGGAAGGGACAAGGGGCTACGTGGTCCTGCCAAGGGACAACGTGCTTGAGGTGCCGGCGTGGGCAGCCTCCTGGCATGCGGTTTGCAGAGCAGCTGGTGCAGACAGCCGGTGCTGCGCGGCCACCTGCCATGCTGGAGGATGGCGGGGCCGGCTCCGGGCACTGACGTATGTTCGGGACAATCTGAGCGATAACGAAGTTTTTCATTTGGCCGCCCGCGGCTCCCGCTGCACCGCCCCTGCGGCTGCGGGGAGGGGTATGGCCCTCGTGGGTCCCCTGGGTGCCGTGGGAAGCGCTGGCTCCTCGGCTGCGCGGAGAAGAGTCGCACGCGTCGGGACCACTGGCGAGGCATGGCCACGCTCGGCATGGGGCTCCGGCTACCACTGCGCCGGAGTGCCAGCTTCACCCCTGACCACCCTGCCCTCATGGAGGTGCCTGGCCCCGCTGCCCTGAAGATGGAAGCAAACGTCCTCGTTATGGGAGCGGACAATGTGGGGAAATCAGGTAAGAACTGACCGTGAGCTGGGAGTTCCCAGGCAGGGAGACCTGTTTCTTCTTCCCAAGAAAGGCTGAAAACTGCAGCAGTATCTGGAGAACAAGCTGCGGAGAGGAACCCCGTGGAGCAAACTGGTGAGATGGGGTGAGCTTTCAGGTGTGGTAGCGATTCGAGGTGGGGGAGCTGAGCAAACCCTCGCAGGTAGCGGGCGAGCAACAGGGGAAGGTATTTTCTGCTGAGCTGTGGTTTGCTGATGCTCTGGTTTGTGCTGTGGCTCTGCTCTGCTTGCAGACCTGCCGAGGGCTGGGGGAAAACCGGACGTTGTTTCTGCTAGAGGGAGTTTACAGGGGGATGCTGCCTGACTTGGCTCAGATTTAAAAAGGAAAATCCTTTAGGTTTAGGGTTATTCTGATGATTCTCATTCTCTCCTCTGCAGCTCTGACTGTGCGTTTCCTCACCCGGCGCTTTATCGGGGAGTATGGAGACATGGGTGAGTGCCAGGCCAGGGCCAGGCTGGTTCCCGTTAGGGACTGGGGTCAGAGGGTGAGCTTGCTTCTGTCCACAGGATTTCATTGCTTCCCATCCTCTCCTGCCTTTCTCCAGAGCCTTCGCCTGCCCCATGGGGGACTTGGTGGTTGTATTTGTTCAGTGACACATCTCTTTGCTCCAGAACTGCTTCTCTGGGGTGCAAAAGGTCCTGGGTGGCAGCTGGTGGCACCAGTGTGCCTGGAGTACACACTGGGGTGGAGGCAGGCTTGGGTGGTCACAGCCCTGGAGACTGCCATGCTCTGCATGGTTGCTGTACGAAAAGAGCCCTCGGACCTTGCCTTGTAGAGCACAGTCTGCCAGGGTGGACATGACAGGCTTGTCCCTAGGACGAGACCCCCTAGGCTGAGGGAGCTATCTCTTGGGTCCATGATGATGACCATTTTCATTCTCATTTTTTGGCAGAATTCATCTACAGCCACAACCTGACCGTGGACGGCCGAGAGATTCTCTTCCACATCTGGGATGTCCCCAATTCCCAGGTGAGAGGGCGCCTCTCCTATTGCCTGTTTTTGCTCCAGAGAGAAAAAAACCCTCTTTAGGCAACTAACCCGTTCTTGCCTGCAGAGCACAGGGCAGCAGCATTGGTGGCAGGGTAGCAGTAGTCACCGTAGCCCGTCCTCTGACTGAAACACTGATGTTATCAGCCTGGATTGAGCACAGGACTGTGCTGACAAAGTGGAAGTGCCACTCTGAGGTCCCCATGCTGTTGCCACCTACAGCCTGCAGTGCTTGCCAGCTGGGTGACCAGGTGTGGACAGTGATGCTGAAGCCCAAATCATGTCCCCTTGGTGAGGTCTGCCAGGTCCTGTTCTGCCTTCCTCAGTACTCCTCTTTCTCTCTGCCCTTCTGCTGCTGCTCGCTAGCTGCCCCGGTCCTGATGGGCTCAGGATCGCTGTACCGCGTGCTAGCAGGCATGGAGGGAGGGAGCCAGGTAAAGAAACCTTCCTTTTTTTCTTTCCCCAGGAGCAGGCAGAGGAGGGATCCTCAGAGGAGAAGCGAATCCAGTGGGCAGACAGCTTTGTCCTGGTCTATAGCATCTGCGACCGTGCCAGCTTCAACATCCTGCCACTCAAAATCCAGTTCATCAAGGCGGCCAAGGAGGGGCAGAGCCAGGAGAAGGTGCCCATTGTCATTGTGGGCAACAAACGCGACCTGCACCACCAACGGGTGGTGTCCAGCGAGGAGGGTCGGCTCCTGGCCCTCTCTTTAGACTGTGGTTTCTATGAGGTCTCTGCAGCCGAGGCTTATCATGGGGCCCTCATGGTCTTCCACGGACTGGCTGCGCGTATCCCTGACACCAAACTGGCACTGAAAAAGGGGACGGGGATTCGTGGCATCGTCAAGACCGTGTCAGCTGTGTTTGCCCGTAAGCGAACGGACTCCCTCTGAGCTATGGCATGGGTGTTGCTTCTCTCTGTGCTGCCCGGCTGGACTAAGCCTCATCCCTGGGTGCCCACGGAGATGGTGCATGTTTCCATAACTACAGTGGGTTCCTTGCTATCCTCCTAAGGTCGGGGTCTGGGTCTCCTGCCATACACAGCCAGTGTGGCTGAGGACTGTAGTGCCTTCCTCTTGGCTTTGTGATGGGGCAGAGTCTGTACTCTTTGCTGTAACAGCTTTTTAAGTGCCTCCTGCTTTCTCCTTCCATCCTCTAATGCTGGAAACCACCAGGTGATTTTGCTACTGCTCCAGGCAGCAACATCCCCAGCTCCTTCGGCGGTAGCTGCCCAGGCTGTCGGTGAGCAGGGACATGCAGCTTCTGCACGACCACCTGGCTCCCTGTCCCCCTGCTCCTACCCTGAGATCCTTATTCCTGTTTGACACTCATCAGGGTCCTCTCGCTGGTAACCTTGGAGCACCCATGAGCTGGCAAGGTAGGGGTTTCTCTGCTGGGGAACCACCGGCAGTTCCTGCGTGTGCATCGCTGTGTGCAAGTGTCCCAGAGCCCACGGCACCCAGCTGACCCTGGAGGACCTCTGTGAGGGCTGACACCTCCCATGCACCTGCCTTGCTTTTGAACCGTCCTGCTCGTGGTTCTCTCTCCCACCGCCTTTCAGCGATTGCGGCAGTTTCCCTTGTGCAAGCGCCGTACAAACTCTCCCTGGGAAAAACCAGGCGCGTGGCTCGTTCCCAGGATGGGGATCGCACCGTGCGCCTTCCCAAGCTGCTCCTTCCGTAAGGAGCCTGTCTCTGGGGAGGAAAGGAGGTGGGGAAAGGGGTCGCTGGGCTCATCACCGAACCCTTCTGCTGCCGGGAGGTTTTTTCCTGCCTCTCCCCAACCCCCCTGGTGCGCCTGGGAAAGCAGCATGTTGGGTTTGTGTGTGCAGTACAGACAGTGATTTCTCTGCTGTGTTCTGGAAATGCAATAAATCGTCTTTGGCATGAAGCCCCAACTCCTCAGGGCTGTGAATTTGTACTCGAGGCGTGGGAAGAGACACGTACTGTGCTGGGCACGAGCCTCCACCATCTCGAGGATGAGTTTCCTGTACCCGCTCCCTTGGCCCTGGGTTGGGTGTCTTGCCCCACTCTGCTCCCTTGTTTTGGTGGCTCGCTCTCATAAAGCAGCCAAGAAGATGGGGTGAGTGGCAGGCTGGAAAGCTTTATTATTGCAGCAGATACAGCAAGGTGTTGCGGGAAGCCAGGCTTCTTGCAAGGGAGAGGGACTCCAGGAGCTCCACCCGTTGTCACTGGTCATCTTCCTGCCCCCACCATCTGTCTCACCATCAGCTGAAGGCTTTCTGATTCATGAGTCCTGCTGGTTGGTGGGGACCTTCAGCTTCTCCGCAGAGGAGCAATCTGTAGCCAGGGATGGGTCCTGCAAGCGGGGATGGAGGGAGGGAAGTATGGGGAACCAGGCTTGTTATGACGGTGGTTGACGGCTTTGCTGTTCTCCCTGCTCTGTCTCAGTGCTGTTCTCAATGCGTAGCCCATCTACTCCATGCTATCTGCTCAACAAGGACCAGGGTGGCCCAGTGTGAGGCCTTCCTGGTCCTGTCTCTTTTCTGGTCTCATCGCTCCTTCTGCATCTCCTCCTCTGATCCCACCTCCCTGTACCTTCTCCTTCCACCACCAGGGCTTTTGGCTGCCTTTATTCCCCTCTCCTGGCTCCAATGCACTCCAGAAGGAGAAGACATCCCATGGCATGTCTACCACTTTGAGCTCTTGTCCCAGTACAGGGGTGCGTGCGGGCAGCTGGCGGGGTCCCAGGCAAAGCGTGCTGGGGGGTGGATTAGAAGGGGGCTGGGATGTGCTCATCCTCCCCGCTGGCTCAGTCCTTCTTGAAGGCAGGGCTGTAGAGGTTGGCGTAGTAAGCCCGGCTGTACATGGCCTCAGGACTGAAGCGGTAGGAGCCCTCGCTCACCCGCCTGTTGTAGGGGGTGAAGGCGGATTTCCGTGGGAGGGGGCACTCGGGCTCGAAGGCAGGGCTGCGGTAGAGGTTGTGCCGCAGGAAGAGAGGGTCCTCGAGCCCCAGGAAGGAAAGGGGGTGATGGCCGCGGTACAGCCGCCAGTCACCCCTCAGGTGGGATTTCTCCTCGGCAGAGGGGGTGGCAGGCTTGGCGTCCTCCTCCTTCTGCTCCGTCTCTGGGCTGGGCTTGCTGCCCCTGGCTGCCTCCTCTTCCTTCACGGACTGCCTGCGGAGCTGAGGGCTGGGGTGAGTGCCTGGCCAGGCTGCACCCACCTGCTGGCTCTGCTCCCCTCTGCTACACAGCCCCCCTAAAACTGGGGGACCACAGGGCAAGCCAGTTTGGTCCCCAGAGGGGTCCCCACTGGAGGGACTCCCAGGCAGCTGCGGTGGAGAAATGGCCCTGGGGGAGCAGTGGAGTGGGGTGGGAAAGGAAAGTTGAGGGAATGAAGGTCTGAGCCCAAACTTTCACACAAATCCCAGGAATTTGTGATTGTACCCTGGCTTGGGCATGAGTCATGTGAAGGTGCCACCACTGGCCGATCTGCTGGCTCTATGGGCAGGGACTCACGGACAAGCTTGTCATGGCTTGAGGGATGCTCAGGAGGAGGGCGGGACTGAGGTGTCCCAACAGCACCACATCTCCGTGCTCTGGTACCTCCTGGCATCACCCGGCACTATGGGGTGCTCATGGGAGGAGGGAGGGCAAAATGGGGTTTGCTGGAGATGGATGGGACCTGGCTGGGGACAAACTCACTGGCACGTAGCTGTACAGGGTGCCCAGCAGATGCTTGGGAGCACTGACGAGGGTCCCCCCGAGAGCATCCACCGTCTCCATGGCCTTAGACAGCCTGCGGGGGGTGAAGAGGATCAACCCCTCTGCTGCATCCCAGGCCACGGCCGGGACCTTCTTCACGCTGGAGATGCCGGAGGCGCAGGCGGTTTGCAGGTTGTGAGCCACGCTGCCCACCAGCCCGGGGCCATCCGCTGCCTGCCGAGAGAAACCAGCCCGGCTGCGGGCCCTGGCCCCACCAGCCCCTCCGGGCAGGACAGGGCTGGCCCGGGGCTCCCCACCCCCTCTGCAGCTCAAAGCCTGAGTGCTTTCGGCTCGCTGCTCTGCAAAAGCCACCACAGCCCTTTGCAGCAGGGTCACTCCCTGTCCATCCCCCTCCCCAGCTCCCCCCACTCCCAGGCCCCTGGGGACCCCCCGCCCCGGGCTGCGCTTCCGCTGCAGGCAGAGGCGAAGGGCAGCGACCCCGACCTGCTGCTTCCCGTCCCCGCGTCCCAGCGGAGCTGCTGCTGGGGACCGTTCCCAGCCCTGCCGGCTCACACTGCCCCTCGCTGCTGCGACCATGGCAGGGGGCATTTTTCGGGGGTGTTCAGGGGCTCGGTGGGTCACTCAGTGCTGACACCCCACAGCAGCAAAGGAGTCTTGAATATACAAGCCAGGGTGACCCTGCCCAGCGCAGAGGCTCCCCACAACCCCCAGCTTTGGGGAGTCAGGGAAGGGGGCTGCCCCACTGCCACCCCCCCTCGCCTCCTGCAAGCTGCAGTTCAGGGTTCAGCAGGGATGGGGGCCTGGTCCCCAGGGGTACGGGGGAAACCATGGTCCATGGTCAGGAGGATGTTTTGGGACACTCCTGGCTCACTGCCCCCCTTTTCTCCATACCTCCTTGGTGTGGTGGTTGTCCTTCTTCCCTGCCTTCTCCTGCTTCTGCTCTGGCACCTTGCTCTGCCGCCGGCTCAGCCAGCCGACCTCAGTGCTCTGCCCATCACCATGGACCCGTGGCACCTCCGGCACGCTCGGCTTGGCCAAGTTGCCCTGGAAGCAAAACGCCAGTGCTCAGGGGGAGCTGGCAGGCCCCATCGCCCCATCCTGCTTAGCCTGAGGATTTCACGGGGGCCCTGGGGTGCGCAGGGAGCAGAGGGGTTCATTTATGCATGGGGGAAGAAATCCCAAGGGCAGCCAACAGCTCCAGGATTTCAGCACAGGCCAGGGAAGGGGTTCCCACCAGAGAGCTGGGTGGGAGAGGAGAGGCATGTCCTTCCCCCCCATCCTTCCCGGGCCCCTGGAAGGGCTTTTTGCATTAGGGAGGATGTTATAGCAAGGCCATAAATCAACAATATACATTGGGAGCTGGCTAAAAATAACTCATCCCGCTAACACAGTACAAGGGTGTGTGTGAACATGCCACGGGAACTGCCAGCCCTGGCTTGTCCTGCTGAGCGGGGGAAACCAACCGCACCTACCACTCTGCTCTTGGATGTGCTTCAAGGAGCCTGAAATATCTCATCCGAAAGCAGAATCAGCCCAAAAGAGGGTATGGGGGAGCAGGAGCCTGGCAGGAGGGTTTTGGCACTCACCAGGATGGGGATCCAGGTGGCCAGCTCCTGCCCTTTGGCTTTGGCTCGCTGGAGGCTTTGGGTGGTTTGCTGGTAAGCGCGGTGGGAGACAGTGCTAACCAAGGTGCCAATCCGGCCCAGGGTGCTGGGAGCACTGGGAGTGCTGGGCTGCTGCTGGGACACCTTTACTGCTGACCCACGCGTCTCTTTGGGCTTCTGATCTAAAGACAGAAGAGCACAGGCAGAAGAGTGGTGGTGGGGTTACGGCAGCCCTGGACCAAAATCCGGGGGCTTCCTCCTGCCATTTGCACCCCATGAATGAGGCGCCACCCTACATGTGGCCAGCCCTCCCCATACGCCTTCAGATGGGATTTGGGCATCAGGACTACCTGCTTCTTCGTCCTCCTCTGGCAGCAGGTACTCCATTAGCTTCTCCAGCCCTCCCAGGGCTGTGTCGACCCCTGCGGCTGCCATCTGGCTCACTGAGTTCCTCCTTGTGTACCTTGCTGTTGTTTCCATGGTGTTCTTGGTGGCCTCATAGCCTTCTGCTGCCAGCTCCATGATCTTATCCATGGAGTTGCCAATGGTGCTTTTAGCACTTTGGAGCGGGGAGGAGATGGTGTCCTTCAGTTCAGATGCGAGCTGTGGGTAGAGAGATGGAGAACAGCCCGGCTATTGTGCCTAGGGTGGCAAGGGACAGCCAGAGGGACCACAGGGACCCCCAGCCACGGTCATGCCAGTAGACAGCCCTGAGAGGGGCATAACAGCTCTCTCCAGTCTGGACTGGAGTTAGCTGTCAGGGATGGGATATAGGATGCTGTTGACCTATATTTGGGAGCACCCCACCATCCTCTGGGCTGCAGGAGCCCCTGGAGGAGTCCTTGCTTGGAGTTGCTGCCCTGTTCTCCCCTGAGCAGCCCATCACCATCCAGAAACAAGCCCAGAGAAAACATGCTGTGGGCTCTGCAGAGGGGCCGGGGGATCCCAGACTGTCCTGCCTGTGACTTACCTTGTTGACAGGGTACTGGAGGGCAGGGATCTTCTCCTCCAGGTGGTCCAAGCCCCGGCAAGCCAGGTTGTTAGCCACAGCAACTGTCTTGGGCAAAACCATGGGGGTGGGTTGGTAAGAAAAGCTCCTGGGCTGTGCTAGGGGGTCTCATGTGCTAGTGCCAGCACTGTCCCACCATGGGAGGCTCTGGTGGCCTCCCCTCTTCTGTGTCCCCCCCGGTTGATGGACTCACACTGAGGCTCCAGCCTGCGCACCACGGGCTCCATGCTCCACATGGCCAAGGTGCTGGCGCCCTGCACGCCCCGCTCATAGACCTCGCATACCGAGGCCATGAGCGGGTGGGCCTCCTTGGTGCTGGCATAGGTCCGCTGGAGGCTTTCGCAGGTTGAGCTCACCACCGGCAGCTGCAGGACCCTCTGCAGCACATTCTCCTGCATATGGCAGACAGGCATTGGTTAGCCAACAGCCTTTCCCTGAGGAACACCCATCGTCCACACACCATTGATGTGGTGTGTTGTGGTGACCACAGAGGACCTCATCTCAGGCTGGAGGAGGAGGGCATTTCTTGAAACCCACTGAGGGTCTCCCAGCTATGTTGCGTATGGCACA
The DNA here is from genome assembly GCF_028858705.1 of Grus americana. Lineage (NCBI taxonomy): Eukaryota > Metazoa > Chordata > Aves > Gruiformes > Gruidae > Grus > Grus americana. The sequence goes on along the minus strand of NC_072861.1, from coordinate 15,414,439 downwards.
GCCATGAACAAGCACACTGGCCGCTGCTGCTGAAGGAGGAGGGACACCACAGGCAGTATTGGAGAGGTGGTGGTCCCCACTCCCCCCCTATCTCCCAAGCCTGACTATCCAGGTGCTCCCTCTGGCTTTCCGCCCTGCTCTGCTGCTCCTTCCACATGACCCAGCCCTTGCTCCTGTCCCTGGACCAGCAAAGTCCATTTTGCCTATGTAGCACCTCTGTCCTGTCACCGCCATGACAAGCAAGGGATATGGACCTCAAAAAGGAGAAGGGGAGAGGAGCGGGTCTGTCCTTGATGGCACAAAGGGCTTTGGTAGCAGCCATTGAAGAAGAGGGCACAAGAGCTCCCCAAGGAAGCAAGGCGCTGTGTCCCCACACCCTGCTAGCACGGGTGATGTGGGATGCCAGTATAAACCAGCACAGTTGACACCTGTGTCTACTGCCGGTGCCAGAGCACGGCTGAAGGTAGGTCCCTGCAAGCTGGGTGAGCAGGATAAACCTGCAGCTCCGACCCTCTGCTCCTGCTCTCACCCGGCATCCACCTGGTGAGGTGAGATAACTGAGAGAGACGCTGCAGCCCCAAGGGAGGACCGAGGTGAACGTTGGCTCCTCACAGCAGCCATGAGGCAAGAGCTCTCTGGGTTGCATGGGACAGAGCAGAACAAAAGCTGAGCTTCCCCCTGATTACCAGCAGGTGAGAGGCTGAATTTGGCTTTGTGTCCCACTTGTGACCATGACTGGACTGTGAATCTGCATATTGAGAAAAACTATATTTTTTTGTGCTATATTGTGCTAATTTTGGCTTGATGTGGAGCCAGCCCTCTCACAAATCCTGCAGTTCAGCAATCCCGGGGGCTCAGAGCAGCACTGCATCCACAGCAGCATGACTGCTGGAGGCTTGGGGTCCACGGTGGGGACAGATGAAGGACAGGCACTGCTGGCAGGTATCACCAAGGGCTCGCGTCAGCTCAGGGTTAACTTTCTTGATTCCGAACTATTTAATTTCAACCAAGCAAAAGGTTTTATCCTTTGCCTTTGATGATGCTCTATACTATTCCAGGTAAATATCCATATAAAGATACAGAGGGACATATGGGACAGCGTGAGATGTGACTTGGATTCATCCGGCAGAGTCGATACACGCTACCTCGTGCCCTTGGCACACCTCCGCCCTCCCCTCTCTCCCTCTTCCCGCACCCACCTTGGCACTTCCATCCTGCAGAGTTTGATTCTTTTTCACCGTCATTGCGACGCATCCACCTGCAAAGCCAAGTTGGGAGCCGCAGACCCCGCTGCGAAGGCAGGGCTGTGCTCGGGCTCCCACCACGCACTCCTGCACCCCCTGAGTGTGGCAGAGCCGGGAGCTGGGCTGAGACACGCACCTCCCATGAGTGCAATGGATGCCGCATTGCCTAATGCTTGACTTTTTAACAGTTAAGCTGTAAACCCAATGACTCCACACAGCCCTCCCCTGCTAGCGTGTCTTAACACCCAAAGTGCCAAAAATTATTTGAGAGGCATCTAGTGTGGAGGAGCTACAGTACAAGGCAAGACAAAGGGCGCTGACAGAGCTGTAAAGCAAACTCAGAGCAACCAGGATGGTAACAGATGTGCACGAGGGCCAGGCTGAGAGATGCAGGCTGAGAAGGGGTAAGGAGGCAGGACGGGAGCTGAGAGAGGAGCTGCGGGTAGGGACGCGGCAAGCTGCCCAGCTGTGGTCAGCATCCCCCTCCCACAGGTCTGCCCCACAGCTCTGCCGCTCACGGTGCCAGCGCCTGTCCCTGCGCAGCCCCAGCTCGGTGTGGGGTGCAAAAGCACCAAAAAACACCCGTCTCCACTGCTCCTGGCTGGGTGACACCTGAAAGCACACCTCCAGCTCCCACCCTTGGCACAGACCCCCTTTTCTCAGCAGCAGACAAAATTCAGGAGATTTGGGGAGTGTGGGTGATCCCTGCTCTCACCCACCCGGTCCCCCTGAAGCTATCCCCGGAGCGCCTGGTGGGGACAGGCTACTCACCGAGGGGCAGCCCGTCCCCAGCAAAGCAGGAGCAGAAGGTGGTGGCTGTGCCGTCCCTTCGCCCAAGTCCTCTGAGAGTGATGCACCGTGCGCCAGCCACTACCACCACGAGGCCCCACCTCCCAGTTGCGCGGGTTTGGGAGCTGGTGGATTGTGGTGGAAACTGGCCAAAGAGCTCCCTGGAGCCACCGTAATTTGGAACAGATGACGACAGAAAATCCCCTTTGCTGTCTTCCCTGCAGAGCCCAGAAACTGCGGCATAGCTGGGATGCCCTGGGGTTTAATGCCGCTCCACCAAGAGAAGATGAAAAGAAGCTGCCCTTGGACCTCACTACCTCAAAAGCAACAGATCACAAGCATCCAGGGAGAAGATGAAGAGTCAGGCAGGGTTTCCTAAGAGATTAAAAACTTCCTGCATTTCTGCAGCCCCTGTTTTGCTCCATGGTGGACCAGGACCCTAACCTGTTGGGAAATGCAACACAGACCAAGAACATAGTTTCTCCCCAGGAGAATTTACTAAACGCAAGGAGCAGAAGGCAGACATGGGGGACACATCTTACACAAAACAATCTAGTTTGGCCAGGTCTGTAATTTCTAAAAGAATCCACTGAGGATTTTGGTGAGGAGGCTTTTAGCTGAGGGTCAGGGCAGACATTGCATTAGAAAAGCTCCAGGCATAGAGCTAGGAATAGACAGAAATGGAGGAAAAAAATCAGGTTGGATGTGATCTCTGGAAGTCTCCTCATCCAACTCTTGCTATCAGGGCTACCCTCAAAGCTAGATCAGGCTGCTCAAGGTCTCATCCAGTCAAGTCTCAAAAATCTCCAAGCATAAGATTCCCATGTCTCTGGGGCCCAGCTCCAGTGCCAACCACATTCATGATAAACCATTTTTTCCTTATGTCCAACTGGAATTTCCTCTGTTGCAATTTCTGCCTGCCACCTCTTCCCCTTGCTCTGTGCACCTCTGAGCAGAGTTAGTGCTCCAGTCTGCGCTGGTATGGCATGTGCTCCATGCCTCTAAATGTCTCACCCTGCTAATGATCTTCTGCTAGACTCTGCAGATCATCAAGATCATGCCTGTGCTGATGGAGCCAAAACTGGACAGGGTTCTCCAAATACAGCCTCACAAGTACTGCATGGAGAGGAACAACTGCTCCAGCGATGCTCTCACTACTGCTGCTCTTTCAGGGCCAGCCTGCCTTGCCATGTGGGAGGCACCCTGCCAACTCACATCATAATTAACTAATCTGTTTGAGTTATTGATTGAAAAGAAAGATGACACCACCTGTATGAACCCACAATGGGTTTTGGTTATTGACCGCAGAGATCAAGGACGAGCCACACTGAAGAGACGAGGGCAGCGTGGTGGGAAGAGGACAAATGCCAGAGGACAAAGCAAAAGCCCAAGGGGATCAGTGCAGATGGGAGATGCAGGCAGCCTGCTGACACAAGGCTGCTGTGTGTCCTGGGCCACCCGGCACAAGGCAGGGAGACCCTCGGCGTGCGGCTGCCCGGCATCCCCATGCAGGACACGAAGGTGTGCGCCCAATGAGCCTGCACGGCTCCATGCTCCTGGCTGCGCTTCTTGGACCTGGGGGGTGGGAGCCTTCCCAGGGATGTGGGAAAGCCATGCATGGGAGGAAATTACCCCCTTTCCTCCCAAAGACCCTGGAGTTCACTTCCAGCCCGGGGCTCTGCAGAGCTCGCAGGCCTGCCTTGCTGGGTACAGAGGCACATGAACGTCCTGGGCTGCTTCCAGCTCGGCGGGGTGAGTCACTGCTCTCCAGATAGCGGGACAAAGGGCAGCAGCCCACTCAAAAGTTTGTCGTCTTGGCAGCGAGACATTTTCCAGCCTGGCTGGCCTTGCTAAAAGTGCAGGGGGCATGCTAAAAGTGCAGTGGGCATGCCAGCCTTCCCTCTGCCTTGGCTGGAACTGGGATCAACAGACAACAGAGCCTTTGCCCTACTAACGCCTTTGCTCATCCCTTCTCCTTCCTCCCGGGCAAAGGCTGTGCCAGCCCTGGCTCTGCAGTGCAAAGGCACCACACCGTCTCCACCCCCCGCCACTCCACCCCACACCAGAAATACTTTCTGTGTTTCTGCAGGCAACATTTAACACTTGGGATCAGCTGGGTGCTGGCAAGCAGAGTTTTACACCCCTGTCTCTGCAGTCTGCTCCATAGCCATTAATACACCAGATCTCCAAAGAACTGCAAGGCATCTTTACGCTTCGGTCTGGGAGGGGGCTGGAGAGGTAACCAATTTGTTTCCATGCCCTGTGGCAGGATCAGCACCCCCTAAACCACTGCTGGCAGATTTCTGTCCAGTTTCTTTTTAAGCACTGCCTTCCTGGGCAATCCATTTATTCTTTTATTTTACTTACAGTTCAAAAAAAGTCACCTGTGTGACTTAATTCTTCTCTGCTGCAATATAAAGGTATCGCCTCCTGGATGGATTTAGACACCTATTTATTGCCTTCCTCTTGGCAGTCAACCTTTTAGACACTGGAAGACTTCTCACACCCTCCCCCAGTCACCTTTCCTCTACAGAACTGGTTCATTCGGTCCCTCCCTGGAGATGCTGGTTTTTAGACCTTTGATCATTCTTGTTGCTCACCTGGGAATCCCGAATGGCTCACGCATTTCTTGAAATCACAGTATTAACACTAGGAAGGCCTTGTCCATAAGCAGAATAGAAGATCACTGCACAGCTCACACAGACCACTCTCCTGTTAACTGTTTCCATTATGAAGTGTGTATGAGACCAGTAATTCAGAAGGAAACTCTCGCTAAATCATTGCTGAATGCAATGCTTTATACATTGTTCAGGAACCAACATTTCGGAGCTTCCTAGTTCGCAAGGCTCTTACTGCAGAGGATAAGAGCTAACAGTAAGCTCGGTTTTGTTACCGCTGCTCCATCCCTCCTCATCTCAGCTGGTGATGTTACCCTTCACTCCCCACCCTGGACGGGCATTTGTTGTTAAACAGCTGCAGTGATTTGCCCTACGACACGAAGACCCATCCAAATGAAAGGCTGTTTATGAGATACTAAAATGCCAGTGCACCCATTCCTTTCACCGTAGCTGTGCCTACGCTGGGCAGAAGGTTCCAGCTCTCACCGCTGGTACTCAAGGGCAAGTGATGGCAATTCTCAAAACATCACTTTGTCTCAGGGCACATCATAGATGCAGTTTTACCTGGTACTCGCATAGTTACTTCTTTATGTTTTTGCAGCTGAAATGGGGATTGTACATGAGCCTGACGAATCTGGCTGCCACCTTGCTACTGCAAAAGGAAAGCTCTATAAGCCAAGCACAATTATAGGCAATGTCTCTTCAACAGTATCATCCTTCAGACAATTCAGAGATAGGAGGGAAGATTCCTCCTTCGACATCTCTTTTCCCCATCTCTTAAGTTACACACACAGACACGGTGTCACACTCATCTCGGTTTATTGCTTGTGTTGAAACAGCTGTCCTTATTCCAACCGCCGTATTAGAAACAGATACAAAAATAAGCACTAAAAGGATTTTCTCCATTTGTTGTGATTCTATGACTTCAGTCACATAATGTTAAGGTACATTAAATCGCTAGCCTCCAGCTGCAGGGCAGAAGGCAAGTATCAGTGCTTAACATCCAGCAAAGGGAGTTACTCCTGTATGCTCCAACCTAAGTCATGTAGAATGGGAAAGGTAAGGCTGAGACGGGCTGAAAATTCACTGCCCCATCTCCCAGGTTAAGTCTGTACTTGCTAATCCATGCCAGTCCCTACAAGAGAAACATCAAAGCCTGGTTCACAGCTTTGCACGGTGTTTGCCTGGCACAAGGGAAAAAACCCACCCTCCTCCCTCGCGGTGCACAGGGAGGTGTAGCTGGCTAGGGGCCACATCAGTATGTTATCAGTATTTCCCTTCACCTACAAACTACAAGGAAAAAGAGAAATCAGTTCGCAAACCAGTGGAAGAAGTATTTTGTATCTGAGAGCTCCCCTGAGAGGAATTAAAAATGCGCAAGAAGATGAAATTCTGTGGACAAAAGGTGGCCAAACCTCCGCTGCCAGATCATCAGGGCTCCTCTTCCTTCCTTACAGTTGTTGCTACTCACGGAGATAGTGATCAAATCTGACCGAGGGAGGTATGGGCCCCACATTGCCAGGAGCTCAACAGCAAATGGAGTAAAGAAACAAAAAAAATCCATTAGTAAAAGGAGAGGAAGCCCTTGAAGACAACATATCCCATACATAATGCTCCATTATGGTCTGAACTGCCAGTACGCTCTACTTTTACTGGTACTCATTCCCATATTAAAAAGAGGAGCTGCTGCAGGCCACATTTGGTCTTCAAGCACACTTAATTATCCTGCCCAGCAACCTCTTTTTTCAAACACTTCACTGGCAGGCTAACACTTCAAATTCAGACTGGAAGTAATTCCAAGCCTGACCACAATGATTTAAGGTAAACTGGGGCACTGCCTCACCATGCCTACTCAATTCCACAGCCTTCTCCTTTTAATAAAGGAGACCAGCACCTTTTAATTTTTGTTTCCAGACAGCGTCAGAAATAATAAGAGAGTACCTTGCTCTAGGTTAGAGTAGTCTCAGCTCACATCTCCTGACAGATTAAATGAGGAGCCCTTGCACCAGAAAGTAGCAGAACACACAGGCCTAACTCTGATGAGGAAAAATGATAATTTTATCTCCTATATAATGTGCAAATTTTTCTCAGATGGTGTCAGAACTGGTACTCTGCAAAGTCAGGAGCAACAAAGACTGCATACGATGTAACTGTTAGACAGTTGGACACAGCATTTCTCCTTTAACCTAGATTACACTGCCAGGCGATCATTCCCAGCAAGGTAAGAAACGAGCAATAATGCAGTTGCAGGGCAAACGTAAGACATTTTCAAATGGTAGAACCCATTCAACCAGTGAGGGATCACACAAGAAATCTTGTGGTCATGAGAGGGGAAGATAGGGAGGACCGGATAGGAAAATCTAAACCATGAATGCCCAAATCCAGTAATAAGCTTTTCTTTTCACAAGGGATTCCGATATTATCACTACCAACTCCATTCCCTTCCCTCCAGGAGCTTACACAACTAGAAACACCACCTTGCAGTTTTTCTGACTCAACGAGCTCTGAGCCAGGCTTCTCTCCTTAACTGCAGGTTCCAAATCTCCTTATTATACTGCATTCTTTTCACATAAAATTATCACAATATGATTAATGGAAAATTGTTGCACTTGGAATCATAGGGGTTTGGGAGTTAAGGTGCGTGTGTAATGGGAAATTTAGTGCTTGTGAGTGGTTCCAGATTCACAGCTTTGGAAACCCAGTTCCCTACAAATCACAGCATCATCAGCACTCAGACAAGCTTCTCCCACATGCTGTCCTTCACCAAAACCCTCAGCTGTGGCCTGCTGGAGAAGTCAGACTCAGTGGCCAACGGTCCTTGACTCACATTATGGAAGAAAAAGAAGAAAGTGCTGATTTCCTGGGACACAAGTTGCCACTCGCTAGACTACAGATCCAACATCACCAGTGCACATCACACAGAGATCACAGGAAGATCAGGTCATACCACTCTTCAGTTACCATCACACTGCGTTCAAACCACTGCCTATAGATAACAGGATCCATCAACCCAAACCCATCAGAACACTCATACTTGACTTCAGGCCATTTTAACCGCAGCTCCTAACTTGCCTGAGCCCACTACAGAAAATCTGACTGTAGAAACCTTTGATTGGTGAGTTCCCACTTTCCAGTGTAAACATGATTAGTTATGAGCCATATACCTATTAGTCTATGCAGCTATTTCACAACCCTGTATTAAAATATAGGAACATCAGTATTTCCTTATCTAGCAGCCATGTTCCAAGTCCCGTTTCTGTTTGTGAAATATTACTCTGCCTTCTCCCATCTCCACTCCATCATGGCACCAAACTCATCTGCAAAGACACAGGGAAGGGAAAAAGGGTAGAATTCACTTATTCAGAGGACAAAATTAATCTTGAGGTTACTGTGAGACATGTTCATTTTGAAAGTGCCATATGGAGGATAAAAACCTATCAGAGGATCAAAGCTGTTGGCTCACTGCGTACTGTGCAGCTCCTTTTACGTCACTGTTTCAGCTTCAGATGTGGGCTTGCTAATGTGAGGATCCCCACCAGGGAGGAGAGGATGCCACAGAAACCAATCACTCCAGGGTTGGTCTTGTAGATCCCTAGTGTATCCAAAGGACCTGAGAGATTACAGAGATTCTTCACCAAGTCCAGAAGCAAAGGAGGATGTCTTTTCAGTATCTGAAACAGCAGGAGAAAACCATGCAAACCATCACATTTCACACAGTTTAGTTCCTGATTGTGTTTGTCACAGAAGGAATTCTCCTTTGTCTTTTCTTCCTGTACAGCTTGTTCCAGCCTCCAGGAGATCTCATACCCATCCCTGGCTAGATTCATCAGGATTGAAAAGTAGTAACACTTGGTAGCCCAATTCCGCCACTTTGGCTTATCAATGTCAGGTTGGAGCCCAACGCTCTTCAACCACAGGACCGCATCGCAGACGAAGTAGAGGGCACGGGTCAGGTTGGAGGCTGTAAGGCAGAAGCGAGGGACCACATTTGGCAGCTGTGTAGTTCTCCTGGCTGCTACCAAGGCGTGTACCATGTTGCCCAGTCTGAACACTGCAAGAAACCCCACAAAGGTTAGCATGGCCTGGCCTTTACCGTAGAGATACAGCCCTACGATGCAGGACAACCTGGCATGTCACTGTCCATATGTACTTTTGAAAAAATGTAGTGGGCTTTGGGCATTTGTATGCTTAAGCATCTTCTTCTCAGTGTGAGAAGCTAGTATTAGTGAGGAAAGGGGTGTAAACATCTCAGTTCCGTCCTGCACCAGCCCAGGACCTAAACACAAATTGTGTTATAGCCAGGACTTGCAGCCTTCTCCTGCCGCTCTGTTCTCAGCATCTGGGTACCCTCTGGACCAATATCACCCATGGCTCTGAACTAGTCAGTGCAGCAAAAAAAGTGGCACAACAGAGCCTCCAATTTCAGCTGCACACTGCACTGGATTTCACCTACCTCTGAGGGCAGGAGATGTTACTGCACTAACCCTGTTGCGACCATAAGCTGCACCTTTCCTAAGCTTCTGTGAAAGCTGGCGGTTCACATGCCGAGCACACTGAGATGCAAGTCCCTCCTCAGCCATGAATTTGTCAGAGGTACACGTGTGTCCCTGCAAACAGGAACAGTATATTCCGTTTCAAGGTATAATATATGGCAAGCCTGACTTCATCTGCTGCACAGTTTAGGTTTCGCCCCAGAATGTTAATACAATATTATGCAAAATAATTTCCCGAACCTGCTGCACTGTCACAGTGACAGATGTTGGCAGCACCAGAGCTTAGTGGAACTGTAAGTCCTGAATTTAGGCCTGACGTCTATTAGCGATTTGTTTAACAGAAGCAAGAGAATTATGGCTGTGCTGATAAACCAGTTGGCCTCTCTGCTAGAAATTATCATACTCTGGAGCTAACTGGAATAATAAAACAAATCCATGGTAACACATTAAATTAGAATATTTGCCTCATATATTGAAGTTGTTCCAGGATTGAGCAATTGATAAGTAGGTGTAAGATCAACGTGAAAGCAAGCAATACAACCACAGCAAGAGCATAACCATAATAGATGCAACTGTGACTCAGAGTGAACTGATGCAAATGGTTAGACTATGAGAAAAGTATGGAAGGGTATATGATTTAGTAGAGTATAAATGCTAAAGAAAATTAATATGCGAAGTAGGATATAAAAAGCCATATTGCAGGATGGTCCTTCAGAGGTGATTTTATTGGGATGATGATCTTTAATGTTAGGCTGTTTCAACCCATTAGCTGGAAGGAGTAACGCGAGCGCAGTAAGCCATCCTTGCATCGTAACTCTGTGCTCTGTCCTTGAACAGAGATGACAACCTGATCTCTGCAGCAACAGCTGACTGTTAACTCATTTCCTCTAGTTCTCTCAGTGATAATTCAGATTGCCTAATGGGAGAGGAGGCCGAGGACGTAATAAATGTCTAATTGGCCCTATCTAGCTGGCAGGCCAAGGCAGGGATAAGGTGTACTGACAATTTTGTGAATATACTAAAAGAGGTTTTGTGGCTCAAGGTAAGTTAACTACAGAAAACGCAAGGCCAGGAGCTGGTTTGCTGGAAGGAGCAAGTGAAGAAGGACTTATCCCTCTAGACAGCAGGTACTTACTTTTCCGGCCAGAGCTCATGCTAGATTCCAACTGCTTGAGTTTCATTACCAGCTTCTCTTTATCAGCCTTATGCTCTATTAAATAGCTAAGCAACATGCATGTGTACTGAGTGGCTCTGGAATGGAAAAAACGAGGAAAACGGTACACAGGTGAGACACGGGCAACTCGCAGGAATGGCAGCAGCAGGGCAGCGCTTATTTCGGGGCGTAAGGTCACCCCTCTCGCACCCTCGCCGTGCCAGGGCGAGTGATAGCCAGGGAAGGGGCACAAGCGCAGGTGGGGCGGCTGAGGACAGGCAAAGCGGTGAGCAGCAAGGGATCCGTACGGCAGGAGAGGGGCTGGTGCCCGCCCGGGGCCCGGGGGAACTGGGCAGCTCTCCCGCCCGAGGCGGGGGGGCCCTAAGGCGGCGGGGGGCAGCGTGAGGGGCCTGCTGAGGGCCCCCTCGCCCAGAGGGGCAGTGCGGATGCTCCACCCCACGGCGCCGCTGGGCCCACGGGGCTCCCCGAAGAGCCGGCACCGAGGGGCGGCCGCTGAGCGCCGCTTGGCCCCGCCGCCGGCTCCGCACTCACCGGAAGAGCTGGTCGCGGCCCTGGCTGCGGTTCGTGAAGTCAACGAAACCCTCCATAGCGGCGGCGGAGGGGTGGCAGCCGCGGGAGGTGTGCGGGGAACGCGGACGCTCCGCTCCGCCCCGCTCCGCCTGGACTCCGCCCCGCCGGGGGAACCCTCTGCTCCTGTGCGCGTTCCCGGTCGGGCCGCGCCGCGCCGTGCCGTTGCCAAGGCGACCATCAACAGCGGGGCAGGTGTCCCCGCTAAAGGCTCCCCCCGGCCGTGGCTGTCCGGTATCCGCCGTCAGCGGCTGCGGCGGCTCCGCTCGGGGAGGCTGGAGGGGGACAGCCCGGCCCGGTCCGGCCTCCTGGGTCCTGTTCCGAGGTTAGACCGCTGTGTGGGGTGACGGCGGTGGAGGTGGGCCCGCCATGAGCCCGGCGTTGGCGTGAGCTGCCCCTGGCCCCAGCCCTGCCGCGGAGGGGGAAGCTCAGGAAACAACCCGGTGGGTTGGAAATGAAGTTTATAACTTCCAGTGAAATCACCTGCTTTCCGAATTATTTCTTGGGATTTTATTCAAGCCGAACAAGTCTTTTAACGAAGAACAAGCTAATAGCTTTGAATGTTTTGTCATATTTCTTATGCAAACTCATACAAAGCTTTTACACTCCCTTTTTCTGCAGGCAGCCTACAGGTGCCTGTGTGGCTGATATTCCCAGAGCAAGACAAAAGCCCTGAGTAACAGAGGCGATGCAGCAAGTAGAAATGAGCTATATAGAACAGGGTTGCTCTGGCTCTCTATACTGAAAGGAACCCCCTTTCCCTCTCTGAGATCACTAATCATCTTTTTCTTTCCCCCCATTACCTCATGCAAGTAGATATTGCACGATTCTTCGTTCTGCACCTACTGTGATTCCTGCATCTGTAGTGTGTTTTGCGTCTGGGAGAGCAGAACCATGGCTGTGTATATCCGGGCGCATGCCCTGGAGATTCCTCCACCATCTGAAAAGGACTGGCTAAAGGAAGACGAGGAAGATTTCTTCCTGCAGGATCCCGATCGGAAGCGCGATGCTTTGCCTCAGCCCTTCAGGATGATCAACAAACTAGTGATGCTGGCCTTTGAGAATGCTATGGAAATCATTGAAAGAAGGGAGATGCTCCAAGAAGCGCAGAAAGTAAAAGTGCAGCCCACAAAATGCTTTCCTATGGCTGAATTCCAGGTACAGAGCCCATCACAGCAGAGAGAGAGAGAGTTAATCACTGTAGCAGCTTTTCTAGAGAATATCCATTCAGTTGATTTTACGTTCTTCTGTTCATCACCTTCCTCAGAATCCACCACCATCTCACTGATTCACTTCAAAAGGCTGCAGTTTCCAAGCTTGTCTGACAGGTTCTGCTTCCCACCCATCTATCACACCTCTCTGAAAAGAGAGAAGCAGATATTAAACAGCCCTAAATTCACCTTCTGCTTCTCAGGCTGGCTCCACCCTTGTTTGCTGAGGAGAAGGTAATTAGTCAGTAGCATATAAATGGGCAAACTCAGCTCTGTGTTACGGCGAATACCCTAATGAGAGTGCTGTGAGCAGACGGGCAGCGCTGCCTTCCCCATCCGTACATGGAGGTATCCAGGAGGATATGCTGGCGTCTGCTGCTGTTCTGCAATTGCCTGGAGCAGTTCAGCATCCCATCACAGCTCTGCCTTGGCGGTGGGAGAGCTGAGTGTTACTGAGTTCTCGGCATTTCAAGCCCCTTCTCTTTGTTGGAAGGGGAAAGGTGGGAGCACACTTTATCATTCCCAACACAGAACAATCTCTGTGACAGAGATGAGAGCCCCTCCCCTGCTCTTCTGATGAAAGCTCATGCAAAAAATTTCCCCTTGTAGAATAAATCAGCATTTTCTGTTGGTGAAAGGCTAGTAGTATATCGCTAGTATGGCTGATGTATCCTCCACTGGGGAAGCGGTTGGGTACACACATTTTTCCCTTTCTTGGTAGGTAACTGGAAGAGCCAATTGCCTTGCAGTGTCTGGAAAATACGTCTTTGTCGGTCTGTCTGTGGGTCTGGCTGCCTTCAAGGTGTCTGACTATAAGGAGGTCTGTGCTTGGGATGCAGTCAAGACGGAGATTTGTGCCATCCATGCTTTGGATTTGGGGAATGAGTGCCACGTCCTGCTTGCTGTGGATGAAATGGGTTAGTGTGACATGGATTTCCTTGACCTAGCTGGGGATGGCTGTGCTCTGGAGCTGAAGAGTTGGCAGCTGCATTTATGGAAGAGTGCTAAATCAGGAGGAACATTAGAATGGCTGACAGTTTTCCTACAAAGTCCTGCAAAGAGGGTGTTAGATGACAGGTTGTAGGGTGACAGAGTGGCCCTAGGGCCTTGTGATTAGTAGAGAGCGTGGGTTTGGTGTCCTCTCTGGAGCAGCAGAGGAAGGTGCAGAGCTGGGAGTGAAGTGCAGCATATTCTAGGAACACCATGGACCAGACAGAAAAGAACCATTGCTAGGTATGACCTCCTGACCATGCTTTGTTTCAGCACCTGTAATTGCACAGCCCTGTGGTAAATAGGTTAATTTGTTGATTCATCTGAATCCTATCAATTCTGGTGGAGATACTTTTCAAACTGGCTTATCCACCTCTCTGTACAATCGAGTGTTTGCTGGTGCTGGCATAAGGAAGCCAGCAAAAGTTTAGTGCTGGAAGCAGTGGGATATTCTTCCTTGAGCCCAGGAAAAAATGTAGTACTGTTCACTCTCCTGCACACATTGTAACAGCCATCTCACAAGAGCATGGCTACCATCCGTTCACTTTCCTCCTCCTCCTGTTACTTTTGTATTTCTATTCCAGGGCTTGTCTGGCTTTTCGGCTTTCACAAGGAAAGCTTCCTACTCATTAAAGTCCTAAATGAAATAGTAAGTACTGATTCCACAGACACTGGGCAAAGGCTGGTAAGTAATCAATCATGAGGAGTACTAATGGCCTCTGGAATTTCTGTCATGGGCAGCAGCACTCCAAGAGTGCTGTCCAATATTTATTTCTGTTCTTCCAACAATCTCTCTGGCCTTCACCCTGTTGAGAACTGCATAAGTCCATGGAGCTCTCTGAATCAGTGATCTTGCTTTGATGCCAGCCCGTTTTTCTTTGGCAGGAGGATATCAGCAAGAGAAGTGCTTGTGTGGAGGTGGTGCTGTCCCCAGGAGGTGATTACACAGGACTCCTGCTGCAAGGCAAGTGCAGGATCATGCTGTGTTGGGTGACTGTTGTGATCTAGCAGAGGAGCCAGCAGCAATGCTTTTAAAATGCTCAAAGTGTTCTGTGTTCCCAGGGATCCTGTTCCTAACCTTCCCAGTCCCTCCTCCAGCTTAGAGAGCTGCTCCTGCCACTCTCTGTCCTCTCCAAAAGGCCTGGTGTGGATCAGGACTGATCCCAAAAGTGAGCTATCTGGAACTGGTCAGTGCAGTTCCCAGCTCCCAGAAGGCTCAGTGAAAGCAGGTTTCCTGCTCCTCTCCAGAAGTATCAAACTCAGTTCTTCCTCTGGTTTGCTATGGATCAGTGACACTGGAAATATGTACACCTGAAGAATTTTCTCTGCAGACATAAGCCAGACAGCATAGAGACAGTCTCTAAAAACACTGCAACAAACTCCTTGCTACAACATTCTTCTGCTTTGTGGCAGCTGACATTGTCAACCCATTTGCTGCTAGCAGGTTTTCTGGACCCCTATTGGTGGCATCTACCTGGACATATGCTGAGAATGAGATATGTAGCATCCACAGAGAACCAGTGTGAGACCACGTCTCACTTTCGACTTTACCTCGGAGGCTACAGGTCAAATTCTTTGACTGAGTCGCTTCATGGAATTTGGTGGATGTCAGACCTTAAGGACTTGATCTGGAGGCTGAGATGTCAGTCTCAGTCAAGCACGTGAAGCCTTAAGTGGGAGGAAAGGTGGGCTGCATGGAGTTTACAGGGATTTTATATTTCAAGTAATATCCAAATCTTGTTTTAAGGGTATAACAGAGGCTGCTTGCTTGAAAGACCTTTTCTCCTCATTTCCAATTGCTCAACATGGTTTCCCAATGCAGACAGCACAAAAGCTTGGCTAGAGATCTACCGATTGCCTAAGGATTCCTGGCTGAAGGAGACAGAAAAGAACCCAGGAGCTGCAGCAGGCCTGGCTTGCAGGGAGAGGAGGTCAAGTTGGACATCTGCGGTACAGAACAGTTCCATCTCCCACTGTGCTATTTTTTCTTACACCCTTTTGCCTACAGGTCTTTCCCCAAGCCTTGCTCCTGCAGACAGTGGCAACAAGATACAGGCTGAACAAGTCTGTTGGCCCAGGGGATGGAGTATATGTCTCTACAGCTGCTACAGCTGCCCATCCCACATTTCACAAGGCCTTTTTGTTATTGGGACATGTTTACTCTCCTAAGACAGGCTTTCCAATGAGGTTCCCTGGGTCCCAGGGCTAGCATTCCTGCTGCCCCTCCCTGGAACTGGCAGCTCCTTTCCCAGGAGTATTGCCCCATCTGAGGAGGCCCTATGTAAGGGTATTCCCACAGGGCTTCTCCCTTATGTTACAGGGGAAAGGTGAAGGAGTGGGAATCAGACCTGATAGCTCCACTTGGGAGTCTGGTCCTGAACCAGGGTTCATGTTTTAGCCTATCTACAAGAGGACCCTGGTGGGGTCATGGCCAAACCTTCCTGAGCAGGGCAGGGTCTCTGCCTGTTTGCACTAACTGATGTCGCCTCTGGTTCTTTGGCAGAAAAGTCTGGAGCTGCATGGAGACGGTTCTGCAGAGATGGTAACTGGCCTCAATGAATGTCCTGAGCTGTTATGGGGAATTTTAAATGCTGAGTCAGTGCTTAACCCTCTCCTGCATCGCTTTCACCCTGCTAGATTTCACCTCTCAACACACAGGCACCTTCTGCCCAGCACCTCCAGCTAACCCTCTGTGATACCTGCCTTGTAACTCTTCCCTCTTCCTTCAGCAAAGACTTTCCTGGCCATTTAAGAGGGAGCTGCTTCTCAGCCCTGTCTTCAGGGCAAACATCCCCCTTAACTTAGCCAAGACAAAAGCAAACACCCAGGCATTCCCTCTTTGCTGATTCCATGTAAACTACCCAAGTTCCTCTTGGTGCCTCTTCCTCCTCAGACATGGTTGATTATTTAGCCAGACCTTTTCTGTTTAGCCAAGTGTCAATGTGTGTGGGTAGAAGGGGGTGGTGGTGGTGGTGACACATTGGTGCTGGTCCCCTGCTAGGATTTTCTATTCCCAGCCATGAATATATGTGGCCTCCAGTCCTGGGCTCTCTGAAGTAAAATCTGGTTCTTGTATTCAGCAGCACTCTGCAACCTTTAGTCCTGCTTCTATTCTTTTTTTTTCCTTTTTTTTTCTGAGCCTTGCTGTGCCCCACCCAGGCTTGTGCTGCAACAAGAGTAATTCAGAGAGATGAGTAAGATCACAAGTGGACGTTATTTAGGGCACGAAGACAGGAGATGTCTGGGCAAGACATCCTTTGTAAGGTTGTGGAGAAAGTAGTGACCTCCCTCTCCCTCAAGCTTCTGTGTTTTGGCCTGAAGAACGGGCCTAAAACCAGTATCTCCTAAGCAGCGTCAGCCAACCTTTGCATATGCTTCCTTTAGGAAGCATTTGATTCCCATGAACAGGTGAAAACTTAGCAGTGTAGGGCACAACACAGTTCTCAGGCTGACATTTTTCTGTTGCAGGAGTCTCCTGTGTCTGCAAACAGAGCCGATGCAAAGCTAAGTCTCCCAGTGCTGCTGCTGAAAGTGAAGCCACCCAGACCCATTACAGGTCAGGACCGATTCTGTACTTGCAACCTGCATCCTCCTTCAGGAGGCAAAGGAATCGTGGCCCTTATAACTACAGAACAGGTCAGAAAGTTTCAGTACCGTGCTCCCTGGTCCCTTCGTGACCTATCTTTGTGGTTACATGTAATCCTGTAGTGGAGTTGCTTCCTACCTGACCATCTCATATGTCACCTTTGTTAGCACAAAATAACTTCAGTGTGTCTCGAAGTGGGTGTTAGACACCCTCAGCTTCATTGTTACTGGAGAGGGAGGAGGTTGTTCCCTAGACCCTAGAAACCGAACAGCACGCGTAGTTCACCACTTTAAGTCCTGGATTCATAGGAAAATGCTGAGAATGGGGAGGGAGCAGACCTTATGCTGGGACACTGTCAGGGAGAATTCCACAGAAAGACAAGGTGAGCTGGGTCCTCAGATGACTTGCCTTGGTCCCTGGCTTCACATACTGGAAAATGGGCTAGTGATCTGGAAAGTCCCACAGAATATATTCTGTGGAAGATGCAGTGTGTCTCTCTTCAAGACAATGCCACCCTGATTGAGGGATGGTCAGAGTGCCTCTGAGCACGCCATGGTGTCCACTCTTCCAGGGCTGTGCCTTTTTCCTTTGTGTTCCCAATCCAGGCAGTAGTTTTAAAAGCCCTTTAGATGCCTTGAAGAAAATGGATGATGGCAGCATGCTTCGCCTGGGGTACAATCACCTAATCAAGAACTCCCAGTGGGAGCAGCAGGAAGCAATCTTCCGCAGCACTTATCGGGAGTATCTGGAGGCCGAGGGTGAGAGAGAGAGCAAGGAGGAAATCCCCAGGTGAGTGGGAGCACCAGCCAGAATTTCAGTCCATGAGACTTCAACACAGGGCACTTTTCAAGTGTAGCTGGAAGCTTCTGTCTTAGCTTTGCCTTCTTCATTCCAAGGCTTCAGGGCATGGGGCCTAGAGCCTTTCTTTTACATGTATTTCTTACTTCCTTTTTTTCAGACATGCTACTTTTCATTTTCTGCTGCCTAGCCAGATCCTACAGGTGGGACCTGAAATGAAAGTACAGTCAGGTAATCCAAATGGGCAAAAAACTGTTAACCTATGGAGCACATTCTTGCATGACATTGAGCTCCAGTTAGAGCTCAATGGCTCTGGCTTGGGTTCATTGTATAAATTCCATCTCGAAGGACATAAGCCTGGATAAAAATGTCAGCCATAAGGCTTATAAGTCAGTCACTGGTATGGAACGAAACAAACTTAGCTCCATAGTTAAAAAAAAAACCACAAAACCCCCAAAACACCAAAAAAGATGATAGGCAAGATAAAAATAACAGGCAAGGGGAGAGTTTGCTGTAGTTTAGTTTCTATGTGAGCAGAGTTTCTGTAAGTCCCATCAGGGAAACTCTGAGAGCTCTAATGGTGTTTTGATGTCCTGGATTGTTCCTTTCTTTGTCCCTAGTCTCCATCTCTCTTTTGTTGTCCCCTTCTCTGTACCAGATGTTCCAGCTGGCATCAGTGTGCACTGGGATGGAAGCCACAATCTCTGCTTGTACTTACTTAACCGTCCACTCAAGGAGAAAGTGGGTAAGAAAGCCTTGCTTTCTCTAGCAGAGCACTCTGTGGGCAGTGGGAGTATTCAGTGGCTGTCATACTGCCCAGATCTTCATGATTCAGGGAAATGAGGAATGGGGAGAAGAGCTGCCCCATATCTTGTGGGTTAGGCTGGATTGTAGGGTTCCATGTTGCACAGACTGGCAGTATTTTTAGTGAAGCCACTGTGGCAGGAGACCCCAGAATGGTGTGTGTTTTATTGGGAAACTGGAAGCTGGTACCATGAGAGAAAATGCTCTGTACCTTCTTACAGTTATCTCTCTTCATGTCCTTCTGTTTAGATTATGATCCAAAACCTGATGTTGTGTGGCCATGTGCAGCTCCAATTGCATGCTCGGCTGTCAGCTCCTGCTCCAGGTACCTGGCACTGGCATGTGAAGATGCAACAATAACTATTTGGGATAAACACCTAGGTGAGCTTGCCCTTTGGGACTGTGTATTAAGATCACAGCAGATAAACTGCTTCCTTCCCTAGGATTTTGACGTTCTGGTTTGGTGTGAACAGGGGACTGGCTGTGAGTTTACAAGCAAATCTGAAAATAGTTTGGACTCACTTGTTAATGGGATGTTTGGCCAGAAGTTGCCAACATGACTTGAGTGCTCCAGCCATGACAGAACTGTTCCTATCCACAGCAATGCAGGGGCTGTGAACTGTTGCAGCAAGGACTGAGGACCGTCTTGCCCTGAGGCTGTGAGATAGTGACAGTCACTGCTTTGCAACTGCACCCTCAGGTCATCTTTGAGGCTGCCATCAGTGCTACTGTCATCCTGCCATGATGCAGGGATTCTCCTGGCAGAAGAATCTTCTTCTGCCATCAGGATTGTTCTGGTGGCTGCTGCCCTTGAGCAGGCCACAGTCCAAGCTAAGCTTTCCTTGGATAAATGTCTTTTTCCTTTTTCTTACTAAACTGCTGTCATAGTTGTTTTGTTGGGGTTTTTTTCCCCCCCACCGCCTCCCCAGGATACCCACTGTCTGTGACTGCCATTCTAGAGGAACGTCAGATCCGTAGCATCCACTTCCTGCGGAGTTCTGTAGCGGCCAGCGATGAGACACCTTGCCCTGGTACAGATCCTGCCTGTCCCATCGTGCAGCTTCTAGTGCTGTGTACAGACAGCTCTTTCTATTTGGTGAAAGCACCCAGGGCTGGGAATTCCAGCATCGTGCTCCTGGCAGACAGGTGAGGTAGACTCTGATAGACCTCGCTCCAGCCAAAGAAACCCTGTGCTATAGTGGTCAGGTCCAGCAGGGATCCCCAGATTTCTGTGGGGTAGGGAACTTTCTACTGCATTTACTCAGATAGCTCTGCCGTGCTGCTGTCAGCAGCAAATGTGGTTTTGCTAGGAGTCAGTTCCAGTGCTAAAATCCAATGGTTATGCCAGAATTAGAGGTGTTTCTGGGTGGTTCTATGCACTAGGACACGTGTGTATAGCACTGCTCCCAGGCTGATGTTCAACTAGCTGTGTTACCGCCAGGTACCCAGGGGAACAACTTCTCTCTTCTGCCCTTGCCAGAATAACTTCCCCCTAGGAGTCAGGACAAGCATTTCTTGCCATCTTTCTATCAATTTTATGTTCGCTTATCCCCTTGGTTTGAGGAGAAGGCTCAGCTTTGGGAAAGTTGCTGCTCTGAAGGCTATGGTTTCATGCCTCCATGGCAGTCAGGGGATATGTATCTCCAATATACAGGAATGCACAGGGACAGGCCTTGGGTGTTCCTGCCCAGGAGCAGGCAGGCTTTGTCCCTATAGGGAAGGGGCTTGGCTGGAACTTTATGCCAGCCCGTGTGCCACAAACAGCAATTGTCATCATCACAGTCTCTCCGTCTGTGCCAGGTACATGAAACAGCAGCATAAGCCTGAGTCTCTTTTACAGGCCTGAAGATCCAAATCTTGCTGTCAGCGTAGTGGTGCCTGTCCTGGCATTCCCCAGTACAGTGAGTATTACTGCCAGCTCTCTTAAGAATTGAGTGAGAACATAAGTCCATCTGGCCTAGCATCCTGTTTCTAGTAATGGCTGTAACTAGATGCCTAGACGGTAAAGAAAAAGGGTGATCAGATATGGTACTGCCTTCACATCCTTTCCTGTTTTTAGCATGGGGACTTCCTGCACCAGTTACAGGTCTGTATGTAGCTGGTAACTCTCAAAGGATTTCTCTTCTATGAACTTACTCAGTTTGCCCTTACACCCATGTCCTCTAACAACCACTGAGCCCCTCTGCACATGGACAGGTCCATCTGCAAAGGTGAGAAGGCCCAAGCACGAAGCTTCAGGGTCAAATATGAGAGGACATCATGGTGAGTAGAGGTTGCAAGCACAAATCCAGCTGGACCTTTCAGGTGGCCTCAGAAAAAGACTAAAAGCTGCTCTCCAGAGCCAGCCCTGCAGAAGGCTGGATCTAGTCCAGTTCTAACCTGCACCGCTGCCCCTTCCCAACTCCAACCTGCAGCAATTCCAGTCCAAGTTCCCTGCACAGCCAGTTGTTGACCTGCTGTGGCCCTATGACTACAGGCAAAGAAAACAGCATCATGGTTGGGGATGTGCAGTCCTGAATGTCATTCCATGTCCTTTCCAGGAAATATTTTTCACTTGTCTTACATCTATTTCTAAGTGTCAGCTTGCTGTTTCAGGCCCTGGTCTTCTCCTGGGATGGCACAGTGTCCCTGATGAACACCACATCACAGATTGTTTACTGCTTCAGTACTCCACCTTCTCATGCTGTAGGATCTCCCTGGCAGCCAGTGTTCACAGTGGATAGTGCGAACTGGTGCCTGCTGCTTCGAGGTGCGTAGCACCTTGGAGTGGTCTTAGATACGTGGTCACTGGGTGCATTCAGCTGTGCAATGATCCTTGATAGTTCTTCTTGTTGGATGACTGCTGATGCAATAGCCCACTGTTCTTGTTTCTGTCTAGGAGATAAGCAGCAGGTGGCAGGTGCGTTGGCACAGAGCAGAGCCAGTCACAGCACCATCTTCATTTTTGACTTCAACTCCTACCCACTGAAGGAGGCTTTCCCAAAGGAACCATATTTGCCTCCCAAATCCTTGCAGAACCTGCCATTGATTGAGAGGTGTAACATTTTCTTACGTGATAGGTAAGGGTCTCCTTCTGCCTGATAGGTAAGTGCACCTGCATTATTGTAAGTGGTGGTGTTGCTCAGGTCCGTGCAAGGTCTCATCCTGGAGCTTCTGGGTGGTTCTATGCACTGTGACAGATTTATGTCTGGGTAAGGTTGATGTTCAGGTAGCTGACAGCCACCCAGAACCCTTCCTTCTCTCCCTTCTGTCCTTCCTGGAACAGCTTAACAGCTATAAGTCAGGATGCCTGGGGCAGGCTTGTCATTCCAGGTAGAGAGGGCTTGCTAGTTCTAATGTGCTTTTGTGTAACACAGATTCTGTCAAGGAATATGATCCTCACTTAAGTGTCTGCCTCTTCCTTTTGACCCCATAGCCAGGCAGAGCTGGGATCTCTTTGTGCGTTGCTCTCCCCTCCGTTCCTAGGTTCATTTGATGTTTAAACAGCTTTGCGTGGATGTTTCTCGGTTTGAGAAGGTTCCCCTCCACCCTCAGGCCGAGGATGCAGAGTTTAGCTGATGCATTGAGGTCATGCCGTCACTAGATGGCAATGTGACATCTCTTATTGCGTGACCTTTTCCTTGATTCTTTTGGGAACCTATGTCAATGATATTCTGTTTGTTCCTATCACTTATGCCTTAATTCTCCAATCTGAAAAGGAACAGGTGGGTGCAGGTATGACCTTACAGCACATATTCCCTGGTAGCCTTCCCTAATTTCTTGTCTGCAGGTTGGATCCTATGGTGTTGTCTGGCTAGTTAAGTGCAGATAAGTTTCATCCTATGCTACCAGCCACCAGTTCTGTGCCTCCTTCTCATAAACCTGAAGAGGCTCTTGTCTGCCTTATACCGGGAAAACGAGGGAGACATCACCTCCAGGGATATCTTGCTCCCTGGGTACTGAGAGCTCAAGCCAGGGCAGATAAAACTGCAGAGACACCTGTGTCTACAGAGGCAAACAGGCAAAGAGAAATACAGAGGTCATTGCTGTCGAGAGCAGTAAACTTGAGTGCTGAGTGGTATGAGGGAATCACTGAGGTTTTCTGGATACAAGAAATCTGAATTGCTTAATTTGTGATGAACCCAAGGGGCCCTTGGGGGAACCAGGGTAGGGTTGTCTGAGCACCGGGGGAACGGCAGGGCCTGTTTTAACCACCCTTTTCTTCCCTCGTTAGGCAGCAGAGCCTGCTGGGACTCAGGGAGCAGTTGCCCGAGTACTGGAGTCGGCTGCAGGCACAAGCAGCTGCCATGGACAAAGAAAGACAGAAAGTGAAGGGACAGAAGAAGCCGTAGTCAGCCTTGCATCCTGAGGGCCAGGCTCTGCACTGTTACCGTCCTGCAGACCCATGATCCAGCACTGATATTTTGACAACAACACTATTCAAATCTATCCTGCTGCTTTCCAGCCTGGGGCAACTTGTCATCCAAAACAGCTTCTTGCCTGCCACTGCTCAGCCACAAGGATCTGCACCCTGCCTCTCTCCTTACCTAACCCTCAGCCTGTTCCAGCAGGGTTCAACCCCTCCTCATCAGAGACAAACTGCTGATGGAAGAGGTAGGAAAGAGGACAGGCCTCTCACCAAGGTGGCAATCCCAGCATCTCTGTGGTTCAGCTAAGGATTTGTGCTGGATCTTCGAGTTGTCCCAGAGACCTGGAGCATCAGAGCAGTATGGTATGCTACAATGTCCCTCCTTAATAAAGCCTTTTCTCCAGTAAACATCTCTTACGCTTCACATTTTCTCAGACTCTGATGTCCTTCTGTGGCTGGGGCTCACCAATGTGTCTCATTTTCTGCTCTGACTCAGGTGGGCAGGCAGCAGCACCCTTGTGCTTAGGAAGAGACCTGGTCTTTTCAAACCAGGCAGCAAATCAGCCACGAAGGTGGCATCCTCCAGAGCATAGCAGGGCCAAGCAGCAGTGACGCTGCAGAGTGTGTGAGGCCTCACCTAGGCTGTTCTGCAGTCTAGTTGTTTCTTTTGACTTCAAAGCAGGCAGCTTTGGGATAAGACTGCTTAGGAATTGCAGTGTGGAAATGTGCAGACAAGCTCTCTGGGTTAAGGTCAGACTAGAACTGGTGTAAGAGCCCAGAACTGATGTCACTGAGGAGCAGCACAGAAGCTGGGGGGGCAATTTGGAGAAGTCAGGGCTGTGCTGAGCCAGACAGGCCAGGAGTATGGCCAGAACGTTGGTCAAAGGCCATTAAAAGCTGAAGCATCCCTCCTACAGGCAATACAGGACAAAGAACTAGCAGAGACAATGCAAGGCCAAGACGTATTTGTTTCTTACTCCAGAAGTGTAGTAAGTTAGTAGCTTGCCCTGTATACTTGACAGATGGGGCAAAAAAGTATGCAGGCTCCCTGGTCAGTCTTTCACTTGTCAGTATTTTCAGGTCTGTAGTCCTGTGGGAGACTGGCAGCATCTAGACAATAGCTGCAGAGTTTGATTGCTCAGTCGGGGGGGCTGACACCTACCTGCATTTTGCACTGGGCATCTTTGTTGTTCTTCAGGCAGTCAGGGGTCCTCTGGAACCTGAGGGGCTTTAGGGAAGGTGACCCAAAATATCCATTCTCGAGCATAGCAAACACATGCTTTCTCGAGCATAAAAACCATGAGAGCGCTCAGTCTTTTTACAGCCGGTCATGCTTCCAGGATGACTGTCTAATCCACAAAGAATCTGACAAACCTGCCAGCAACCACTCCAATCTGTGTGCCTGGGTGAGCTGTGTTTTTCCCAGGTCGCCCCAAAGGTTCAGCAAAGCATCAATGCAGGGTGCCAGGGATTCAGCACAGACTGAACTATGTAGGCACAGCCATGCCAACGTCCCATTTCAGTTTTTCATAGCAAGTTGCCTTATTTTGGATTGAGTTTTGATGACAGGTCTCAGTTTATACTCTGGAAATAAAGTCACCGACTCTGGAGGTAGGAAAGGGGAGAAGAATTCCACTTGTTTCACAATTTCAGATGCCTGGTTTTGCTCTGGGGAAGTACAAACTATTTGAATTAAACCTCCCTATTTGCTACCTTTGTGAAGGGCTTTGAGGGCCATAGTAAAGCCTTTGTGCTGTCATTTTCCATCTGCCACAGATTACAGCTTCACAGCTCATCTGATTGTTAAGGATATTGATACTGGCTTGTGTGAACACTTGCCATCTGCTTCAGTGCAAAGTCAAGCGGGTTAGCTCAAACCACCTTCAAGGCCTGTTTAAACCGAGCCACCTGGTTCAGCACTGAGGTGAAGAAGGAAAAATCCTTGATCCTTTCTTCTGTTCTTGCTGCGGTGGCGGTAACAACTTAATTATTTTGTTTCTGGGGTACTTTAAGAAACAATGGACCATCTGCCATAACTGGGCACAGGGGATTACTCAGGGCAGAAATTCCTCCTCCTGCATTGCTTCCCGTGCTGCAGAGAGCCAGCACAACTAATACGTGGCCCCTCGAACAGCACTGGGTCTAATTCTTGCTATTTGTGCAAATGTAAAGGGCTTGAGGGTCTGTATCCTTAATCCTACCCCATCTGCTTTCTGTCCAGAAGAGGAGCAGGGCTTGCCTAGCATCACGAGAGGCAGGACAGGATCTGCTAAACAGTTAGATGTACCAGTTTGTGTATATTCATCTCAAGATGCGCTTGTTTGTTTGCAGTTTGAATTTGCTCTAAAACCCTAATCATGTGCTTGGCCAAGATAACCAGGAGCTGGCAGGCTCCACAGAGAAAGGAAAACAACAAGCAGCTGCAGGAGGCTGATGAAGAGCCTTTGTTTTTACTCATGACATCAGCAGGGGACCATTTGTTTCCTGCTTTTTTGAAGGCATACAGAAAAATTGGTATGATCAGTGTGTTGACATGTGCATTGGTGATGGAGCTGTGTGCTAAGCTCCACAGCATGTTCTGGAGAGGACCAGAGGCACCTGATTGCTTATTCCAAAAACGATGTCCTTGCCAGCTATTCTTCCATTCTCGGTCACTCTGTGAGCCCTAGGCAGCTATAGGTCTGAGCCAATTTGAGCTATTCTGCTGCTGGAAAGTATAGAAAGGCCTTGAGAGATATCCTAAATATCACCATCAAAAGATGAAACTGTTTGGCCGGGCCAACTGTTATTCTCAGTGCCAAATTCAGTGAACTCGGAGCTGCTACCTGGGTATAACCGGAGCAATTTGGCTTTGTATTAAAAAAAAAAAAAAAACAAAAAAACCCGGTGGATTGAGAAGGAGGAAGCGGAGCTCAGATCCACAGAGAGGCGCTCGAGCAGCATGGCTCCAGCAGAGCCGGGTTACTGCCCAGCCATGCGGAGATGGTTTCTGTGGGAGAGGAGGCTGTTCTTTAATCTCACTAAATTATCTGCTGTTCTCTGCAAGAAGCCAAATGTCATCTTATTTCTTTGCATACTTGCTTGTGCTGTGGAAGCAGAGGAAATCAGAGGCTGATCTGATAAGATTCCCCCACTCCCCAGGGCCAGCAAAGGTTTGGGCTGTTTGGGTAAGCCATGTCTGTGCTGTTGGAAGGAGCGTGGTCCTCAGAAAAGCCAAAGCGTTGTGTGCTCCGGGAACTGTGCTCCTTGCATTTGTGCCGCCAGCCTTAATGCAACAACCCACACATCCCATAGTGCCTCACCATGTACAACCTGAAGCCATCCTAAGGAGGAATCTGCAAAGAGCTCTGTGTGCTATCTGGGCAAGTAATGTCCCTGCAAGACACTGTGGGACATGCGGTGGTGCCTAGGGCAGGGCAGTCCCAGCGAGTGCTTGCTCTGGTTGCAAGTAGGAGCATAGCTGGGTGTAGGGGCATCACAAGGCCAAGCTTCCTCCCCTGCTCTACAAATTTGTGTCTAGATATAGGTCAACCAGGTACTGCATCCCATTCCTAATTGCTCAAATAGATCTTGTTGTCCAAATTGGTGTCGCCTCATTACCTCTAATGCCAGTTCCCTGTACCAGGGTGCAGTTTCTCATCTCCCTTTGAGTCCAGGCTATAGCTGTTGAGTTGTGCTGTTCAGCCAAGCTACACAGATTAACTCTTTCAATCTTCCCTAATGCATTGTGCCAGATATCTCAGTCTGATTTAATTTTGGGTTTCTGCAAACCCCTTCGACTTTGTTCCTGTTTCTGTTCCAGTTTGTCATCGTCCAGTGTTTCCAGTACTGCTCTAGGACCTGGTATGGTTTTTATGTGTGGTCACTCACAGGGCAAGGGGACCTCACTTCAGCTGGCCTTCATCCCTGGTTTTGCAAGAGCAGGACCATTGGCTGGGATGAGAAATAAGCTGAGTTTTCGAGGCCAAAATACAGGAGGAAGTTGGCTGAGCCTAGCTGAGGGTGCTAGAGAGATAAGAGATTTGCATGATGACTAGGGCGATGCTGTGTTTTGGCTATCGCCCCGTGGATTTACAGGCACTTTACACAGCTGAAGACAGACAGGGCTCGTGCTATGAAGAACTCGCACCCTACATAAGCCAAGTGCTGTGTCTGGGGTGTAGCGCAGCAGACTGGTCGTGCAGCAGGGGAGGATTCGTCGTGGCAAGAGCCAGGTCTTCATGTGGCACACCTCTGCGCAGTGCTGTGTCTCAGCTCAGCCCCAGGAAAGTCCATGCTTTAAAAGGAGGGGAAGGCAAATGACTCATGTCACTGCAGGGCTGCCGATGAGGCAGGAGGGAAATGTACAGTATCTGAATGGCAAATTGGTCTGGGCTGCCAAGTGTGAAACACTTCGACCTCCCCGAGCACATCAGGCTGAACAGCTTGTTTTGTTAGAAACTTCGTGTTGGCCTGCTTGAACAAATGGCAGCTCTTCTGCATGTGAAGGGCTGGACCGTCGGGGGGGAGAGGGAATTGGTGTGCGTTGTGAGGAGGTGTGCACAGGAGATGGAGATCTGTAGGGGGAAAAACCAAGTCCCGTGCTGAGCTATGAGGAAAAAACACTAATTAGGCAAGGAAGAGGAACCTGACAGGTTGCAATCCTGACCTAACAGCCAATTATAGGATAATATAGCACAGTAATGCAGGGTAAACACTAAGTAGAGGATGTTTCTGAATTAATTCCTTTTTGAAACACAGTGATCATTTAAAAACATCCGGTATCCTAATTTTAAACTGTCCATCACAGACGCTAGCACAGCCTGTGGTAAATTGTCCCAGTTGTTAAACTACCTGTGTTTGAATTCGCACCCTGTTTATAAACTAAATAGGTCACCTTCCAGCTTCCAGTCACTGGACCTTGCTGGATCTCCGGGAGATGGAAGAGCCCACCAGCAAAAAGGGTGGCTCGTGTGGAGGGACTTAGAAGCCATGCCTGTGTGCAAAGCAGATATAGGCAGACTAAACAGTTCTCAGTGTCCATGGTGGAGCAAAGTAGTGGGTTCAGGTTAGGTATGAGGGGAAATTTGTACTGGCTGCAAGGGCAGCATTAGCATAGTTTTTCTGGGGAGTCATGCAGCGTCCATCACTGGAAGCCTTCTCAAACATCTGCCAGGAATGGCATCGTATAGACCTTGCCCTGGCCAGGGAGATTCACTAGTATAGGGGGAACTCTTGAGTTCTTTCTAGCCCAAATTTCCTGTGATTCTCAGTTTCTATAAGTGAAATGGTCTGGGTGCCTGAAGCCTTCCCTGTGCCTTCTGCACTTGCGCCCTTGCTCTCCATGAGCTCAGCTATAACATACTCTTAGTGTGGCAGAGGAAAATGAGAAAAGCATTTCACCCAATTCCTGGGGCAGTGCAGAGAGACAACAGGAGAGGGGAGACAGACTAGGAAAAAGATTTGCAATTGCCCAAATGGGAACTGAATGCTCATTTCCATTACCAGTAGCTTTTGCCCTTTATGGATCTCCCCCATGACAGACTCCTGGCAGAGACCGTGGCAGCGGTGGTGGATGAGACAGGACTAAACAGGTCTGCCAGGCTGTACTTCCCTCCCACTTCAATAGCTCTTACCCTTCACAGCGCTACCCTGCAGTGAGTAGGCAGAGGATACTACAGTTTTGTCATTTTTTATTTTTTTCTTCCCTGATGCTGTCTCTGTGGAAGTTCATATTTTAGCAATTCATTTTCTTAAAAATATTTCTGCTAAAAGCATTACCCTTGGCACTAGTAAATGTTTGCAAAGGCTGAATTGTGTTGATCAGCATTGCAGACAAGCACCCTTCCTGCAGATTAAATCAGAGCCAGTGCTGCCGAGTGGAGTAACAAGGGGTAAAGCAGGTATGAGTGATAAAAGGAGGAAGCCCGGAGTTATTTCACTTTGCTATGATCACTTTAATCAGCTGTTTTCAGGAACAAGTTGTATTTTTCTTCAGTGCACATTACCAGTGTTGTAAATCATCATTCCTTGGGGATCAGAGACGGTGAGGTTATTTACTTGTTGGAACCAGAGTAACAGATAGAGACTTACACATTTCCTTTACAAAATGATTCTGAATCAAAGGCCTTCCTCTTGAGGAAAAACCTGAAATCCAGATCTGGATTTTACACTTGCATGTCTCCGTGACTACACTGATCCTAATCTTCCAGACTGGGGAAGAAAATATCCAGCCTGACTGTCATTTAGGCTACCTGTTCTGCTTGTGCGCTTCCATCTAAGTCAGTCTTATCAACAGTTTCTCTTACTACAGACATTAGAAAAGTCTCATTATGACATAATTATTTTGTTGAAAGACAGGCATCTTGTTGCCTCATTCCAGAGGAAAAACACTAATACAGGTTGCAGTTTGATTATCATTGTTGTGACAGTCATTTTCCCATTTAATTTTGGCTTTGCTTTCATTCTTTGGGAACAGAGCAACTCCTAGAGCCCCTCTGCCTCTTTCAAAGATGCCATCCTGCAGCTAGGAAATATTTAGCAAGGCGCTGGAGCTACAGAACAGACGCATAAAAGGCACATAATGAAATATAATGAATTGTTGGTGAAAAGATGAGCCAATTAATGCTTTCAGCTGTTGCAGCAGAAAAAAGACATATTTCCTTCCCCAAAGGTAGATCAAGTACTGTTATGAATTCCTAAAGTCTCTTTAGAGAATTTAAATGCATCTTCCAGCTCTAAGCTGTGGACTCACGTAGCATTCCAGCAATAATATTTTCCCAAGGATGAACTGTTCCTGAACAGAATGGCCACTGAAGTGCATTTCATATGTGAGGGATTTCAAGTTAGCAGAAGCTTATAGTTCTATAAGTAAGGTATGTATCATTTGTTGGAAAGTTAAGCATTTCCCCAAGGAGTTTGAAAAAAAATCCTGTGAGGATGTTTTCAAAGTTTGAGTACAAACCCAGTATTTTTCAGTTGTCTTTATTATCTAATTAGAGGCACAGGGTGAAGAAGGAATAAGAACTCTAAGGAAGTAGGGTTTATTTTTTTATTTTTCTCAAAGGAGAAATATTGCCGTATTTTGTGTCATTAGTTTAAAAAATCACAACCCTTTTCACTGAAATGGTCTTTTGAGCAAAAACGTGTTCCAGTGAGCTCTATGCACATACTCAGTATTTTGGGAAAGAATAGAGGCGTGGTTTTCAAAGGAAATGAGTGATCTTGTATGCCTTTATATTGTAATACTCAACTGGAGTTCCTTCAAATGGATTATGTATTTTTTGTCCCCAAAAGGCCTCCTTCAAATGAGTCTTCTAAGTTTTTGCAGATGAACATAAGATATTTACCTAGAAAATGCACTGAAGATTTGGCTGTCATTCACATAAGGAAACAATTTTTCCATTGCCTCATTGTGCAATAAAATTGCACTGGCTAATGCTGCAAGGGCCATTTGACTTGGACAGTTTCAATGTCCACCCAAGACTCTGAACTGAACTTCCCTGGGTCACATTCACTCCTCGTGTGGCTTCCTTGAATGTGTTGAAGAGCAGAAGGTGAGTTTTACTGAAGGACCCTCTATCTGTCCCCCAGGCATTGCATCAGCGGTATGTTTGCAGAGCACATCCTTAGCCATTGGGCTTCACTGCTTCGGAGCAAGGGTCTGCTAATCCACAGTGGCTCTTGGCATCTCCAGGACAAGGAAGAGCCTCATGGGGATCCAGCCAAAGCCCTTCTGCTGGAGCAGCATGGCCACGCCAGCTCTGAAATGCAGCAAAGCAACAATTATATTTATCAGCCTACTCAAACATTAGGTTCTGGGTAAACCATGAGCTGAGCCCTGCATTTGCTGCAACCCCTTGGGCAGAGCCAAGGCCTGGAATCAGAAAAGCTGAACAGGGCAGAAATTGTGGACACATCTGCAACTGCTGTGCCTGCAGCCTGCCCTGCTAACGCTCAGTGCTGGTGGCAAGTGGCTCACGTGAATGGGATTGTCCAGCAGAGACGATGCAGCCAGTGCCCAGGCAGGGGCAGGAACCTGGAAATCCCCTCCCACTGGCAGCACGTTGCTGAGAGACGAAGGGGATTTTGAACTAAATCTGCTGGAGACTTGGGGGTCTTCTGGGAAGGATGCTGAAGAGGGCAGGGAGTTGCAGGATATTCTCTTTTTCAGGAGCAAATGCCTTTTATGCAATCCTTTTAGCCCCCCTCTTGGCTTCAGTGCCCTCCCCACAACAGTGAGGCTGATTATTTGTGCTAATGTCCTCATCTCTGGTGAACAATATTGCTGCTATATTTAATATGAGAGAGGGTTATTACAGTATTATCTAGAATGAGCCATAACCATTATAGGTTGCTCTGTATCTCAAAGCTAGTTTTAATTAAAACTGCCAATAACTTTTGAGGTCTTTGACTTCTCGAGTTGAAGCAAAGGAACAAGATGCTCAGGTGGCTTCATTTGATTGCACAACTAATTATTAGAAGGGTGGAATCGGGTTCACTGGCAGGTGAGCCCTGCAGTTTCCATGCTAGCTATGAGAGTCCATCAGAGCCCGGCTAGGCTGGTGCGTGTATATTTGTGAGCAGGTTACAATCTTCACAGGCCCATGGAAGGAGGTGTTATCCTCCCTCACTCCACTCAACTTGATTTTATTATGAGCCCAAACTGTAGGACTTCATCTTGCTTGGGATGCTGGTTGATCAAGCATCCTGATAGCCAGAAATAAAGAACTCAGTCCTTAGCAATTGCTCGGTCTGGAGTAAATGCGGAGAGTTTTCCTGCTCCCTCCCGAGCTTCAGCAAACCTGGACATCACATCTGCTGCTCTACCAACACATGTGACAGAATATGAGGTCATGCCTCCCTTTACCTGCCGAAAGTAGAAAAAAGCCTCACAAGTGTGATTTAAAAGACTGAAATGAACATGCAATTAGGCAGAGAAGCCTTCTTGCAAGAAAGTGCTAATTAGTCCAATCAGAGATTTCTGTGTCTCTCTTTCCCTGTGCACATTGGAGTTCAAGCTTTTGATAGTCCCAGTAAATTTGGAAAATCCATTTAAATCCAACACCTGATGACTGATATGAGCTACGTAATCGATCTTTACTCAGACCTTTGCCTATGACCTACGCGAGGTCAATATGCGAACGCAGCAGAGGTGAGCTCGGCGCCGTAGCTGACACTGAAGGCAGTTTGCAGTTGGATACACTGGCTGGTTTGAAGCGATTCCCCCTTTTACCACATCCCTCCTCCACCCTCTCGTCCTCTGAGACTGTGGACGTGTTTGAGAAGTTACAGCAAATGCATGGGGCAGATTTCTAGCAGGGAGAGGGGAAAGGGACTGGGGTTTCATGCACATATTGCAGATTTGTGAGGAAGGGACCACTTCAACCCCAGAATCAGAGGGGCATGATGAAGAATTAAATGACCTTTTCCTCCCACTTCCTCTGCCTGTGCTTCATCTCCTGAAGTGGCAACTTTTCTTCCCTGATGTCAGTCGATGGGCAATTTCCCCACCTCAAGTACTGATGGGTTTCCACTATTCACTAACACCTCCCATCTGCCAGTACACTTAGTACTGTAACCACTACCTCCAGGAGAAAAAACATCCCAGATTTACTCTTATAGGACATTTACACTCAGATTTACAGCCCATCCCTTTCCTCGGGCAGAGACAATCCTACACCATTACATGGTTTGAGTAATCTGGAATCCCACCAAGTCATCCATCCCATTGCTGCAATGATATGATTAGAGGCCTTTGTAAGCAACCGTGTGTACTTTGGCTTTATTTTGGTGTCTAATCAGTTCATATTGAATCACAATTAGCACTGTAATATGAGGAAAAAGAGAGCATATTTGTTTGGGAAAATAAATGCAGGCAGCTATGGTATGTGTGAGTGATACTCCTTCTTAACTGTGCCATAAAACCATTTTTTCTCAGCCTGAAACTTCAGTCTTGATTTTCTTAATAGCCAGTTCTTTCATTTTGTTCTCCTTGTTTGGCCTTAAAAGTTATTTACAAGGTACTTCTAAAAGCGTGTGATTTAGGCTGCTCTAATGCTTGGTTTGTTTTTGTCTCATCAAATTGCCTGCTGACCTGCAAGCAGTGGCCAAATCAGACTGAAATTAAAAAGGTGGTGGAATATGCCCCAGTCTCTCCTCAATCAATACTAGCCTAAATTACTGCAAACCTGGAGCCATGGTGCATGTAATACATCATTTTGTAACCCCATAAATTGCTTTTAGCCAGTCTCTTCTGATTTCTTTTTAATGGCCTTTCAGCTAAGATCAAGTGTAGCATCGGTTTCGCATCAGCTGCGTACCCTGCCTGGGGACCGTCTCACGCTGGCACTGGGATGAGCTCAGCCAAATTGTTCTAACTCCTTGATGTTGGTCATTTTGAAGTTGCTCTGAGATGCCTCCCATTTGCGAATCACGTTCAAAGAGGCAGTACTTGCTTGCCACGGACTGCAAAATCCTGCCCAGGGCTGGGTTCTTACTTATCTCATCGTTGTTTGAAGGAAGGAAGGAAGAGAGGTGGAGAGAGGTTATTGGAATTTGGGATTTAGCCCTGGGTTACATAGCTCCAAGGCACTAGCCCTTCCTGTGGTTTCTTTTGGGCAAATGGAGCAATTTCAATCCCCAGTGGGGACCGACTCCTACCTCCAAAAGCTGTGGTCCTACAGACCTCTTGCTGTGGCCGCCAGAGACCACAGCTGGGGAGGTGGTGCCCTGGCCAGTGTGTCTCCTGCTCCTGGATCATCCCTTTGCTTGCACGGAGCTCTGTGAGACTCAAAGAGCAGGTGTCGAGCCTCCCCTCCTCCTGAGACGGCCCTGCCGCTTGTGCTGAGATGGAAGATCCTCACCATCTGCTAGTGCTGCTGGCCTGGCCCCACCACTCTCTTCCCGGCAGGTACGTGCCTGTATCACAAAACCTGCTGCGCGAGAGGCCCCGACCTGCCTTTAGACCAGCCGCCTCCACAGCTGACCTGGAAATATGATGGGCACTGAGAGAGCAACTTAATCCCCTCCACTGGTTCTTTCTAGAGGCTCTGTCCACACAGTTATTTTCAAATAAGTTTTGAGAGAGATGAGTTAAGCCCAACCCAATCAGAAGCAGGACCAACAACCCTTCAAACGGGACTCTCTCTTTTTGATGCCTTTCTCCATCCTCAATCCCTTTTCTGTGGCTGTTTGCACAACGCTCCTGGTTGCAGGAGACATCTTCTCATTTCCCATGAGATGTGCAGCAGAGACACATCTGCTCTGGGTGCAGCCCCTTCACCTGCACCTTTCTAAGACTTCCCCTTAGGATACCAACTCTTCTGTAAAATAAAGTATATTCTCCCCTGGGCTTAATTTCAAGGGAGGTGTTGGGAGAATAAGAAATAACTTGCCCTTTGTTTTATGCAAGCCCCACTATCCCAAACCTTCCTGGACGAGTCAACTGGAGTCCGGCTACTCTGCTTGCACTGAATGTTAATTGAAAATGAAAATTTTTTCCTCTCATTTCAGTGACATTTATCTCAGTTTAAATATAGGGGAGGTGCAAAGAAACAAACAAACATTTTGCCGTGAGTTTTCTTTCCTGGTTATGCACGTAGAGCTAGTCATAGAGCTGGATGGAGTTTCTCATCCATCTTCTCCAGGGAGGTGTATTTCTGCCACCTAACAGCAAGCTGCAGATGGGAGCGCCAGGGACGTCACTCCCCATCCCCAGACCTCTTCTGCAATCAAAGCATGGCTTCAGCCAGCTGTTAAAATCATCCTTCTGGTCTTGCCGTTCCCTTTCTCCCTTCTTGCCCCCTCGGGATCCTTCCCCAGCCCACCCAGACATGGGGGACCCGGGAGCAGAGCTGCTCAGAGTGGTCTCGTAGGGCCCCTCGTCTGCTGTCAGCCAGGCAGCAAAGTCCAGCCCCTCTGCGGGACTGGGAATATGGGCTTTGGGATACAAGATTTGAATGCAACAGCAGATTTTTCTGGAGGGTCCCTTTATTTTGAGACACAAAAACAAGGTAAAAGAAGCCAGTGACAACCACCCCCCTCCTTTTTACCTTTGCTGGGAGCCAGAAAATTTAACCATTCCACTATTGTTGCAAATGCCACAAGAAAACCCCCCTGTGCTCAACAGCAGACAAAAATGCAATTGATTGTGACAGATAAGAGGACAAAGGACTCACTTGGGATGGAGCTCTAAGGGTCACACTCACCCACACACCCTCCCTGTGACACCCACACCCTCCCCACAGCACCCACCCACTCTCCCTGCAACACCCACGTGCTCCCACTTGCTCCTGGCATGACCCGCTGGGGACTGGCAGGCTCCTTTCTTCAGCAAATACAATACAGGGAAATTGGAAAGATTTTCAAGAGCTCCGCTGGAAAGAAATATTTTTACAAGAAAGTAGTGAGAACTTTTGAAAGAAAAGGTTTAACATTTAGGAAGAAAAGATCGTTCATCTGTGGGTGCTTCCTGAACCGACGACTATGCTTGGCAGTGATGGCAGCTCCTAGTCTCTTGGTTTTCTCTTCCACCTTTCCCCAGAGATCGTCTTAAAGAGCTATCAGGAAATCTTGGAAAAACTATGGGAGTAGCTGTAGTTAAAGTACAGCCTTGGTGCAACGTGCAACTGAAACGATTCCTTGGGCTAGGAGACACATAATGAACTGAACTACCCATAAGATGCTTAAAATGTGTTGACTTGATCTGTGCAACTTGTAGCACCCTGAAATGAGAATGTAGGTTGTGTTGCAAAAAGCTCAAAACACTTTCAGATGTTCAGAGATGGTCAGAGATCAGATTTTCCTATCAGAAGTATCAAACACCCCCTCCTTCCACCAAAACACAACCTTTTTAAAAACATCTTAACAGGAAAACTATGTCTGCTATTGGAGGGAAGAAATGCAAATGCCGTATTTCAAGTTGGCATTTTAAAATGAAAATTTCTATTTTGGCTGGTTTCCAGCTTTCCCAGGGGGATGCCAGCATTTTCCCACTGGAACTGCTGGCTTCCTTTCAAATGATTTTTAGTTCAGAAGAAAATTAATTTTTCTCTTGGGACAGTTACCGCGTCAATCTCAAAGGAAACAAAACACTTCTGAGACTCTGGGAGAAAATGCCATGTTTCCCCGCTGCGTGCCAATGTCCTCTTTACTGCATATGCCACTTGTATCCCTGTGCATAAAAGAGAGATGCAAAGGGTGGCGGGTGTGTTGGGGGAAGACACATGCAAACAATGGCAGAGCAACCCATGAGTAACTGGCCTTTATTTTTCTAGGACCTTAAAATCAGATGCTAGCCCAAAGCAAGTCTGGGTGGGATTTCCCAGCTCTGGCTGCGAAGGGAGAGAGCAGCGTAACTGCTTTGAGGCTATCTGAGGTTTGCTGTACTTTTGCTGCCTTTCATCAGGAGTCGACAGAAGTTTCAAGGTGACACGGAGAGGCCATGCCTGTGGCCTTTTCCTCTTGATGGGCTCCAAGTGGATTAACAGCTGCCCAGAAGTCACCGCACTTTACAAGTGATGCAGTCCTGCCTGTGCAACCAGGATGCTGCTGGCAGATTTGGAGGAGGGTACCACTTATCACTGTTATTCTCAATAGGGAGTCTTAAAACTCCTCAGATTTTCTGTGTCCGAATAAAATGGATGTCCAGCTGCAAACTTAATTCCTTTCTCTCTGAACACCAGGAGCAGCATGCTATAGGTAGGTAAGCCCTTTTTTACATATCTTTATTTGAGACTGCGGTATTTAAAACTTTCTGTTAATAATAATAAAAAGTCCTCTTCATTAATAGAGCTGGTAATAGCAACACTGGCATCCAGAGCAAAATTTGACAAGCGAAATTACTTCTGCAGAAACTTAATAATGAACTCGTGTGCAGATCACAATACTGATAGGCATAATGTACTGCATCTGGTTTCAATTTGCAGGTTTGACCTTTCGCCAAAAATGAATTTTAATAGGCAATTGACTTAAATAATTGGTATGTGTTCAAATCAATACTGGAACGTGATGGCTAAGTGGTTAAAATAATTGAGGTGTATGAAAAGGGTTTTTAAAGATTTTCACATACAGATCAGAAGGACGATGTTTGTGGAGATCGGAGCTCAGTTCTATGACTGTGCCATCACTGAAGCATTGTGTACAGCCATCACTTTGGCAAAACCACTTTTTTATCTCTTGGAGCCCTCCCAGCAGGGCGAGTGCTTCTCCCAGCCCCACAGAGACAGGCTGCAGTGCGCCCTCCTTCTGCTCTTGTGCAGGACTTACGGAGATGAGGGGGATGCTGTGCTCTCTGGATTGCCATGGGAGGGAGAATTTGGATGCACATCCACCCCGGTGTAAGTTAGAGCCACCTCAGGGATGCTGCAGTGGGCGTGCTGCTCTCTGCCCCTGCGGCTGCCCCAAGCTGGCCACACATTTTGGGTTTGGGGGCTCCAGTCCTGCAAGTAGCACCTGTGTGATCTTACTGAGCTCACGTTTTGCACGTGCAGAGCAAAACTGTGTTTTACAGAGCATCTTTTCTGCAATGGTCCACAAGAAGGTTCCCTTTGATTGTAAAGCACAGCTGTTACTCTGGCTTTCATTTATAACGCACGGATAAGAGTGGGGGATGCCTCATTGCACCCCAGCAGCGAGCGCTGACAGGTATGTAGTGTTGGAGACTGCTAAGGACCCGTTCTCTCTTCTGAAACTAATGCAAACAAATTTAACCCTGCACATTAAAAACTGATGCTGAAAAGTGAAGGGCAAGACAGCACACTATGGTTCGAGGTCCCATTCCGACAGGTCGCTGCTGCTCACTAGCCTTGCTGGCCACCGTGGCCGGGCTGGCGATGCCGAGCTCTGCTCTTTCTGCCTCGTCCACCCCAGCTGCAGCAGGGGCTGTCTGCACACGACAACTTTGCTGGTGATTTATGAGGCTGAGTAGACTCCAGGTTGTTCTTCCATCGCTGACCTGGCTTTGCAGATGGAGCAGCAGTGCTGGTTTGTCGTTGGTGGCATTGGCAGGAATGCCTCGGTGACACACTGGTGCTGAGACACAGAGTGAGACGCTGATGCTTTTATTACATCTGTACACATGCATTATCTTTTATAGCAGGAGATGTGTGCTTTGCTGCTGGCTCTGCCCCATCACCTTTATATTTCTACCACATAGAAAAGTTTGTTTCTTTGTCCAGAAAGAAAAAAACCCCACCAAACCACCAAAAGTATTTCCATTTGTCAGCTCTTTCCTCTAGGTTGGCCTCTCCTCTCTCTCCCATGAAAGAGCACAAATGATTTGTTGTGAAAGTCACAGATTTCTTCCCTAGGACATCCAGGAGACTGGCATAAGGGCCTGCAGGTGGAGAAGATGAACTTTTTTTGGTGCATTAATCCAGACCACCTGAAAATCATTAAGGGCCATGAGTTTATAAAAGGCTCTTCCCCAGCTCAGTGGGATGGTGGTGGGTGAAGAGCTCAAGTTGGATGCTTGTAGGATGAGGAGCCTTTGCAGAGAAGCTGCTTGGGAGCCTGAGTGGTAGGTCTGGGTGGTGACTGCTCTGGTTTTGTTTGTGTTTGAAACAGCTGTTTCACTTTGGGGCTCAATCTCTTGTTGTGGGGTGCTGAGGGTGCTTAATTGTGGTGATGTTCTCTGGCCTTTCAGGGAGCACATTTCGGGAGAGGGGGTTGTGCCAGTGCCAGCTCTTGCAGTTGAAACAGCTTTCAGTAGAGCTGCTCCACTTGGTGCCAGGGAAGTCAAATGTTGACCTGACTTTGTAATAAGCACCCAGGAGAGATTTTTGGGTATAAAGTGCAGTGCTGACTCTGTTGGTAGGTGGCAATGTGGTCTGTGTTCTGACACAAGTTCTGTTCTGATATGCATTGATATCAGGAAGAGGGGGCTGAGCTGCAGAGCTGGTTAATGTGCTTGGAGCGGGGGGCTGGCAGGGGAAGAGCTGTGTGCTCTGGCAGTTGCATTCATAACAGGTTCTGCCTTCTCTGTGTCTTACCTGTCTGCTTCTCTTTGCTGGCTGCAGAGAGATGACTTTTGTGGAATGTATGGATGCATGTTTAAGCTCATCAGGAAAGCTTATAAAAATAGTGAACACCAAAATCTAGAGGCTTTTGCTGTTGACTAAGACTATGTGCTGGAGCCACCGGGTACCCTTGGGGCAGGCCAGATGAGCTGCCTTGCAGTGCTTCATGTCTGTCTGGTGAGGCTGGTTCTGCCTGGTGGGGGTGGCCCAGGGGAGGACCGCGGTGCTGTGGGGACCGCAGGCTCTGCGGTGTGTGGTGCTGGTGTGCACGAGGGCAGCACGGAGAAACCCCACATCTCCTGGGAGGAGCTGAGCGTGCCATGGTGGGTGCTCCCTGCCAGGAGGCACCTCGCTCCCAGCAGACCAGCCTCATTCAAACAGAGGTTTGCTGCATCTTCTGAAGCTAAATTTAAGAGACTATTTGCAAAGAGTTGTCCCTATTTTTAGACCAGGTCAGTTCCTCAGTCTGCTTTTGCTGTGCAGCTGTGTGTGCAGCTGTACCCGGGTGATGAAGGGAGCACATGGGGCTGAGGGGAGGAGAGGGATCAGCAGGGCTGTCCCTGTGGCTGTACCCAATTTGTGTGGGGGCTCTGAGCTCTCCTGGGATTTTGAAGTGTGTTGTATGTGTGGGGAAGGTAAGAAATTTTGGCTCTGGGACTGGTCTGACCCTGAGAGTGGGTAGCTGCTGTGGCTCTGCTGTGTCCCCAGGGGACTTCTGCTGTCCCCTGTGCCTGAGCACTGGTGCTTGGGCAACCAGTGTCTCCACTCACCCCAAACTGGGCAAGGCTCGGTCCCACCTGGGAAACCAGGCTTTTAAGTGCAGGCTGACTCCATGATGGTGTACCCCAGCTCCAGTGGTGTAAATCCAGAACACAGCCTCTGACTTGGCTGGATGTGCAGCAAGCTGAAGCTGAGCAGTATCTGGGTCTGAATGAGATTTGTCTCCTCTTTCATCTGCTCTTGGTCTCAGACTTGGACTCTCATAAGTAGACTGAGCAATGACATCAACTTCGTTGTCTGTGTTTTAGCAAATACATCATGTTTTTAATAATTTTTTAACTGAAAAAAACAGGCAGGAGCTGAAGGACTGTGAGGAGAGGCATGTTTTGCACACACTTTTTTAAAAAGTTGTAAATTCTGTAGAATAGAAAACATTTTTAGCTATATTTGCTCTCAAAATGGAATGGCTGCCAGCTCAAATATTTTTGTGGTGCTTCTGTAAATAAGGTTCACAGGTATGACTGATACAGCAATCTATCATCATGCCAAGTGGCTGCTTCACTCTGTGACTGCAATTTGATCCTGATGCAGAATAACTTCTTTAATATATAGGGGAAATAATCATAGCTTGTTTTCCCAGGATATCCCTTCTCTAGAAAGATAAAGAAGCTAAATCCTTTCATCAAACCATGGTTCAGCTTAATTAATGTGTGCCGCAGACCCTTCGGTAGACTCGCAGTTCCCAGGCGTGACGAAGATGAACGCAGCAGTGGATGGCAGATGGGTCTGACGCTGACAGAAAGGCATAAGGGGAAAAAATTTACCCTTTTCTCTTTGAGTAACTGGACAACCTGAGCAGTGCATCCGTCATAATGCTGCCGAGATAATCTATCTTCTACAGCCTGAAATCTGATAGGATTTGAGACTGACAGTGTGGAAAATAGAAACTGTCTTGGCATTGAGCAGCCTGGCAGGGAAACCTCTTCCTG
Source organism: Grus americana (assembly GCF_028858705.1). Taxonomy (NCBI): domain Eukaryota; kingdom Metazoa; phylum Chordata; class Aves; order Gruiformes; family Gruidae; genus Grus; species Grus americana. Next base: position 15,374,110 of record NC_072861.1, on the reverse strand, counting down.
GGGGTGGGATTGACAGTGTGGTAAAAACAATTACTGTGGACCCTGGCTTGCAAGGGCTGAGCTTATGCAGGCAGTGCTACTGATTGCAATGGCTCTGCTCGTGCTCAGGTGAGCAGTTGCCACATGTTCAGAGTTGCAGCTTTCAGGGCTTTTGCAGCATTGAACTGCTGTAAGGGAGTCACTTGCATAAAATGCTTTTTGCAGCTATATGTTATGTACTCGAGCTGTTCTCCAGTGCTAAAGCAATGCCTGGAGGAATGGTGCCTTCTGGAAACATCACTTCACTCCTATATCTTCTGGAAAGTTCATTGCTGCCTTGACAAAATTCAGTTTTTATTAAAAATGATTAATGTCTCTGAATTTAATCAAGGCGTATTCACAGAGCTGCGGCTTTACTATAATAGTTCGATTTTAAACAGCTTGTGTCCTGATGCGTGAGGTGCGTTATATTATTTGACAGCGGTGACATTTATATTTGTAATTACTAAATGGTGACAATCCATTGGAAAGCCTGCCCCACTTGAGGGAACGAAATGGATGGAAATGCGTGGCACCGGAAAGCACAAAGTGTCACAATACATCAGCGCATCCCGAGATTAAAAAAGCTGGGGATGACATTCTCCTACCAACAAAAGCACATACATGTTCCCAAATAAATTGCTGAGTTTTAATTATTTCTTTTGTATTCATGAAATATTCTCTTCCTGTTTATTGCCTGACACAGTTACCTCTTCATTTCATAACCCAGGAGCATCTCGAAAGTAGATGATGTTGTGCACAGGAGTCATGGGCCTCTCGGGGTTTGATTACAGAATGTTGAAAAATTGGGCAAGTCAAGCTGGAATAGAGAACCCAAATCTGATATAAATCTTGATAAATTGGTTGGGGGAAAAAAATATGTTTGGAGCTGCTGTTTTTAAAGTGCCGAGATGTAGGATAAACTTATCAGCTGGTACAAGCTATTTTGAAAGTGGCTTTAGACTATTAACACTTTGCAGATACAATCCCTCCCCCTCACAAGAGGAAACTCGGTATTTATCAAAGTGCCTGAGGAACTGGGGTAGTAGGGAAAGGAGATATCCTCAGGCCTGCTGGTAATTAATGGTACTTATCTCCTAGTTAAGGAAGAGCTGCTGGATGAGATTGTTACCCAGATTGTGCAGATGTAGTAAAACCATGGAGATTTAAATGAAATCCATAGCTTAGATGGCTTACATCACCTGCTGGGGTGCCTGGTGACACTGGGCTGTGCTTGTCCTTGACACCAATTTCCTTTTCTCATCTGCATGGTCTATGAGAGCATTTCCAGTCCAGTTTGGGTCTCTGTTCTGGCTGCACAGCATCCCATAGGAGAAAAATAGACCTTGTTGGACATGCAGAAACCTGCAGAACTGTTCCTCTGGAAGATCTAACACTTTCCAGCTAGCCCTCCAACAACCTCTGAGCTGGTGCCCAGCTGGTGGTTGAGCATCTGGCTTTGGTGCAAGCAGCATGGACAGGACCTGGGGACCAGATACATCCAGCAGCATGTGGGAGAGTCTTTTCCATATTAGCTGGCTTATTAATGCAAGTTACCAAGTTCTGGAGCTATCCCAGGTCACTGCTGGGTCTGATGAGGTGGTCTTCAGAGGAAGTGGGAGGCAGCTGTGAGAAACTGGAGCATGGGCAGTCCTGGCTGGAGCAAGACTGTGTAACAGATTCCAGATGGAAAGTATCTGGGATGTCGGGGGCCAGCACACAGACAACACAGCACCAGGAGGGGGGATTAGTGAGAACCCCAAACCAGGGGCTTCAAGAAAAGCTAGATCAGAAGTGTCCCATACTGGAGGAAGGGGTTTGCCTTCAGGGTCTCCCAGGCTGCTCTCCAACAGCTTGTGCTATCTGGGGGCTTTCCAGGAGCTCTTATGTGTTACGTAACAGCTGAGAAGGATGGGGCCCTGACTGGCAGGTGGCTGGAGAGAAAGGCTGTGCAGGAAGGATGCAGGGAAGGTTTGCTACCCCCATTGTATTTCGAAAAGCTTGCACCAACAAGGGAGCCACCTTGCCTGGCTCTGGCAGAGCTGGAGACCACTCTGGTGGATGCTGCAGCTCAGGTGTGTGCGTGGGGGCATTACTTGCTTCATGGAAGGCACTGAGTGTTGTGCTCCAGAGCTGCCTGCCCCCGTTGGACCCTTACAACCTCTGCTGTCTGCATGGTGCTAGAGCTGTGCTGCTGCCCTTAGCAGCAGGTGTGGGTGCTGCTGCTGCTCAGGACTTGGATACATCCACCTGTTGTGTGATTCTGCCAGGAAGAGAGTCTGTAAGTGTAGATTAAATCTAGCTTGGTGCACAAGGGAGCTGGGTTTGCCTAGCAGTGATGGTGTACACCCATCTTCGTGATGTCTAAGTAGATATTAGCAGAGTCTTGGGGTTTTTTTTGCAAAGCTCCAGTTGCTGAACAGGTTTTGCTGTAAATAACAATCTTGTGACTTTCTCAAGTTCATGTTGCACCTGGATTTTTCTGATAGTCATAATAGATATTTTTTCTTTCCTTGCATATTGGATTTATCCTTTGCAGGCGCTAATTTATACTGATTGCAACTCATCAGTCTTGTATCTTGTCTGCCACAGGGTTTCTTATGCTTTCTAATTTTCTAGAGGAAATGCGTATCGATAGCTCTCGATGAATTCCACCATACAGAAGGTGCACACTACCGAATCCTTGCAGAACAGTGAGTCCCATGTAGTCCCTGACAGTGCCTAGCAGTTTTATACTTAAATGTTTCATTATATTAATCCAACAATGGCAAAAGTAGCACAAGACTTATGATAGTCCTCTTAGTCAAAATAAAACCACTATCAAAAAAATAAGTGAACTATCTATCGTCTTGCCATGGGTTCTTTGGTAGACAGCAAAAATGATCTTTTAGATAAGACTGAAGTCTTCTTTCCCAAGTGGTTTGCTAGGTTTTTTAATCAAACTTTGCTTTCAGGAATGATCTATAAACTATATCAGTATTTATGTAAAAGTGGTTCATAATTCAAACTAAAGAAATGAAATATTTAGGTAGGATTAATCCTGAAAACATCACTACTTTAGCTGTATAATCATTCATCTTATGACATGGACATATTTGGCTACAAACTTTTCCTTTGAAAAAATCTAGTTCCATGGAAGCTTAAAATATTGAAGGGAGGAGAAAGAACAAATTTTAGATAGGAACAGCATGGGAATAGAAGCTGATGGCATTCAAACCAAAGGTAAAATGCCATATGTCTGGCACAGGAACAAAAATAATTAAAACTGCTATGTTTTGAAGGTGGTCCCTGACCATATGTACCTACTTCGTGCAGCTCCACAGCTTGCTGTCCGAGATGTCCCTGCAGAGGCAGCAAGACAGTGTAGTTGCATTGCCTTTCTCAGTCTGAGGGAGATGCTCTGATGGTCCTTTTCATCCTGGGATAGGTAGTTCTCACCTTAAAAGTTTTAACCTAAAAGGCACCTTTGCAGAAAAGTACTCGTCTCTCTAGGGTACCCTTTGGTACCTGGTAGGTACCTCCACGCTGTAGTGCTACAGCCCTGTGCTCCTGTGCCATTTGGGGCTGGAGCCACTGCAGAGCTCCCACGCGGACCCCATCCTGCGATGCTGCTGAGCGCTGCGGTGGATTGCACGCGGAAGGCTTTATTGGATGAAATTGAATCTCAAATGTCCTGAGGCTGAGAGATATTTTGCTTAGCTGTCTATAGTATTTCCAGACCTAAAGCCTGATTGCTGTTGTGCCAACCTTGAACTTTTGTGGTTTCTCATCTTCCAGCTAAAATGATTCAGTCTGGCAGGAGGCTGGTGAGACACTGAGCTGCTTACGAATGCATAGCTTGTATCAATAAGGGAAATTAAATAATTTTTCAAAACCATGCAACGTGTCAGTTTTGCCACAGTTTAGTCAGCTGTTCATTTTCTTGTTGGCTTTTTATTGTTGAAATTTTCTTGAAATGCATTGTGGAAGTTATACCCCGCTTAGTTTTGAATGATGGTGCACAGGCTGAGCTTGAGGTTTGAGTGGGGCGAGTGGCTAGCAGGGATCAGTACTTCAAGAGCAAGGCCCTGTGAATCCTGCTGGGAAATAGATTAGGAGCAGAAAGGTTTCACTGTGCAACTTGACGTGTGAAATCAAAGTCCACCCAGATCTCAGGCAGGTTGAGCCATGTGGATCTTCCAGAACATGTTGAATTCCTGTGTTGGGACAACCAACTCAAAACAGGGCTTCAAAGGAGTACAGGGAGATGGGGCTAACAGGGACCAGCTGGCATGTTGAGCTCAGGTAATGATGCAATAAATATCTAGTCCAGAAGACACACAAAATGTCACATATCCCTACAGGTCTGGGGACTAAAGTACAGCAGGTCTTGCAGGTTATGCAAGCTCCAGCACTAGCTGTTCTGTCTCCTGGGGTCAGATGTGCTGCTGGCAGCTGCTTGGTACACAGCCCTGCCCTTTTCAGGCAATTTGGGACTGGGCTGAGGAAGCTGGGTAAATCCTGAGGATGCCAGGTTCCCTGGCTTAAATACCTTGCAGTGCTTGAGTAGTTGCCTGTGGTCTACAGGAGGTCCTCTAAATGCATGTTATGAAAAGGCAAAACTAATGTATTAGTCCTGACTATCTCAAAGCTTGACTTGCCTTTATGCTGTGCTTGCTACTGCCCCAGAAAATGCATGATATTCTGAAGAACTTGGATTTAAACAGGGCAGTAAGAGCATGTCATGGCAAGGTCATTGCTCTCCAGCCAGGTTCAGTGAGATCTGAGAGCTCCTGTTCCCCTCTGCGTTACCCACTGCTGTCTGCTCCTGTGCATGGGAAACTAAAGGTATCTGTGTCTCCAGGGCCTGATAAGGTTTTAGTCTTTGAGGATAATGGTAACTGAAGCATTTTATGGGCAAAATTCTCTTCCCTGTCTTGTGCTGCCTGCTCTCCTCTGTACTATGGTGCCACCTCCTGCTCCCCAAAAAAATCTGGATGGGAGGTTTGGTGAAGGGGTGCAACTAGCTGAGCTTTGCTGTATTTGGAGCACTTTAAAAATAAAGTGGAGATCCTGTAAAATAACAATGTGATTAATGCTGTTGGGATCCCTCCGAGGGCAAGTGGTGGTGATGAAGCAGCTGAATTTTGGTGATGGGCTGGTTTGAGGTGGCAGGGGGGTGATGCTGCCCTGTGGGTGCAGACATCGGGTTTGGGTTGTGTGCCCAGAGCCTGGGGCATGCCCAGGAAGGCAATCGAGATGGTAATGGGGGAGCTGAAAGAGGGAGGGAAGGTGTCATTATAGCTGGGACAAATGCCATGCAAAGAGGAGCGAGGGGATGGATGAGGGCATTGGAAAAAGGAAAGCTGTTCCTCCTGTCCTGTTGATGAGCAGCAATTGCACAAACCCTGAATTATTGCTGTGTGTTGGGGATGCTGCTGAATGCACAAACCCAGCTGAGACTCACCCATCCTAGCTATGCATGATTTTGTGCCCACTTCTGACAGCAAAGCAGTTGTACAGAGCATGAAAGCAAATGAGCTCTCAGGTGCTGTACTTCTCATTTATCCTTAGAAAAGAGCATCCTGATGTCAGTCCCACAGGGGAAGCGGCTGTAGCCAGTCGGCTGTATTTACAGCTTGTGGCGCTCTGCAGCGAGCCTGACCTCTGCTCTGTGGCAAAACCCTTTTGTGATGCAGGATGCTACTGGAGTGGAGATAAATTAAAGGCCTGAGGGTTTTGTTAGACTAAGTATGAATGATAAAATTGCATTGGCATTCCTGTACTTGTATAATATAAGATTAAATTAGTTTTTTCCTGCCCCTAAATTTTTAATTTTTCAATATGTTAAACTTGCTTCCCCCCTTTACTCTTCTGAAAAACTTGCAATTGCTTCGTAGAAATATTCAGTGAGGAAGAGACTGAAAAATAAACAGCTTTGCAGATGCTACTGGGGCTTTTCCCTGACCCCACAAATTGCTGTGTGGGGTCAGGGAAAAAGGGAAATAGCTGCAAGTTTAACTGAGTGTCTTGGCTCAAGGAAGAATCCTGGTCCTATCCAGGGAACTTGCAAGCAGGTGCTGCTGCTGGGATGTGCTCAGACAGCCTCCCAGGGGAAAGATGGTCATCAATGAAAAGATAAAACAATGCTGATGTAAACATTGCTGTCAAAGCAAGAGCAAATGAAGTCTAGACCAGGTTGCTACTGGCTGTGCCACTGTCACCCTCTCTGCAAGATAAGATGTCCTTTAATGAGGGATGCCTATTTCTCCCTCCCCTCCTATGGGAAAGCTTTTCCAGACTTCCCCTCATCTAACACTTAGACACTTAACTAATCAATGAGTTTGTGCTGGAAATTAAATGCAAAAATTCTTCTTGTGCCAAAACAGCTTTTTGCCTTACTCGTTGTTGGTGGAGGCAGGGATCACTCCAGCTCTTGGGGCTCTCAATGTCAAAATAGGCAGGTTCTGATGCTAGTAATGTCCCTGATCTGTTCAAAGACTGTAATTGTACCCCTGGTCTTTCATTTGCAAACCAAAATGAGCTATTTTTAATCTTCTTTTGGGAGATTAACTAAACATCTATGGTTCTTTGTACCTGTTCCAGTCTGAATTAGACCTTTCTTGAATTGGGATGCCTGGGCTTGTCCTGTTTTTCAGATCCTCTACTACTGCCTGAGCAATGACACTAATCTCCAGCTTCTCCTGAACAGACCTTCTGTAATAATTGCAGAAACTCATTAGTTTCTCTTGTGGCCCAGTCATATCATTGGCTTGTTCTATCAGCAAATACACAAATGTTATCTTCCCAGGGGCTACCTGTTATACTCAGATAGGAACTTTTTTCCTGTGGGCTATGATTTTTTTTCCTGTCCCTGTTTCAATAATTTCCCTGAAATGAATACATGGTTGTCTCAGGATCTCTGCAGGCGCGTGGGAGACTTGCAGCCATCACTACCATGTGCCTGAGAAGCATCTCTTGCAACTAAGAGCGCAAAGGATATTGGGCCAAACTTGTCAATACTGTCCAGCAATTCTGACATGGGTCACAATCAAACTTTGTTCTGCCAGCTTAATGGGTCAGGTTGCCTCAATTCTTGCAATGGATGAAGTTACACACAGAGCATCATCTCTAATCATCAGGTCAATTCCTGTGAAAGAAAATCTGATCAAACCCTTAATTTATCTTCAATTGATTAGATAGCACTGGCATGTCGAGAAGACACTTATAATGACCACTTCAAACCTAATAAATCCTGGAGAAAGAGAGACAGTTCTTAATTTTCCAGTTGGCTACGTAGAATTTGTTAAAGCCATATTCTGTGAAAATTGGCTCACCCCAGAGAGCTTCCAGTCAATCATGTTGTGCCTTAACAAAGGGCCTCAGTAAAGCAGCAGATGAGCACTGAAGACATGAATGGCTGAGTGTGGTAGGTGGTTTAAAAATTACTTATTAAAGGAATTGTTAGTGCCCTTGTGAGTGAGTGATACAGCTGCTTTAGAGCATTCAGTGCTCTCAAGAAAGGAGACCTTGGTATCAGCAGCAGGAAATACTAATTGATTCAGCCAGGACGGGTGTGAGTTGAATCTCCAAGTTGCTTTAACTCAGAGTTTATTCAGGGTCCTAAGAGAAACTTATTACTCTTGGGTTTTGTGTTGGCATCTAGCCACCCAAAAATGCAGTGGGGGCTGTGCAAAGTGCCTGTTCCTTGTCAATGATGTGAAGACTCACAGATGTCTGGATCTGTTCACAACTTCCAAAGAGGGAACCCATGCGAGATGGAGCTGCTCAGAGCACAGCACAAGGCACAGCCGTTTTTGTGGGCTCTCATTTACAAGCGAAGACCCTTTCCACTGACTTCAGTGAATGGTCTCATTCCTTAATGGAGCAACTACCTTACCACCAATGTGAATGCGTGAGTTCCACACCATTCTTTTGTGGATGTCTTGCTATAAATCTGCTTTATATTGCTGTTGACTAAGCTGATACCCATATGGAGGGGATTATTGCATAGCGAGGGTACTGTGGAAGGACAGTGGGGTGTTTTATGTATGGGGATGATGCATCCACCTTCCAGCTGCTGCTCTTGATTCCTGTGCTGCACAGGGCTGCGGTATTTGTAGAGCAATCCTTTCAGTATTTGTTAAAGCTATCTACAGTATTGGGTAGGGCTTCCTTTTCTGTTGAAATAGAGTTACTGAATGTGTGCACAGAGATGTTTCCAATAGGATTATTTTATAAAGCAGAAAATAAACTCAAGCGCTGCCCAGCTTTAAAAACATACTGGATTTTTCTTGAATTCCTTTTGAATATAGAAATTAAGGCTCTTCTTAAAGAAAGAGGAGTTTTTTCCTTTGCAAGGCCAAGTCTGATCTCTGTACCATTTTTTCCACTGATTTCAAGGAGCACTGGGTCCTAATTTGTAACCACAAACTTTCTACTACATGAATTAGAAGTAATTAAAATCTAAACAGGCTATTTCTGGCTGGAGTCTATGGACTTCAGATACTGTAACTGCTGAAGGGAACATCTTTTAATCAGCTGTGGTTGAGCTTTGTACCTCTTTAGGACTTGGGGGTAAATGGGAATTCAGTAAAGAGGAAAATGCAAAATTTAAAAAGCCTTAATTCTGAGAGCAAATATTATCTTCCCCACGCTTGTTACCATCAGTGTTGCTCTTGGTGAAAGCAGGTGAATGAAGGCTGTTTTCTGAGAGGAGTGTGGTGGATCCATCAGAGCAGATCAGGAAATTCAAGCTGTGGTCTACTTTCCAATTCACTTTTGGTGGCTTGAAAATTAATCCAAGTGGAAAAGTTAAGGTACACCATATTACTCTTGATCTAGTGATTTAAAATCAAAGATGAGGAGTGCAGGTGAACACCTGAGATAGGAAACTTAATCCTAAGAAAAAAATCACTGTCTTGATGTGAACTGTGGTATGGTCTCACCTCTGTCTTCCACAGGTGTGTGGGAACAAATGATGTGAGATGAGCTCTGGATGGATCTTGGATTTTCATCCTTCCCCACCTTTAGCAAAGTTTTCTCAAGGGCAAGCTGGGAGCACTGGAGCATTTTGCCTATACTGCAAGTATTGCAATAATGAAAACTTCAGTTCAAATCATTGCATAACTCCAGGACAATCAGACTTTTTTCATTAAGAACAAGTACATTTCTAGCTCTTGTGGAGAGAAACCTTGAGCTAAGTATAGCCTAAAGCATTTAAACAGACGGCAGATGAAAATAATGCAATGGTTGGAGCTTTTTTAATAATGACTTTTAGTGCTTAATTCATGACTTTAAAGCTCTTGGGGTTGGAAGTCTGAGGACTCCTGGGGTCTGAGGCACATCAATAACAGTAATAGCCTCTCCGTGGATTGATGAGCTTCACTGAGAAATGAAGGAAACCAGCTGTGTTCAGTAATGATGGCAGATATGTCACAACTTTTGAGTAGTGCCCTGTCTGTGTGTACCTGGCTTGTTCTTACCTGGCAAACATGGGCCTGAACAGTTCAGCAGGGTATCCTGACCTGGCGCACATAGGTTGCAATTCTCAATTGAGTTGGAGGAGACTTCTACATCTCCAGCATGTGCATGTCCTTAAGGAAGGCAGGTATCAAAGATGGTGTCCAGGCCCTTTGCAGTGCTCCACAACTTGTGTTGTTGTCCTTCATCTAAATGGAAACACGTGGTCCTGGTTTGTGCTCTTGAACCTCCATGTCAGACCCATCACCTGGGGGTTAAGGCATCTTTTGCATATCAAAGGGCTCTGCTGGAGATGCACAAAAAGTCAAATCTCTGGACCGAGATGATTAATGGTAGGGTTTGTAGCTGCAAATCCATGAATTTTATTCTTAAAGTAGAAGGCAATATATCCTGGCTGTCAGGATAGCGATATTTGAGGCAGGGCTGCTATTGCTAGACTGGAAAGCTGTTCCTTTCCAGCAAACAGCTGTATGAGATTCCTACTCCCTCCTCATCTGAATGGAGGAAAAAAACCCAACCCACCCTGTTTAGCAGGCAAGTCAGCTCTCCTGCAGTCTGATAAATACTCCGGCTTGATAGTCTTGCTTCCTCCACAGGAACGCTAATAGCCATTTGCCAGCTGTTTGCTCTGACCTACAGTCATCGGTGTCTGTCAACACACTGTTTTTCAGAGGTGGCAACGTGAGATCTAGCAACAATCAAGTAATCCACAGCATTGCCCGAAGATCTATTAGGCAAACTGAGTGAGGCAAGAGCCTGAGCTGGAAATTACCTTATGCTTCTAGTCTTAACTGCAAGAGGTGTTTAAAAAAAAAAAACAAACAACAAACAAATCACGCACTTTGAAGTCAGATAAAACAACACTCGTAACCTAGGCTGCCTAGAAACAGCTTATATGAGAGCATCTATTTGGACAATGTTGATTGTATTTAAAATATAGGAGGGAAACAGCTGTCAAGTGGGCTTTTATGTGCCTTGTGCATAGGAGCAGGACAACTGTGTGTTCCTCTGGCTAAACTAAATTTCAGATTGGTTTCGCAGGTGAGATTTGTTTGGTGAAGGCTTTGCTGTATGCTGTATAAAGTAATGCTGTGGCCAGAGGGCTCTGGCTGGTGCTGCTGTGGCTGGGCTGAGCCTCTGTGACCAGCTGGGGGGAGCCTGGGGGCTTTGAAGCAGTGGTTGCCCTGTTAGATGAGGTCCCTTTGCAAGGTGACACAGGGTCCTCTGCTTCCTCCGCTCCAGCCCGCAGGGGCTGTTGTACCCCCGCTAACAGGATTTCATGGACATGGGTGAGTACATGTCTTGTGCAGCTCCTACCTGCTCCGTTTGGTGCCTCTTGGCAGTCCTGGTCCCATGCAGGAGGAGTGAGCTGGCCTGTGTGCGTGCAGCAGAGATGTCTGTTGGATCTCTGTGAGGTAACATCTGTACATTGTACAGACAAAACTTCTGACTGGAATAAGACCTATCCAGGGGAAAGAAGTGTGAGCTGTGCTGAGTGTATAGATTCTTTTTGCACATCCCATAAATATTCTGCAGCAAATAGCAGTGGCTATAAAACAAAAACTTATATGATTTTGTTATCAGCAAAAGACTCATGCTGTCACTTGAATTCTCCTCAATCAGAAACTTTGCCAAACCAGCAATTTTTTTTATTGTTGCAGCCGACAAAGTTTCTTGGAAACAAAATCACATTCCAGAATTAATAAACGCTGATCTGAAAGTTCCCTTTCAGGGGGATGATTTGCTGGGCAGGATTTCAAGTTCTCTTGTTTGTCTGAGGCAGCTTGTTCTCTTCTGAAGCACTTTGTGCATCCCTTTGCTGCTGTGAGGCAGCACCTGTGCCACCGAGGGTGGGTGCCACCAGGGTCTGGGACACGAGCTGCCACCAAGAGTGGGATGACAATACATGGCTCTGTCCAGCTCTGCAAAGCAGCTGGTGCCCTCGGTGGCCTTGCTGCTGGGCACATCTTGCTGTTTGTTCAGCATTTCCTGCAGGAAGGAGGCTCAAGTTCTCACTTTGTCTTTGCCAACAGCTTTGATACAATCTAGGAAAGTGGCTTTTTCTCCACCCTCCTGGAATGTTTCTTTGCTTTAGGTGGTGGTGGTTGGGATTGAAAAGCCTCTCTGTGTAGGGACTCATATGAGCAAGGTGGCAGCACATACTGAATGCATGTTGGTGCAAAGCATGCTGCTGCAATCTATGTAGACTATGTTTTGGTTTTTTCCCAGTTACACAGTGTGAAGAAAATACAAGAAGCCCAGTGTGTTTCTGGACACTCAGTGTGTCTCTGAACCCATTATTTCTGCCCCTCTAAGTTCCTTGCACTGTCTCCACTAACATGAGATAAGGGTTGGCCAGCTCAAAGGCAACGGCCTCTCAGATGCTGTGAGCTTAGGACTGAAAAACCTATTTTTTTGTCTGAATGTGGAGCTGGTGGCACAAGGCAGTGTGACCTGGCAGGGGGCAGAGAATCTTCTGGTTTTGTAGGGTAAGGGATGCCTGTAACAAGGGTCCCCTTTGCTCTTAAATGTTTTTGGTGATCAAAAAATAGGTACAATGAAAATATCCAAAAGCCATTGTCCTAGAGGAATGAAGTAGTGTTTTTTTGTATTTCCACCCTCTTAAGTTTCCAGCTATGTAAATTATGTTTAAGCCTTAATATCTCCTTCCCTTCTTTCCCTCTTTTATTAATCCTATTGTTGCTTGAAAAATCTGGAACAGTGAAGAAACTTAACCCAGGAGAGCAGAGGAAAAACCACCATTGGTTTAAATGAGTTAAATTTTCCAAAGTGGAAATCAGTGGTGTATCTAAAGAAATGACTCCTCAGCTGTTGTAAAGGAGAACAGAGACTTTGCTGCTCCAGTTAAGGCATGCCAGTGAGCTTGCAGACAATGTTTGTAGGAGATGTGAGGAAGACTCATCTTCAGGCAGGGTGCAGCCCTGTGCAAAGCTTCTATAATAAGCCAGAGCTGCTGCATGGAGAGGGAGGCATCTCCCAGTCACTGCAGGGCTAAGACAGATTCATGACTGCAAGTCCCAGCTGTGAGCCCCTTGGCTGATCTCCTGGCTCTCCCTGTGTTCTTTCCAGATGAGTTTGCAGAAAAACCTTCTTGCTCACTTCCCATTCCCAGTTGTGCCCAGGCTGCTCTGTTCTGCAAAATAAACTGATATTGAACCTGAAGAGTCGAACCTACTCTCTATTTAGTGCTGACATCTGAGGTCATTGGCTTGCTTGTGTTAGATCCTTAAAGAATTTAAGTTCAATTACCTCCGCCTTTGAGCCAGCTAGGTGTCTCTGCCTGTAATTACATGGTCTGCATCTCTAGCACACTTACTTTCCTTACTCATTTTCTCAGCTTTCTTGAGCCTTTTGCTCTGCATGTTCCCAGGGATCCTGGATCAGACCAGCAGCCCCTGTAAACCAGAACAGTGCTGTGCTGACTGGCTGTCCCCCTCTTGTCCCCAGCCTGTGGTCCTAATTAGGTTTGGCATTACAATAGGGTATTTCTATCTGCCTTGGAGTGGCCTTTTAACCCTTCCTGCTCCCTATCACCTGATAACTCACCTGATACTCTTGCAGCAGATATTCATCCTGACCAGCATGGACAAGTCAGTCCAACCCCTTTGTCCCTCAGCTGCCAGCTACTGTCACTCAGATCACTAAAGAAATCAGCAAAATAAGAAAAATTTGAGGCAAATCAGCATAGCTGTCCCCCAAACACCCATTGTATGTATTGCCATCTCACACATCGGTGTCAAGCACCTCAACTAGCCCACAGACATGAGCCTCCATCCTTGTGACCCATTAACTGCAGCATGAAGAGGCATCGCAGTGGGGGAGTTGGAAAGCTGCTCAGCAATGCAGCTGGGCTTTAACACTCTCATCTTTGAGCTACAAGAGCTTGTTCAACAGCCGTGGGTAATTTCTTTGGCTTAAGCGTGCATTGTAACTCATTTTTGTGAGTATCACTTGGAGAGCTCTTGAGGTTACGGATGTACCTTAATAATTCTCGTACTCTGAAGTGCAGAGGAAGCATCTTTGATTCCCTATTTTCCCTGATGTCTCCTGTCCCCCTCTTGCTTTCCCTGCCAGATAGCTGGCTTGGCTGAACTTAGACTACTAAGAACAAAGCCTGACAGAAAAGGCTGTTTTCATACAGCAGCTGACTGCAGAGGCACCTCACCTCAATAAGTTGATGTGCTCTGTACAGCATGAAGGTACCTTACCTTGTGGCTATCATTTGTACCTTCAAGGATAAGCAAGTTCAAGTAGAGAGAACCACACTGGTGGTGTCACTGCTCCAAGCACTGGGCTCTGAGCTCCATTATCTGACAGCAGTAATGATGGAGTCTGGTGGGCATTGAGGCCCCACTGTGAGGCTGGAGTTTGGGGAAGCACACCTTGTGCTATGGACTTGATGCAGATGGAGGCCAGCACACGTGTGCAGGGACCTTAGCTATGTCCTTGCTGGCCATCTTACCTGTGCTAGCAGGAGTGGCACTGTGTCTTGCAATCACACCCTTCTCTTGTGAATGATATAGCCTCTTGCAGAGCCTCTGTTGGCAGGAGTGCTCAATGGCTCTCAAAATATTTGCTCTCTATCAGCTCTGTATCAATAGCCCCTGCCCCTCAGCATGCAGAGCAAGTGAATTTAGGCTAAAAGTGTCTCATTTCATGGGGCAGTACAGCAAACCCCAAGCTGAATAGCCACGGCCATTTAATTCTTGGCTGATGAATGAGCCAGCAGTTTCCTTGAAGCAAGCGCAGGTTTATTTTCTTTGGGTTATCCTCATTCTTCCTCTTTTCTGTTGTATTGCTTCTAAACCCATAGCCTACAGCAGTAGGTTAAGAAAACAACTCTACTTGGTGAGATGCAGCAGAGCCTCTGGAAAACGTGCTGCATGGAGACAGTAAGCTGATGTCTGTATTTTGTAGAGTAATCTGCACCTAGTGCTCTGGGAGTGCTCTTGGCACTGGCTGTTTGTGTTAATTGGGCATCACTGCTGGAGCCCCAAAATGCCTCAAAGACACAATCCAGCCTCACAGCTTTCCACAGATCCTTTCTTGTCTCCTGACTTAAACAGCAGAAACCTGTAACAGTGATGTTTTATGTGTGTTGTATTCCCATGTTGTGTTGAAAGCCTTTAACAGTGTGTGTCAAGTCATTGGCACTGAAAAGAGCCTGTCCTCGGGGTGATGAAGCAGGTACGTTCCACCTCTCCACCCAGGCAATCACACTGCTTAAGTGTAGGTCAGGAGCCTGGGGACATGGGGGTTTAGAGGGCTTCCTAGGGCTTCTGCTGCTGCTTGGGACAACTTCTGCTGTTACAGACTCTTCCCTCCCTTTGGCTTATCTGTCCTTTCCCCTTACTGAAGTGACTATTAATCTCAGTCTTGTTAGTGCTTCTCTTCTTTTGCTGAGACTCTTCAGTGTCACTTGCTAGGACAATATTGCTCCATCTTAAGATCCCATCTAGTTGATGACGTCCAACCTTGATTGCTCCTTGTCCAGCTTTGACTTTGGGAAGTTATGCCAGGGCAAAGCTTCACACTAGCTGACAGACTGCCGTTGCCCTTTGCTGTATGCTGCTACTACCTCCCAAAGAGGTCTGTGCGAAGGATGTCTCTTAAGAGTTGAGCGTCAGGATGCTTTCAAGTCCCTGTTAAGTTCTGCCATGGTCTGCCTCACTTGCCTGAAGCATTTGCTTGAGCACAAAAGCCAGTATTTGATCAAGGAAGAATGTTGTCATCTTGTCTTGTACATAACCTCTCTGTCAACACCAACAAGACCTTGTACCACCCTGCAAGTAATGCAAAACTGAGGAGGCATTTTGCTGCTCCTGGGCTGAGTCTGGGGAATCAGCTGGACTTGAGGGCACCCACTACTAGCTGCTTCTAACTTAATCTCTGAGACTTCTGGAAAGATTTCCAAATGCACTTCTCAAACCCATGAAACCCTTTCTGAAAAACCTTTTCCCAGTTTAAAGATCCATGAAGTGTTTTAAGGACAAACATCTTTTCCTTTCAAATATTACAGGGGTTTAAATCCTCCTCACACTCATTTCTTGTGCTGTATTTTCTGCAAAGCAATTATCAGCCTTTGCTAATTTTTATCAGCATTATTAAATGCTCATAGTCTTAAGTAGATTTGACACTTACCAGACTGGTGAATACTCTAATATTTAAACCCTCTTGCAGTTTTAAACTCTGATCCTATTGTACACTCAGAACACATCTGTGCCCCCTTGATTGCAGATTTTGCACCAGGGATGATTTGCTGGTACCTCTGTAGCGCTCTTAGCTGAGCTGCTCCATAGTGCCATGGAGACCCAGCCTGCTTGGGCAGTGTCACAGGCTTTCTTCAAGACTCAGCATGGCTCTCCAGTGCTGGGGGTGAGCAGACACAGTCAATGTAGGCAAGTGACCTGCTCCTGTTGAAAAGCATGTGTGGGTCCTGCTCTCCAAACTGGTTCTGTCACAAATGTTTTGCCAGGCTTCTCATCAGCATGATGTGCTGAGTCAGAAAAATGTAATTCACCATATATTAGGAAGAATAAGCAATAATCCCTTGTCAATTAAGCCTTCAATCAGTGCATATAAACAGCTGGTGATGCAGAACAGCCTTCATTTAAAATTAGAGAACCTTTTTGGAGAGCTTGTTCATTTCCATATATTTACCAAATTTTCTTCCTATAAAAATATCATGTCTTTAAAAAAAAAAAATCTGTGACTTAATCCTCTTGGTCTCCAGGGCAAACGATGTATTTTTAGGAGTGACTAATTAGTGAACACGTGGAAGGGGGGGATTTTAAAGCTGCTCTGAAAAGAGAACTGTTGCTTGAAATGTTCAGGCGATGGTTGCTGGTTATTATGCATCGCCAGCTGTTTCTAGCTCGGACAGACAAGGGCAGGCTCTTGAACCACAACTGCTGAGCACTTGCCCGCTGGCTTTGCTGGGAGCCTGGTGCGCAGGAACGAACCGCAAGCAGACCCTGGGAGGGAGCAGCATCGGTGGTGTGTGTGAGGGGTGGTGCTCCTCAGTGAGCACCGCTAATAAGCCATTATAAGGCAAAGCATAGCATGCATGGCAGTTAATTTTGGCTTTAATTTTATTTAATAGTTCATAACATTTAATCTCAATATTTAACTAGCTTAAATAGAATGAACATCTTGTGCACTTTTTATGTTAATTGGCAATATTTTGCTGCTGACTGCTCCTGTGCTCTTAGTCCTCCTAAATCTTTCCCTTGACCTTAATTGATGCTCTCCAGGCTTTCTGCTGTGACACAACTGAAACAGGTTATTTCTTTCTGCTTTTGTTACCACCTTTGAATAGTGAATATTCACCGAATAGTGGGATAGCTGAGTCACTGGTGATGCCTCCCTGGATGGCTGTGTGGTCTGGAGAGGTGTATGGTCAGCCAGGCACCAGGTGTCTGCAAAATCTTTGGGGAGAATTTTTGCCCTTTCCCATGAATGGCAATGCACAATTTTACTTGCAGACAACGAGTATTTCCAAACATAAATGCTTTGAACCACCTGAGGCCAAGTACAGTCTGCAATTCCAAGCAGAAGGAGGAAAACTGCAGATCTCTTTCCATGACTAATACGCTTCATCTACCAAAAGAAGTTGAATTTATTTTGCTTTGCTAAATTGCTGCTGGTTTAGGCCAAAATGGACTTTACCAAGGAGTGGAACAAATGACACCATTTTGAGGGTATGTGCAATGGATGGCTTGGGACATGATTGGCTTTTGGGAGGAGGCAAAAGCGAACGAACAGCTCTCGGAGTCTATTTTGTGGAGAAAATGCCCTCAACCCTCACCCCCAGTGCGGCAGTAATTCTTATCTACCAGCACAACTGAGGAAGGATAATTTTTTTCCCCTCTTGAGGGATGACGGGTGGAACAGCAGCAAAAACCCTGTGCAGTGTCTTCTGTCTGATTAAATTTTAGTCAGAGAACTTCCTTCTGTCCGCAGCCTCTCTGCCTACCACTCATAAAATGAACGGAGTACCGTAATTCATCCAGCCTGCATTCTCCTTAATAGACTACATCATATTAGAGGGTCTAATAGGTACTGGGAGCACTTCTATATAACTCATCAGTATGCTCATGGAGTGCATTTTCCCCTCACCTTTCTCCAGGGTATCCGTAAAGTACGAATACGCAGTCTGTGCTCATCATTAAACCGGAGGTAGTAGGTATTATTGCTTCTCATGGGATTGTGAAAGTATGGGCTGTGTAAATTCATTTGCACCAGCCAGAGGTTAGAGGCCTATACTTAAACTTCATCTTATCACTGGAGTTAATATAGGGTGATAGGTGCTGATAGCAGAATGATTGATTGACCGAGGTTAATTTGTGCACTGACTGAGGGATATGGGTAGAGAAGGAAGATGTCCATCTCGTGAATCACATGAATACATGTTCTATATATATGTATTGGGATCAACTGCTGCTCAGCTTATCAGGAGAAATAGAAATTTGAAGCTATGTCAAACAAAACCAGAATTATTTGTGTCTCTGTCACTGCTGCTCCTTGCCTCAGCTGGGTCAGTCTGTATTGCGTGTGGGACTTGCACGGGTTGGGATGTGGAGGGGCTGTGCCTGGAGGGCTCCCTGGGGTGGGACATGTCTCTGCCAGCAAAACCAGTGTGCGCAGAGCTGCTCTGTGCTGCTTGGTACAGGGGATCACAGGGTCTCACCCATTCTGCC
Source organism: Grus americana (assembly GCF_028858705.1). Taxonomy (NCBI): domain Eukaryota; kingdom Metazoa; phylum Chordata; class Aves; order Gruiformes; family Gruidae; genus Grus; species Grus americana. The sequence goes on along the minus strand of NC_072861.1, from coordinate 15,355,910 downwards.
CTTGCCGTGCTCCTGATCTGCACTAGCACCATGCTGGGATGGCTCTCCAACAGCCCCAGTCCAGCTTTCCTCTCCTGCCAGAGGAAGATCATGCATGTGGAGGCATTGATTCCTCTTGCCGCAAAATGAGTGCTCCTCATCAGTCAAGTCCTGTGCAGCACACAGGCAAGTAATAGCCAAAAAACTGTCTGAGGCTCAATAATGTTACTAGTGAACAACACAATCTGCATCTTGCTTAGCTGTGCTCTTTAGATAGGGAAACTGGGCAAACCCTCATAATGCTTACAGCAGTGATGGCATGCCCCATGGCAGCAGGGTGGTGCTGGTGGTACCTCTTCTTCCTGCTCTCTGCTCTTCCCTTCGAGAGTGTCCAGCTTGTGAACCAAAATGCTTAAAGCCGCGTGTTGACTTGCAGAGTAAAATGGTTCATTATTTGTCCCTGGTATGAGTGAGCCCTACAGGAGCGATGCCATGATCCTCCATCCTGGTGTGTTGCTGAAGAGCTTAGCAGGACTGGTCCTCAGTGCCTGGAGCATCTCTGCAGCAAAGTTCACAGTGGGCTCAGCTCTCAATGAGGGAACAGAATGGCTCCTGGGTGGGAGAAGGGTGGACCATGCTGGCCAAAGCTGTTTGTTCTCTATAGGAAAAGGTGTTAACAGAAATTGAAATTTATAAAAACCCTGCTACACAATTATTTAAGTGTAGTCTCCCATTTTTTGCCTCTTTTATGGGCTGATGCAGTCCCTGCACTGCTTAGACTCCAGGGGAACCAGACGACCACCACCATCTGTAATAACTCTAGAAGCAATAACAGCAGCAACTGTAGTTTAGCAATTGTTAACTATGTTCTTTATTGAATTTGTTATAGCTGTGCAATTAAGCTCAGCATAGTATGTTGCAGCTAATGTGTTTATTAAAAAATCTAGTGAACCAAAACAAACATATCATACCTGATCTGACAAACTTTCTTTCCACCAAAGTTAATTAAAGAGGATTCCTCCTGACTTAAATATCTTCTGGCCTTGCACCTTAGAGCTAATTTTGAGCTAAGTGGATTGTTAACCATTCTCAACAGAGAGCAATTCTGACTACAGGGGTTTCCCAAACACATGGGGACATGGTGGGCACCATGCAGGTTAAGCAGGACTGAGCCTGGTGCAGCGCAGCAGGACAGGGTATATTTTAATGTATAGATCAGGCAGTGAGGGAGAAGCCGGTTCTCTGAAGCCAGGAGCTGAGACATCTGAAGAAGTCTCTGGAGGGGGGTCTTGGCTTTGAACTTGGCACTAACCAGGAGGTCATGAGTTGTCTGTGGATGATTGCATTTAGTCCTCATTTTAGGTGAATTTTGCAGTCTTTGCAATACAATTCAATTTAGCGGGCATGCTGGGTTTTGACAGCAATGTCTCTTTCAGGTGGATATTATTGCAGGATGGTTATACTGTGGGAACTTCTGTGTCGAGGTGGAGCCAGTTTCAGTGTTCAGCAAATTCTGCAAACTCTTTAAATGTTCTTATGTCTCAGGAAGGAGGTTTGCAATATCTGTATTAAGGTAAAAGAAGCAGTGAGGAAGGCTTCCAGGCAAGTATGTTCCTTCCTATTTTGCTTTTTCTTTTTTCTAACTACATCACTAGTCCAATAAAATATAGTGCTTCTTCCTAGAAGTCTTGTGTCTCACTTATACTTCTAGACCAGAGGATATTGATTTCCTTAAATCCTTGGAAGGGCAGATGTGCCCAAAAAGGTGATGAGCAGAGGTAGTGTTGAACACCAGCACCTGAGCTGCCCCAGTTTCCCCAGTGCTGCTCAGCTCAGCGGGAGGATGGGCATGGAGGAACCAAGGGCTGTGTCCTAAGGGGGCTCAACTGAAAGCCAGGGAAGGAAACACACCCTCAGGCAGGGTGTTTCAGTGCTGCTCGTGATGGTTGCTGTGGGTCAGGAGGTGCTGGGGCTGCGTTGCCCTGCGGTTCAGCAGCACGAGTGTCCTCTCCCTGCACCAGCGCTGCAGCCTGTCCTCCCCCTGCGTGGTGGGCACAGGGGCCTGCAGGCAGCAAATCGCTGATTACAGTCAGGGTATGAAGAAAACTGGAGTTTTAATTGCTGGTGTTTTGTTGGTGATCCCATAAGCTTCACAGAGGCTTATGGCCATGTGCTTTCTGCAGGAGTGTGAGGCTCCAGCTGGACCGGAGACTGGGGAGCAGCTGAGCAAGCTGCCCTTGTGTCAGAAACACAGGGCTTTCTTCATCCCTTTAAAAGAAGGCTTTTGGTGAAAGCTGTCACAGTTTGTTCAATGGAAATATTTCAAGGGATTCCTTTATAGGGATGAGTAGAAATAAAAAAAATACTGATTACTAAGGTTATGTATTGCCTTTTCCCATAACAATTTCATTTAAATATCAACTCTTAGCACAAGATGCTCATAATCTCCCCAAAAGCTAATAGCAGGAAGAGATTGGTTTATAAACTGTATCAGTTTTCTTGTATCTTTTTGATACCTTATATTTATCTTCCTGCATACAAAACTTGTTTTCTATACATTTCTGACCATCTCCATGTAAGCTGATCTTTCCCAGAAAGCTTCTGAAACAGTGACTGAAACGGTTGTGAGCAAACTTTGTTTTCTAAAGACCACTGAAGAGATATTGTCAGCTCTGTCATTTTGTTCAGCTTACTACTGCAGTCTCTTTAAAAGCTGTCATTGCGTCTGCCGCCTGTTAAGTAAGAGTGATATTTTTTAATAGTGAGAAAACTGTTTACTTATGTTTGAATGTCATCTAAGATTAAAAAGTTTATTCAATTACCTTCTGAATGGTACCTCAGTATGATCTGATGATATATATGTAGTAATGCAAACTGATTTGATTTTCTCAGAGATATTCATTACAGGAGGTGAAAAACCAAAATATTCTTCAGTGGTAAATTAATATTCTTCCCCTCTCTCATAAAAGATCAAATGCTTGTGGTATTCATATATTTTAAGCTTGTTAAGATTCAATTTGTGGATGGTCTTGTAAAGTTTTCTATTGCCCTTTGTGAAGAGTAGCTGTTTATTCATTATTTCTGTAATGAAAAGTGAGCTCTGGCTCATCGACATTGATTTCTGTTTTACAATGTCTGAACCCCTGGTTTTGGGGAGGGTAGAGCTGTGAGTCAGTGCATAGCTGAGCCTCTTTAAAACAGTTAAACCCTAAATTATATCAGGGCTGGACCTTCTTCTGTCTCCTTGGAAAGCCAACTTCTAATTTTAAGTGCTGCTGCTCTTTGCAGGTACTTTCCAGGCTGAGCAGCTTCCCACCATGCTCTCAGCCTTCTCTTTGCTTCCTTCACCATACCCAGAGGCTGCAAGACACACCACAAGTGTGCAATTAAACCAAATTATCTTTAGCATCCTTGAGTGAGTGATGCCCTGGAAAGCCTGGTTTGGCCATACTGCTCACATCTTGTCTGTATTGTTCCCGTCTGGTCCGTGCAGCAGTGGATGGAGATATTAAAGCACAAAGACATCTGCGTTTCAGGAGGGTAAGAGACCCAGCGAAGGCTGCTTGGTGCAGGACTTGTCTCTTCTGTAATCTCTCTGATCGCTTGCATGCTGCTGGCTGTTCCTGCAAATAGCTGCTGATCCTGAGATCGGGATGCTTTTGATTAGAGCATGCTGGGATGGAGACAGAACGTGCCTGCCTGATGTTTCCAAAATAGGAAACCTTCCTAGCACTGCCACGTTATGGCCTTGAGATGGGAAAATTATGCATTGGCTTTCTCAGGAGTTTTCATACTGTTTTTCCTCTATAGCACTTGAGTCACTTGCATTTAATAACCTTACTTGGGGTGGGTTTGGGGGGAAGCTTGTGCAATGTAATGCAGCCCGATTTGAATTTTATAGCAGTTTAGTACCACTTGGTGCGTGCAGCCTTTCCTGATTTTATTTCTTTAATAGCCATACAGATGCTTTCATGACACCAAAGTATCTGCCACCTTGCTAATATAGGGAAAATTGTGCCTTCTAGGCACCGGCTTGTGATCGTGGAGCTGAAGAGCCACTGTGCCTGTAGAAAACTCAGGGTGGGAGCGTGCTCCAGCAAGGCAAGGAGAAGGTGCCTTTGGAAAGTGGCAACACAGCCAGCTATGGTCCAGACCAATGTCATTCCTGTCTGGTATCGGACTTGTCTGGACTATGCTGGGCAAGTTGTGCACTGGGCTTTTCCACAGTAGTTTGGCGTTGGGTTTGACTGGTGCCAGTACAGTATTGATTAGTAGCCATAAATAAATGTTAAGTCTCCCCATCTGATGGCAGAAGAATGGTCCAAGTCCTTTCCTTTGCCAGTGAGTGCCTTTTTCTAAACTACATTCATAGCAGATTTCAAGGGGTTCCCTCTCTGTTACAGAGAACAGCATCAAATGTTGCAAAAACATCACTGAAGTGAGTCCAGCTGTGGTGGGGGCCAATGCTGCTGGCCCTTGTGGGGCAGGTGGCTTGCCACATGCCTGATGTCCATCTTCAGTGCTCCAGCAGCATCCATAGCTCAAAGCTGGGGACAGAATATCTGGATCTTCTCTTTGTCAGTGTGAAGCAAACTTCATATCTTGTCATTTGCAGTGATGTGACTGAGCTTGCAGAGAAGAGACAGAGGATGGACTGAAACCATGTGAAGAAACAAAGCTGTTCTGCAGCTGTGGAGAGAACTGCAGGCTTGGGGAGCATCAGAAACATGATGTTTTATGACACAGAATTTCCACAGAACTTTTCTAAAACTAGGGACACCTACACCACTGTCCTTGTCTACTTCAAAGGACAATAAATTTTTACATTCCCTGAAAAAAACTCGTTCTGCATGTAGGTTTATTAAGTACCTGAGATGTGAGAATTGAATTTCATCAACCATAGAAACCCAGCAGTGGCTTTAATTTTTTAGGGTTAGTCTAAGATAAAAGATAGGAGGGCAAGAATATAATATGGAGAAAATGATTTGTTGGCAGTCAGCCTGTGCCAGGTAGGATGCAGGTATCAGCTGGTGGATGCTGGGACTGGGACTTGTGCATGTCTCCAGGAAGGATCTCTTGGATATTTTTCAGCCAAACACAAGCTGAGAGAATTTTTGGTTAGTGGTTTTGGTTGGGGTTTTGTGGGGTTTTTGTGTGTGGGGTTTTTTTTTTTTTTTTTTTTTTTTAGAATAGTACTACTGACCTCGGGGTGGTGGTTTTATAGCTGTGGGTGGAAAGGACATCATGCATGTCTGAGTGATGGGTGGTGTCCAGATTTTCCAAAATGTGAGCAATGAAATAGTACATACATCCTTAATGGGCACCTTGCTGCTCTCTTCTGTAACATTATGCAAAGATTTTGGGTAACTTCTAGCAGAAATTCCTGACTTGGTATATTTTAGGACTTTGGTGTCTTGTGTCTACTCTGAGATGGGCTAATGTCCTCCCTTTGCAACTGATGAGCTCTCATGTCAGACCACAGATGCTCATTGACACCTAAATGCATGACTGAATTTAGATTTTTTTTAATCCTACTTTATTAATCCGGTCCTGGATGTGTCTTTGTGGCCCCTGTGCAGTAAAGCCCAGCCTTGTTGGAGCTGGTCTCTCCCACTCAGGTTGCCATCAGAGTTCGCAGTTGTCCTGCCTGAGTCAGTGCTGGCACCGAAAGTGCCAGACATGGTCATTGAGCTCAGTCCAGGATGGCCAAGCCTCCTCTGGGACTAGTAATCCCCTCTGTGTGTATCCTGGTCACCTCCTTGGTGAGTTCCTCACCTGCTACTAATTCTTGTAGCACCTTCTCTTTTTCCTGGTTCCAACTAGCGATTTTCCCATGTAGTTTTATTAACAAGTTCCTTACAGATGCTCAAATAGATTAGACCTACCACATTTCCCCCACTGAAAACCAGTTATCGTTTTAAAGAAAGATATTGGACTCAGTCTGGCGTGAGCTTCTCTTTGTAAACCCGTGCTACGTTTTTATACGGCTTTCCATTAACCATCGTATCTTTTAATTATTGTTCCCTTCATAACTTGTTCAGGAAATCTTGCACACTATTGCAGTCAGATTAATGGGCTTCTCTTAAATGCGGTTTTACATTTGCTGTTCCCTAGCACACACTGCCATTTATGCCTTGATAGATTTATTTTTTTAATTATCGTTATCCTCAGGAATTACCCAGTCCCCCTAACTAGAGAGCGTTAAGCTCTGGTTTTACTTCCACTTCAGATGGGGGTGATTTCCATTTCTATTAACTCATTCTTATTAGTCATCCTATTTGTGTCCCAGAGCTCAAAATCCACCTTTCTGAGTGCAAATTGAAGCTAAGCGTTCATTTAGTTTTGGGACCATACCAAGTTATATTTATTTTTGATTCCATTCCTACTGTGCAGGAGCACCCCCATGGTGAATACTGCATTGGAGAGACCTCAGCCTGAGACGATGGCCCGTGGAGGTTGTGCAGAGAAGAGTACAAGAGAAGCAGGGCATGCAGTGACTCTTCCCTGGTGTAATCTTTCAGTCTTCAGTGATTTGCTTTGAACCTGCCTGCTACCACAACAGCATCCCTATGCTTGCTCTAGTTTGTTTGGGCAGTGATGTTTCTATTACCCTAGGGCTGGCTTTGGATCCTGCCAAAGTCTTCTTGATCCTGAAGGCTCTTGCTCAGCATCTTTGTATTATCATGCACATTCCTTGGTTGTCTCTCGCTGGCCACATTCAGGTACCTCCGAGAGCTGGACTTTCGTTAACTCCATCACTGCCTTGAATATGTTTCTTGCAGCACCCCTGGGGTTTTTCTTCACTTCCTCATCCTGTGCTTGGGGACCTTAGCCCCGCTTCGAGTGGGGAAAAGCAGTGCTGTGGGAATCCACCCACCCTTGAAAAGTGATTTTTGAGATGTGGGAAATTCCCAGGTCTGCTGTGACATTAGTATCACTTTACATCTTTCATTTATTTTCTCTCTTGTATTTTGATGTCCTGTCTTATTGAGCCATGCAGGGCACCTCAAACCTCTCCAAGCAGCACTCTCCACCCATCTCCACTGATCAGACCAAACGGATAAGTGACATGGTGTAGTAAAACACATTTTCTTCTGATGAATAGTTCTCAACAGCTTCCTTCGGCCCCCATACCGTACACACAGTGTGCTTTCATACTCCTTCCTACAAACTGTTACTTGAATGATGAAGCAGGAGATGCTGGATAAGAGCAGTAAGTTCGGAAGAGTAAGAGGATGGAAGTGTCCCTGAGGAAGGCTGGTAAATGGGAGGGGAGGAGGGAGGGACGTCTGTAATTGGGAAGCAGAAATTGAAAACAGATTCCTCTTGCCGGGACTTTCTGTAGGTTGCTGTCATGGGAGGTAAAGTGGAAGTTTAGAAAAACCCAGCACCCACCGGAGTATTGAAAGCAGGACGTTTTGATTAACCAGTTTCACAGTCCCCACACTTGGCCAGAAAACAAGTTTCTGTAAAAGAGGCGCTGGCATTGTGCCTGGGAGCTGAGCAAGAAATGCCTTTGGGGTTTCACCAGGCAGAAGAGGAAGAAAAACGCCATCCTTCCTGATCTGATATTCAGAGCAGCTTGTTCTGTGTTTCTTAGCATACTCTGGGAGACGCTGTTCCCTCCATGCTGCTGTTATTTGCTTTATAGTTATCATTTATTTCTATATACACTATCTAAAGTGCTCCTGCCCTGGCCATGAGTACAACACACATTTTAGAAAGGGAGGAGAATAATCTAAACCGTCTGGGCATTTCTGAGCAGGGAATGGCCTTGAGGTGACAGCGGAGGTTTGCCAGGTCAGGCCAGCCACGGGGAGTGGGACGCATCCTGAGGCAGGAGCTGAGCCCTGGGGGTACAGCCCACCTCCTGCGCTTGCCCTTTTCTGAGGACCAGGAAACCTGGCCCTGATGGAAACACAAAGACCTTCACGATGTCTCCTTGCAGTGACCCCTTTCTGCTGGGGTTTGCTCCTGTGTGTATGGACTTGCAGCTCTTATTCCCCGTCAGACATGAAACGTTGCAGGCTGCCTGCCCAGCGCGAGGCTGAGTTTGGTAGCAAGGGGCAGGGAGGCACGGGGGTCCAGCTGTGGACACATGACAATGCAACCTCTACGGATGCAATTATTGACCAGGGTGCTGGGCTTTGCAATAACTCTTCAGAGGCCTGACTCCAGCTGAGAAAGAAGCCAAAATCTCCCATCAGATGCATCTGAACCATCTGGGAAAGTGCTGGGGCTGAACCTGGGAGAGAATTTAACTTTTTCTTCTCCTTTTTCCTTAAAGCAGCTCCTTGAAACTCTCCAGTGAAGGCATGCTCTGGATTTCCTTCAGGTAAGACCTTTTCTTGTGTGAAGGAAAGCTCTGCTGTTGCTAAATCTCTCTCTTTGGGAGGTTTTAGTGGATGCTTCTCAGGCCCAGTCTAGACACATGATTGTGTTTACTAGAAAATCCCATTTTTCTTAACAGCTGTTTAAAAAATGGTCTTGGCTAATGTAGTTTGCTGCTCACTGTGGCAAAGAGGGTAGTGTTATTTAAAGACGACAAAAATTTCAATTTTGTGTAAGGCCAAAATCTGTCCTGGAAGAAATGTGTTTGCAAGTCTTTTTTTCTCTTCCTTTTTTTTTCTTGATATGGGAAAACATGAGAATGCAACTTGAAAGATGCCAAATTCTCATTGTGCTTACAGGCTTTTTCTGTAATCAAAAGCAAGTCCTTTCAGCTCCTTATCTGCTCTATATCTAAGCCCAATTTGAATTGATACAGCTGTGCAGTGCCCCAAAATATGTTTTTATTGGTATTTTCAAATATTTAATTGTGGGGTGTGTTGATGTTATTGCATATGTTGAAATCTTGTAAGTTAAGGGTGAGCAGTGAGTTTCATAGCAGTGTTAATTAGGAGAAGAGGAAAGAAAATTGCAACAAGTAGAAAATTATGCTAGCAGCCTTCTGGGGGTGGATTTGTTCTCAGTGACAGCAGCATGTGTGGGGCACTGGGAGGGTCGAAGAGCCAAAATAACCAGGACCGTAGGTCTTCCTGTGCTCAACAGAATAAAATATATGAATGCAAAACACTAGCTTGAAAGTGCTCGTAGTTATCTGTTAACAACACTTTGTCTGCGTGTGGAGTGTTTTCCTATTACAGCTGGGGGGGGCGTTATGACGAAAGGACACTTTTTTATTTAAAAAAAAATGGCCCTAGTCTAGCTCAGAGAATTTTTTTTTTGTACAGCAGAAAAATATTACTATTTCTGCTTGCTGGATCTGCTGAATTGAGGATGCTGGGGAAGCTGTACAGGAGGAGGGTGGATATACAAATTGCCTTGATGAGATTGCTTGGACAGAGTAACATTGAAACAAATCCCTGAGCAAAATATTACTTAAAAACATGTAAACAATAACTGCAGAGGGTTTGGAAACTTAAAGTGACCCTGTCATGTTAGCACTAGACTGGAATAACTCTGGGTTGTAATGCTTCCTGAGCGCTCCCCCTCCTCTGGCCCTACCTGCCTGGAAACACCACTATCTTTTTACTGCTCTAAGTGCAGGGGTAATTCATCAGTGTGTTTTTCTTTCTTTTTTTTTTTCCTTAAACATCGCTAACCCTGCAAATTAAAAAGGGACCCGTGAGTAATTAGGCTTTTCTTTTTCCTTTGTTAAGTGAATAAGTGATGGTGACAGCTGAAAAATGCACGTGTTTTTTCTATGTGAGTCTACAGACCTTGAAGGTCCCTGAGTGCAGGAGAAAATGTTCCGAGATACAGATTTTCTTGGATTCCCCACAGAATATTTTTCTCTGGCTTTTCAATTGTCTCTGTCTACACAGGTTATAAATCTAGTTCAGTAGAAGCAAGACAATTTTTAATGGAATTTTTTGTTAAAACTAATTAAACATCTGTCTCCCTCATCACCAGAAACAGACAGAAGATTAACTACAAAATAATGGTCAACTTGGAATTTGAACAAGGAGTTTTGGAAGACTTAATAACTTGCATTCACCTTCTGCTTTATCAGTTACTGTGTTTTCTGGCTGTTCCAGGAAATTACTGGCAACTTTAGTTTCCTTGGTCACTTGTAAATGGCCTGTAGAACAGACCTTACATTGGCAAACATTCAAGGAATGGAAACTAATTGATTAAAACCACCATCTCCAAGAGTGATTTTTATTTCCTTAATCGTGTCTTCATCATCTGCAGTTTGCAGATGAGCCTTGACTTCATGCATCACGGTTCTGCAAAAAAAAAATCACACAGTTATGGAAATGCTAGGAGGTGCGTGGCAAATTTTGGACTAGACACCTTTATTTTACTCTGACGTTTTGTTGTAGGCATGGTCTAATTAGGTTTTGAGTGTGATCACCATTCCTGTGGATGATATCTTTCCGCAAGAGATGTTCACAAACTGCTCTGCCCTGTTAGGGTCTTAGTATGGACAAGGAGAAGCTCTTGGGTTTCGCTCCATGTTCTTGGCTGTTTCTGCTGTTTGCTCCCTAACCCATATTGGTTACTTGTCCTTGGTGCTCTTGAGTTGAAACTTGGTGTTGAGTTGTCTTCAAAGCAGGCTGAGCTGGCAAATGGGTGGGATTCTCCCGGAGATGGTCTGGACCTAACACTGGCTTGGTTCACACCTCTCTGCTTTCACACTTCTCGTCCCCATTTGCTCCTTGGGAGGGGTTTCCTGACTGTCCCCTGAGCCCTGAATCTGAACTGATCTACACTTCCTTATTTTAATTCCCAGCTAGCACCACACTTGTCCCTTCCCCTGCTTTTAGACATCTGCAGAAGATGCTGTTCCCTCTAGAGCCTGGCACCTGGGGGTTATGGTTTGCAGCTGGGTGTGAAATGCTGACAGAGTAGTGTCCTCTGGTTTTAATGGTGAAATTTTATACCAATATGCAATGGAAAATCAGGCTCCTCTCCTTTGTTCAGCAGTGCCGGGACACCTCTTCTCCCTGGGTTGACATGGTGGTGTAGGCAGCCTTGTTTTCCAGAAGATAGCAAAAGATGGTCAGTCTGCATTGCCTTTCACAATGAGAAGGATAAATAACTGTAAAAACATCCTTCCTGGCAGTGAGGAGAGCTGATGGCTGGGGACTAGGAATTCCCTGAAACATCTTCCACAAGGACAGCACTTCACACCTGGCCTGGTGGTTGGAAAAGCTGTGAATTAACTGTTGCTTGGTGGCTTGCAGGTGAGGGTATTTTGCTCTCCCAGACGTAGATCTTGATTGAAACCACTTCCCTCTGCTTCAGCTGGCCTGGGCCAAGGGGAGCTGCTCTGCCAGGAGGCTACAAGAAATGCTGGTACCAGGTTTTACCTGTGAGCTGCTAAACTCCCTGCTTTCCTTGATGTGGGCAAGCACCAGTGATCCTCTTTACATCTGCTGAACTGCAGATGAGCTCTGTGGGCTTGCGGCACTATCTTCCCTCCAAGTTATTGCACATTTTGGGTTGATCTTCATTCACTGACCTTTCTCAGAAAGAAGCAGCACATGTCCCCATTTGGTGTCACAGCTTCAAGGAACAGATGGGAGGTCAATGGTTCCCCCATTGAGAATCCACTGCCCAGATGCAGAGCCCACGGAGACCCCTCCTCCCTCTGAAACTGGGAGTAGGTGACTCTTTTTTCCTTCCCATAGTGTCCTACGGTCTGGGGAATAGAGAAAAAGTTGAGTTCACTCCTGCCTCCTCCCCCGCCTGCTCACCCTGTCGTGGCGCTGGGGGCAGAGAAGAGGATTTGGCCAGTCAGTGCCTGTGACCCAAACAGGACCCCTGTCCTCGAGCTGCCCAGCAAGGGAAGGGTAACTCCAGCCCCTGAGAAGCACCTGAACTCTCGTGGATAGCGGGAATGTCTTGGGATCACAGCTAAGTTTCTTCAGTCAGTATTTCTGTTCACCTTTCATGTTGCTTTTAATTGTTCAGCATATTCATTTAGTATTTCTGGTCCTTCTATTCTGTCCTGGTTCAGTTGTGAAAGTCTTCCAAGTGATTTTGGCAAGAAATCCATGAGTGCATTGGCTTGATATTCTCCCATGTTTAATATTTTGATGTAGATTTTTTATTTCCTTTTTCTTGTTTCTTTTTCTCTTCTGGCACCTCCACCTTCATTTGTTAAAGAAACCTTCAAAACAAAAGAATATTTCTTGTCTATAATGGTGTGAATAAATGAATGTGAGCTCTGTGATTAATGTGCCTTTATACAGTGTATGCTTGTCGAAGAGGGGGAAATGCTTTGTACTTGTTTTCTAGAGTGTGTGCAGGGAGCTGGAGGCAGCGTCCAGTATTTTGGGAGAAGGTAACAGAAGTAAAAGGATGAGGATGCTCTGAATGCAGAAGCAGCTTATTTAAAAAAAAAAATCATCGCTAGGCTTTAAATTTAACAAGCCTGAGGCTTGTGCAGGGCAGAGGCTTTTCCCTCTATCTTTCGACAGAGCTGTCACGTTTCAAACTGAAATTGTGGTTACAAGCCATGAGGGTCGAGATGTAACTCCTGCTGCTTCACCACCAGCATGGCTTGGTGGCACTGTGCTGGTGGATGGGCACCTGATGGCACTGACATCCATAGTCATTTCAGTACAGAAGCAAGGCAGTGAATCCATAGGGAAATCACTTTCCCCTCCAGCTGGTACCTCTGTGTCCCCTGGAAGTACTGGGAGGATGCTCCAGGGACTTGGGAGTGTCTCCTCCCATGGGAATTTGGCTGGCACTTGCCCTCCAAAGGGCTGAGCTCTGTGAGCAAGCAAAAACAAAACAGAAAGTGGCACTTTGACACTAATAGAAACCAATAATGTGGTGCCAAACCAGAGTAGATCCAAACCCTATAAAAACAAAGGCTGGAGCCAAGATCAATGTCTCTGACATTCAGCTGCTTTTAGCACAGAAATCACATAGTAGGATATTCACTATAGTAGGATATTCACTTAGTAGGAGAAAACGAGGTTAAAATGGTTAGCTGAGAGAATAATTAGGCAATCTTCACTTTTTTCTTTTTTCTTTTTTGTATTAAACACAAGCAAATTCAATTTTCTGGCTGCACAGGCACTCTTCCACTGTTTGTGCCTGACTGAGGGCGTGGGATCAAATCTCTCTGCTTTGGAGTCTCCTTGTGCATGCAGCAGGCAGGAGGGATGGGGTACAGAGGTGCTGCTCATGGGGTCCCTGGGCACAGGAGACTTGGGTGGGTGCAGGGTGAAGCACCCATGGGGTTGTTTTATCTTTAGGTTCAGGTGTTACTTGTCTGTAGAGGATATTTCAACCTATTGAAACCTATATTGGGGCAGCTGGGGACTGGACCTACTCTTGCACCAAGCTCTCTCTTTGGAGGGGGAGATGGAAGTGTAATTTCTTAGTTAGTTTGTTCCTCTGCTGCACAAATGCCTCCCAGTTTGGAGAGTGTCTGCACTGCAGAGGTGAGCGAGGCATGAATTATATATGTTAGGGCCAATTCACTGAGCTCTGGCTGTAAACCATGATCTTGAAACTGGATGGATTTCCCCATCCTCCTCATTTCCCCCTATTAAATCTAAGCTATTATGACATTTCAAGAGACTTTTAAATAAAGCATGGCATGGATATATTTTATATCATACCATTCACTTGTTATCCTGAGGGATGGTGTAGCTTTTGTACTCATTTCCTTGGCATTGTCTGTGATGGATATAACTGCCTTCATCTTACTGAGGTCTTTGAATCTAGCAAGCCTTGACATCTAATGCAATTTGAATAATCAACAGAAGCAGATAATGAAATGCCAATGTCGAGAGGAAAATTCCCACAGCTTAATGTCCCAGTGCAGAGCACAGTGAGAATGTACCAACAGTTTTGTAACCTGCTAAATTAATAATGGAGCCAACTGAGCCATACACATAAAGGATCTTCCAATGCGATTAGAAATTAACCTTTAAAAGCCAGTGGGTTTTGTCTCTCAAAGTCTATGACTTGAGGCTGATGGGTTTTCTGTAATATTTAAAGATTTTGGGTTCATTAGGTGACATGGAGCTGGATGAAGCTTTGGGCTGGTTTGTCTAGGAAGACTCAAGGTTTCTGAGTGGGGGGGTTTTTGGTTTTGTTGTTTTGGGGTTTTTTAAGGGCTATTTTCCCAGCACTGTGTAGTGTGGATCAGGCTGGATCCCTGATAAACTTCCTGTAGCCTTAGCATCCACATCTGTGAGCATTCAGGGAGGCAGATACTAATACATGGCAAGAGGCACATCTCTGTTTCAATAAAATCCCTTTGTTTTGCCTAACAGCACTTCAGATAACTAAGTAAACTTCAACTTGAAGTTACCTAGATGCATGGTTTTTGTTTTTTTTTTTTTTCCAGAAAAATGAAACTTCCAAAAGAGCTGTAAATTAGCTCCAGCCTTCAGTGTAGTCAGCATTGAAAACCAGCGGTTGGACATGTATCTTAGCATTTTCTGGGGAGAAAATAACCATGGAGAAAACAATAATATGCAAGGAGAGCTTTTCAGCCTCTCTCTTTCTGAGCTAAGAGAAAGCAGGAGCATTTGGTGGAAAGCCAGGCCAAGTTTTGTGCCGGTTGCTTTACTGAAGGTCCCAGCGGTTCCCTTGCTCTGTCTCTGTCCTGCTGTGAGTGTGCATCACTTACCGGGATTTGCATTTGCTGTTTGCAGTCACGGAGCCAAATCCAACTTGACCTGAACATTTTTCTGGGTTTTTCCAGATGTTTGAAATCCTGATGCAAAGTCACATGTCACTTGTACAAGCAGATGCAGGATGGGAGGAGAAAAAACTCTTCTCTAAATTGTCTGGGGGCAGGTGAATGAACCAATTTCATGACACTTACATGGGTTTCCTTAGTCCATTTGAGTTTTTAATATGTTTAAATTAATGCATGGCAGCATTAACAAGACTGTCATTGATTGCTGACCTGTGTGATAACCACTAATACAGTGTCCAGTTGTTTGTCAGTATTTTCTTTTGCTGTGCTTTTCTATTGGCAACTAATCTCTTAGGCTCCATATAAAAACATCCTTCTCCAAAATAACGTGTTTCTCTTTGGAGGCATTTCAGACACATTTAAGAACAAACTTGCTCCAGTGACTTATTGCAAGCCCAGAGGAGTTCTCTAATGTCACTTCCATACGGCACCTTTTCTCTCTCTTTAGCAGCTATTTTCTCTTTTTTTTTTTTCTACCTGTGAAAGACAGCCTTTTTGAGACAGGGACACATGGGAGCTGCTTTTTATGCTTTGATTAACCCTTCCACCACTGTGGGCAGCTTGGGCCTGCCATGATGGAGTGAAGTGTGTCTTTTAAGCTCTCCCACACCTTCCACTGCCTTTTGCAGCCCTGCAGCACCTCCCCTCACTCATCTTTTCCTACCTGCTCCTGGGTCACCTCCTCACCTGGTTTAGGTCTGGATTTGGTCCATCAGATCTGGTGGATCTGGGTTGCTTTGGGCAGCTGAAGACTTGGTGCCAGGCCACCATAAGATGTAAAACACTGGCTGTGCATAAGGGGCTTTTAACATTTGCTGTCTCCTGGGCTGTGAGCTGGTATGTGCTCCTAAAAGATGAGGGTGTTTTGTAAACAGTGCTAGATGCTGTGAATATCCCTTCCACAAAAGCCTGGGAGATTAAGAATCCTGAAGTCCAGTAAGAACTGTCCATGCCTGTGCTGTTTTTGCAAGTGGGGTGCCAAGGCTCCTAATATCACCCTGTAATTACCCATTCAGGAGTCCAGGGTTTGCTGGAGAAATAACTAAGTGTTTTGACTATGCTAGCAAGTGCTACCAACATCATTCCCATAGACACAAGCACACCCACCCACCCCCACCCCCCTGGGGAAAATGGTGAATTTGGGGTGTTTGGATGCTGTGTGCCTGGTGGTGTGTCCTACCAGCACGAGGAGAGCAGTCAAACAAGGAGAATGTGAAGGACCACCCGATGGGACCAGGGATGCTGCTGACTGCGGTAAAGGTGGGTCTGGGGAAGAGAGCTGTGCTGCTGCTGCTCAGGCTAGCTGAAAATGGGTGAGATTGCAATAAAGACAAGCTTAATCATGTTGAGAAAAGCAGTAATAGATAACCTAGTTTTGGGCAGGCTCTGGGCTCCTTTTCAGTCTTTTCTGGAGTCACTGCCTTATGAGAGAAAGGATGGGGGAGAGAAAAACAGATGTCCCAGATACAGCTGGCATTTCTGATAACTTGACTCCTAAAATAATCTTGCTTTATAAAAATTGATTTTGTTCTTTTTCTTTTACAAAGAACAACACAAAGCAAGTTCTTGCTTCCACAAATCCTCTCTGAAGGAACAGTACTACATAAATCAAACTCTGGTTCAAGGAGTTTATTATTTTTTAAAAACCTTTAATATTTAATTTAAGCCATCAGTTTGGACTGACATGTATTCATTTTGAAAGGGCATAATTTTTTCTTTAAGAAACTGATTTTTTTTCCTTTTAATAGAACCTTTATATCATGCTAGGGGAAGAGGAAGATACTACAATATTCCACCAAACAGTATTGCACTCATGAAACCTTGTTTTCTCTGTGACGGATTCAGATTAAAATAATATCCTTCATGTTTTTCTTCTCCTAAAGCACTGGCGTGTTAAGAAGACTTACAGTCCACCAGAATAAAAGCTGAGGGCTTGGGTGGCGAGGCTGCCTTTTTGCCCAAGTGCTGGTGACTAGCGCTGCCTACGGGCCGTCGCACCAGTTGGGGTGTCTGCGTTGGTGCTTGGAAATGGGGAGGGTACATGGGCCCTGAGGTCCTGGGACCCCCTGTACCCCAGGTGATGTAGCATCCTTCAGTGGCTGCATCTGCAACCCCGCAACGACTGTAAGAGCTGCCCAGCTGCGTCAGGTGCATCATGTTTCAGAGAGAAAGTTCCCAGAGTCAGAAGAGCTTTTGAGCAAATACTCTATTAATTTTTTTTCCTGAAGGTTTTCTTTATGTAGAATAAAGTGTGTTTTCAGATCCAGCAGTAGGTATTAAAATGAATGTGTTTCTCTTCCAGGAGTTTGTTCAATGTGCAAATAAAATCTGCCCTCATGCACAGAAAATCTGGAAGGTTTCAATTTAAAATTCATGGGGTTTTCTAGAGAAGCGTATGGGATTTTTTGTGTGTGTAGAAATGTATTGAGAAAGATCCTCATCTGCATAAACCATCAGAGAGTAAATGCCAATTATGGATTCATAGAGTAGCATAAAATATCTGTTACTCTTGATTTATCCTTGTGATAAGACTTATAAAGAACAGAGTCTCTGTTAAAAAGAATGACTCCAGCTGGTATAAATAAAAACAATAAACTTAATGGCAAAAATGATAATATCAGCCCACAATATGATCTGAACAGTAAGAAGCAACACACAAATGGGTAGTTGATGTCCAGAGGAGAGGACTGCATTTCCTATTCATACTTGAGGGATAGATGAGCTTATTTGGGTCTGTAGGAGAGTTCTCATACACGATTCAAAGCAAAAGTAACGAGAATTACCGTGCCATTGCCCTGCTCATTGAAATACCAGTATACGCTTAAGTCTCCGCTTCTGAATTTGATTTGTTCATTGCTAGATCGGTTGGCACTTTCCAGTGTGATATGCAAGGTCTTAAAATGCATACATCTCAGGAGCCCTCCATCTAATTTCATTGCAGACTGCAACAAAATGTGAAAGCAAAGTCCCACATTAGTTGTGTGTCATCAGATCAGCTCTGCTGTGATAACATAAGAATACTTGAGAAAATGTATTTGCCCTGAGAAAAAACTGCTCAGGGAAGATGCTAAAATCTATTGCCTGATGGAGAAAGACCATCCAAACAGCGAGTGTGAAGGTGCTGCGCTGAAAGCTTCAGTGTGACAAAATGACTTCTTGGGCTGCTGTGCCTCTCCACAGGGAAGCAGGTCATGGCTGCGACTTGAGCAAGGCACGCAAAGCTGGGAAAAACCATTCCTGGTGTTGATGTTGGTCTCCTCTCTGACCTTGACAGCAATGATTTTTAGGCCTCTTGCAAGGCGAAATCAGGATAATTCAACTGAGAAGGCATGATCAAAATACTGATGAGTTGTGACATTGACTTTCTGTGCCTCAGTTTCCCACACACGGTTAGTATCATGGTACGTTAACTGTGATTAAGCATGGCATTTTGTGAGTCTCTTAATGCTACTGTATAAGCATGGATAATGATTTTTTGCATGATTTAAAAGCCTACCCTACCACTAGCATAAGGATTGAGTCCAGCATTATGACCTGTGCTCCCCATTAATGTTAAACATCCCACAATTCTGAGTTCTCCTTTGTACGAACCCTTCTTGCTAAGTCCTGATGTCTTTTGGTACCCACCGCTGTCAGCAGAGGCACAGGGCAGCAATCAGCAGGTTGGTCCTGCAGTGGGAGGGGACCTGGGTGACTGTGCAGATGTCAACAGGTCTCTTGGTAACCTTGATAGAGCAGGACGTAGGCAGAGGAGGTGGAGGTGGCTCCTTTGGTCCCCCCTGGGGATCCCAGCAAGAGGCAGCACTCGGCCACGTGTCTCTGCTGTGGTCCCACAGCAAGGCTATGGGCAGCGTAACCGATCCACCAAGCCCTGCTGAGCTCTGCAGGGGACACCTGGTGAGAGGGCTGGGACCTTTACGTGGTGATGTCAACCTTGTTACTGTGATTCTTGTCCTCCTCACCTCCCCCTGGCACTCCTTTCATGCAGCATCTAGACTTCCAGTCTCTGAGAGCTGAAACAAGGGAGGAATGCATTGCCCACTTACCAGGGCTGAAGCTTTGATTGCTTTAAAGCAGCCCAGCTGCAGGCTCTGCCAAGGAGGTGCTGCATTTTCCCTGCCACTGGCCTTGCTTTTCCTTCAGCCTGAACAGCAAACAGGCACCTGGTGACTGGTCTGGCTAGAAATCAGCTGTATCTCCCTGCGTGCAGCACGTGCGATTTTGGTTGCATTTGTGCCACTTCTCCGCACGGCCACACTGATGCCAGCGTACAGGGCAGGATGCTCTGTGGTCGTCCTGGCCACTGGCCCACCACCAGGAAACCATAGCCTTGGCGAAAACCTCAACTCTTAGAAAAAGAAACTATGAAACTCTTGGAAACTTTGCAGATGGTATGGGTTGAATGGAGGCTTGGAGACCTCCAGGTCTTGTGTCTGCTTGGTGTGAGAGCCTAGACCTGGGAGGATGACTTGAGAACAGCATGCTGTCGCCCCACCCAAATGTGCCACGCAAACCTGCTCAGTAACTGAGCAGGGCTGAGGGGAGAGAGGGAAAGTTTATTTTCCCTGTCTATGTGGCTATTCCAAAAATTCACTTCTCTGAAGAATTTTTTTTGGTCTAAAATTGTTCTTCATCAATTTACATCTATTTGTTCTTGTGCCAATATTCTTCCTCAGCTTAAATAGCTCTTTTCTCTCCCTTGTGTTTACCCCCTTGATGTATTTATAGAAAATAATCACAGCCCTTCCCAGGCTTCATTTCGCAAGGCTAAATGATGCAGCTTGTACAGTCTCCTCTTACAACACCGGCTCATCCCAGTTTCTTCTTGCCCTCAGTCGGACATTGCTGAGCACAGGAGAGCACACGGGGCAGGGTATTCCCAGCGAGGTTGTGCCTTGTCCTTCCCAGTGATGCTCACCCTGGTCTGTGCCCTGTAAACGTGTCAACACCCCTCTGCAGTACCTGTGTGCTACGCTACTCACCACGTTACCTTTGCTTTTCTATGGCCACAGCTCATCAAACCCTCATAAACATCCCATGCTAGACTAATGCTTCTCTTTTCCCCTTACTCCCAACTGATGAGCTTCCAGGCACTCGCAGATATTCTCCCTGGTCCTGAAGTACAGAATCAGAAATTTGTGTGAGCCCCATCCCTCTGCCTCTTTTTCTGTGCAATATTCAAGTTTTCTCTAAGAACGCTTCCCAACTTTTTGTCTAATGCCACTGAAGGCATCCGTGCCTTTCTGCTCTGTCCAGGGGTAATTAATGAAAATAGCAATTGAAGTGGGTCCCAGTCCTGGAGGAGTTCCTCTAGTAACCTCCACCCAGCCTACTCATCCTCCTTTCGAAACAGTATGTTGGCATCTCTCCTACAGGGTGAGTGGGAAACTAGCTAGCAGTTGTGAGTTAATCCAAGTAATTTCCAATGGACTTAATTTTCCATGTCAGCTGTTTTGCTGAAGTCCAGATAGATTATATGTGCTACTTTAAAAAATGAGGATTTTTATCAGAGAAAGATAATCGTGTAACTGGATGTGATTTGTCTTGGTGCATTTTCTCCTGCCACCATTACTTCCAGAGCCCTCTCCTTCAATGTGTATTAAAAAGCCTCGCTTGCTTGTGAAATCAGACTGAAGAGCCCATAGTTGTCCAGATTGCTTGTCTACACTTCCAAAAAAATATTGGAATATCATATTTTCTTATTCTATCTGATTGCACAGATTTATTAAATAAATCCTTGCCTTGTAGCTATCTTACCTCCAGATTTCCAAACCAATGCAGGAAGGGCGCTGGTTCTTTCTGTGCTGAAATCTATTGAAAAAAGACCAGCAATTGAATCTCAGTCACCATGCCTTTAATAACAAATGCAGGCAAATAAAACATCCTTGGGGACTCTCATTTTTCAAGCTCTGTATAGGTAACGTGGCTTCAGACTGCAGCACTGTCTCAATGCATTTAACCACCCTGCCACCTGCAAAAGCTAGCAGTTCAGATATTACACGAAGCATTTGGTAAAGAACGGTTGCAGAAACGGTTGCAATGAGCTCTGTTATCACAAAGAGGTTTGTCATTAAAGTGGAATATCCCGTACGGACACTAACTTTTATCATTCTCCAAAACCTGCAACCTAACGTGGTATTAACTGAACTAGTATGATAGATGGTGGTGTTATAATTGAATTAGTTGGGAAGCATTGACCTTTTTGATGTATAATGTCTCTGAATGTGAACAACAAATACAAACTAATGCTTTTATGAGTTTGCTGGGTGAGTTTAGCCATCAATTGACTTGTGATAAATAAGACGTTGTACGCTCCAGTCAATGGAAAACATGTTTGCAGCTCCTGTGCTTGTATTTCTGTACTCTGTGAAATCAGCTCTGCAGACACACATTACTCAGGTGTGGCTTTTATATTATGAGCTGGACCCAATTGCGAGCTCAAGTCCTCAGAGGACCTTATACCTGCTGGATAATGATGAGCCCAGCAGCTAGTGCTTGGTGTTAATTGTATGCTCCCTTACTGTGTGGCCAGATTAGCTGACAATGACCTGATGAGATTTCTGCTGTTTCTGCAGCACCTCTCCTCATCAAAATAGTGTAGATCAATAGCTGTTGCCTCCACAAGCCGTACCGAAAGGGAAGTTAGATGGGAAATGCAATTAGAAGAGAGGAAGCTATTTGCAAAGAATTCATGTTGTTTGTTCTTGTTGCGTTTCTACACCTTGGTCCTTCCAGCTCTAGAGCAGAAAATGAAATTTTGCTGTTTATCTTTTATTCAGTTTGAGTTTGACAGAAAAATCACTATTGCTCTAACCTGGGACATTTTATTAGTGTTTATCTGACCATGATAAATTCACATATTGCTACTTGCCACTGGAGCAAAAATAAATGATCTCCAGGTGGAGAAGGGTGCTCAGGGAACTGATGGGTGTCTGATCTGCCTCTTCAAATCCAGCCTAGGTCAGGAAAGCTTGCCCTGAAAAACATCTGTTTCATTATGTTACATGAAATGAGCTGATAGGTCTCAGCCGACGTACTGACACCTCCAAAATGGCATGTGCTTGGAGCAGGAAGATTGATTGCCGCGCCCCATTGTGCCTATTTGCAAGCGCAGCTAATTCCTGGTGACTTTGGTTTTCTGCAACTCGCTCTCCCCTTCATGCACAGTTTGAAGGTACTTTCTCGCACACAAGAATCGCCAACCCCCTCTCCGGATCTGAGACTCACCCACAGCCTAAGTAAGAGCCTGCAGCTACAGCAGCTTCTCGTAGTTACTATTGATTTAGGTAAAAGCATAAACGTTGCATTCTTCCAGTTTGCGTGTCTGTCTCTGGCCTCAGGCTCTTTCTTTTCCTCTGTGGGATCAATTACCTTCTTATCCTTCGACGGAGAGTCGGGCATGCCCTGTTGGAGCACAGGAGCAGGGACAATGCCGTAACAGATTGGATCAAAAGGATCCCTCTGATGCAATATCTTGTCACCAGGAGGACCAGCAGCAGGCATTTTAGGGAGCACTGCAGAAATGCATTGTCATGGCTTAATTTTCATCTAAGAAAAAAAGCCATCATAGTGCCTCCAAAGTGAAGTCAGCATAAGCCATGAAAGAGCAAAACCAGAGCAACCGGCGGAAATTACACTTGTCTCATCACTGCTTTTGTATCTCTCTCCCTCTCTCTCTATGTTTGGACACCTCTCAAAACTCATCTATGCTTCTGATGCATTTTAGCTCTTGACCTTTGGTAATACTTGGTGGTGATGAAGTTTATAGTACTGGTGCCGAAAGAATAAGGTCTCCCATACCATCTTTTCTGGCTCTCTGCATAAGTGTTAAATGCAACGAAGATATTTTAAAAATTTGTCTTGCAAATTCAGGGGCAAGTTCTGGCTGGGCTATATGCAAATGTTCACTGGTGGCAATGGGAGAAACCATTTCAAGGGCAGCCCGGAGAGGGGAGAGCGCTGTGAGGCCTGTTGCATCCTTAGGCAGAGAGATGGGAGGCAGTAGCTGCATCTCTGTCCTTCCCAGCATCAGGAGTCATGCTTGGCTTGTTCTTGATATCTTCTTGCTCCAAGCAATCCTGCTCAGCTCCAGCCTAGCTGCAAACAGATGCAGCTTTTCGGCATGAGGCATGTGCTGCGATGCTGCCCCTTCCCTGGGATGCTGCTCCTTGGACTTCTCTCTGTATCTCCTGGCAAGAGTTTCCTGAGTCCTCCTGGTTTTGATGTACACAAGCAGGTCAGGTACAACACACCTCGTGCGTCTTACCTGGTACACAGCAGAAGAGTGATCCCTTTAAGTATTTTATCTTTCCCACGTGCTAAACAAATCATGCCAAAAATGCCATGTAGAATGTGATTCCACATGGTCTCCACTGATAAAGCAATTATGGAAGACCTAGGCTTCAACGTGTGTATAATCCCCAGACATTGCAGGGAAAGTGTAAAGATCTAGAATAACTCACCCAGGGAGTGAACCTTGCAAACCTAATTAAATTCAATAGAGATATAGAAGGAAGAGAGATTCTTTTTCTCTATGACCTACCCATAGTCAATGGGAGAAAAGATTAAATGCTAGAAAGTTTGCAATCTATTTGTTGTGGTTAAAGAGCCTTGTACAGGATGTGTCACAAGCAGTTCACTGTCTTCATAACGTAATTTAAGCTATTGTGATCCATATGGGTCATCTGTCTTTCATCTGCTATTTTTCCCAGCATGGTGAAGCATGAATTTCTGGATAATAAAGACATTTTCTTATGATGCATCTTACTATATCATGCAATACCTCATGTGAATGATCCAGTGACCCGTAACAGGGCTGCGACACAGTGGGAAGGAATACAAGAGAATGGGAATACATGAAGACACTGCTCCCTTATTCTCTAACGGCAGTCAAATGGTGTCACACCACCTGCTCCAGCCTTACCAGTGACTGGAGAAATCCCAGGGCTGCTGAGATCGATAGGCTTTTTGCTGACAATTTCAAATGAAGTGAGTGATTTAACCCCAACCAAGCCTGAAGACAAAACCTGATGCGTGCTGCTGTCTGGATCTTTGGATTGCAGCCAGGGCATTTTGCACCAGATCGAGGTACAAGGTGGCCTGAAGAAGCCAGCAAGCAATGACTTGTCCATAGCAATGTTACGACCTACTCTCCACTTTTGGAGCACAACAGCATACATCCCTTCAAAGGATTTAAAGGCAGACAAACACAGCTCAAAGGAAAAGATACTAGGAGCAGTGAACAATTTAGAGATTTGGGACAAAACATGTGAGAGCGCTCCTTTAGTGCTTCCATAAACATGCTTGGTATGTGGGACGTCAGGAGAAGGGAAGCTGACCTTGGCCCTCACACAGCAGTTGCCTTCCCTTTTGACTCTCCACTTTGCATGGGCTCGGCCAGAACATATTGCTTAATCCGTGACAGCCTTGGAGCATCTGGCTGATATGTGATCCTTATTCCCACGGTGAAGATGCAGGAAACAGCTACAAATAAAAGCAGGGCCAATGAAGCCCAAGGTTAAGTGGAGGTACATTCCTGCCCACCATCAGACATGAACAAGCTAGACCTAGGACTGCTTCCACAATGAGATACTGTTTCCTGGGGCAAAACTGACAGAGGAGATGGGAGACTAGAGATTAGAACAAGCAAGAAAGCAATATTGAGAGAGCGAAAGGCAAAAAGGTGCAACTTTCAATCTGCCAGAAAAAGAGTCAGAATTAAACCCCCCCATCACAGCAATGGTTGCTTTCTCTGGGCCCACCTGGCAGAAATTAGAACTTGTCCTTTCACTCATCAGTGATTTGCAAAGACTCTTCCTTCATTTTTCCAGACTGCAAGGCTGGAATTAGGATGAACAGCTCCATCCTGCAGGACAGTGCCAGGCATTTCTCTGCGAGGCACACCGTGTCGATGCTGCGGGGGACACGAACCTGAGAGGATGCTGAGTGTGGACGGGGGCTTCAGATGTTGGTTCTCAAAGGTGTGGGGATATTTTGCAGTAAATATGTTTCACTTTTAAACCTATCAAGCACTAGACAAACTACTGAAGGCAATAATAGTTTCTTCATTCCTTGATGTCTTCAGTGGAGACTGCAGGCTTTTCTGGAAGATACTTTTTAATCAAATGCTAACTGCTGAGCTAAACACAGCAGTTATTGAGTAAAATGCTATGGGCTACGTTATTCCGCAGACTGATGAGCTAATAGTTTCTGCTGGCCTTAAAATCTGGATGGACATTTTAAGGGGATTCTATAAAAAGGCCATCCCAATAAATAATTACTCAGGGCAGTAAAAGCTAAAGCATTTGTGAATTCCTTGGTGACCACAAGAAACTTGAAGACAGTTTAACATATTACCTAAGTGCCAGCAAGTGCACTCTGACATCCATCGATACGACTGGAAAGTCTCCTCCGGCTTCAGTGGGCGTTTGGTCAGGTCACGGTTGTGGAAGCCGTGCAAGGGCTAAAGGCAGCAGGGAGGCAGGGCTGTGCCACCCTCCATCTCGGAGCATCGCTGGAGGTGAGATATCTCATGGGAAGGTTATTTTGATTTTCCTTTAGAAAACCTTGATGGGCAAGACTTGGAGATGAGCCAGTAACCAACAGAGAGACAGATTGCATAGAAAATTCACCTGAACGTGCAAGAAATCAGCACGTACTTTGCACAGCTTGGAAATACCTTTTCCTCTCTGGAACTCAGTATGGAAGTTAACACCTTCCCAAGAGCTCACACGGAACAAATATGTCTCCAGCCCTGACCCGAGATCGTACACAGCCTGTTGTTGAGCTGTGGTCAAAGAAATCTTGCAAAGTGGACAGGTGGTTACCTGTCACGCTTGCTGCTGCCTTCACCTGTCAGATCAAGAGGAACCGGTGCCTAAGCAGCCGGAGCAACGGCTGAGCGCAGATAAACGTGAGCTGCGCTGACTCCATCTGCGCGGCTTTCCAGCACTCCGCAAGATGCTCGCTCCCTCCCAGGGTCTACAATTGAAAAGAAGCCCCTGATTAATTTTTTTTCCCCACTTGTGACCTAAAATCAGTTGCACATGTGCTTTTGTGCATGTTCACTCCAGGAAGGGAGCTTGTCTGTGCTACTACCTGAGAAGTGTCTGAATCACAAAAGTTAACCCTTTTGCTCGTGGTTAACAATGCACTCAAAAAGGCCCTAACTGAAAAGCCCAAATGAAGGCTCATTTATAAAAAGATTGGTCATGAATACAAATACTTCAATTGTTCTGGGTCTGCTTCAGTTGGTTAAACAAGCTTAAATACAAAGTTTCTTCTCTTAGATGGCTTAGCCTGCGACCATTTCAATCATCAGTGTTTTTGTACATGGTCTTAAAAGTTCATTTTACAAATGCTTGAACATGCAATATGGGGGTTTATTTCTCATAGACATTTGTGTCAGCAAAAGCCAGTTGTTCCCACTCCCACTGGAAAGAAATTCAACATAGCGGAGGGAAACTCATTGAAACATTTATACCAATATTCACAAAAATATTTTATCTTATCCATACTACTCCACAGTCACTTTTCTCTGTTTGTAAATATATCGGGGGGGGAAAAAAAATCACTTCTGCCTAGGACTGCTGTCAAGTGCATTGCTTTGAAGAATTTGGCTTATTCTCCAGTCAGCACATCTGGTATGGGTGGATGATATTCAACAAACTGATTTTTTTTTGGTGGTTGTTATATTTCAAGTGATCCTGCGCCAAAACCTGTTTAGCTGAACAAGAAGTTTGCCAGTTATCAATCACTCACTGATAACCACTGCCAACACAAAGATGCATCTTTCCAGGCATAGCCTGCACGCTGGCCGCAGAAGCCAACTTAAGCAATATTGATACACTACTGAGATTTCAGAGGAAGTGCAAATAATGGAGTACTTGATAAAAATAGCAATCTGCAGGGTACATATTGCTAAGTGCTATTTAATGACGCAGAAAGTTTTGGTCTTGTCTTTAACCTAGGAGAACATGAAATATTTCACCCAGTCTGCGACAGGTAAAGAAAGCAGTGCCCTGGGTTGTCTGGTGGTTCCCCCCAAGGTTGCCTTGTTCTCCCAAACCCCGGTTAAGCACTCCAGGGAGCACAACAGGCTCAGAGAGTCTTGTCTGACCGGAGTGTAACCACTTGTACTCCCACCATAGGGCTATGCTTTGGGCTTTAGATTTTCTCTAAACAAACCCTGAAGAGATTGAAGACTTGCTCTTGGCACACTAGCAAACGCAAACTGGTCTCTGTACTATAAGCTATATTGGTGAAGGACTGTTTTTTCTACATTTAAATAGAATTTGACTGCTGCTAGCTGTTTAAGAAATGTCTGTGCTGAAGAAGGTACTAGGTGTGGTCATGTCCCAATTAAAATGAAATTTGTTTTCTTTTACTGGTCAGTGAAAGAGATTCATCAGGAAATGATTTAGGGGTTCCTCAAAGCAGATGGAACACCAAGTCGGCTGAAGGGTTTTTGGTATGTTGAGCTCTTGTTTTTCTAATGGCACAAATTTACCCAGAGGTTGCAATAAGGAAGGTGAAGAAAAGACTTGCTGCATAAAGACGTCTTAGTGCTTTAAAATGAGCCCTTGGGCCAGTCCCTTTGCTGTCAATGGGACAAGCAGTTTGGTTTAAGTTAATCGCTCATCTAAGTCTTTGCAAGGTAGAGCAGGTAACAGCTGTGCAGTGCTACTGCTACTTCTCATCAGATAAGGCAAAGCTAGAGCCCTGAGCCCAGGCTTGCTGCAGTTTATACGGTTCGTTGGATGCACATTGCTCTAGAGGGGTTGCAACTGAAAGAAAATTTTGCAAAAGGGTGTGGCCAAGACATTAGTGGGAAAAACCTGCCTCCCCAACGTGGAGACGGAGCCAGAAAGTTTCAGAGGAATAGCTAGCAAGCGTCGCAGTGATGAAAGTCAGATTTTCTTTCCTAGACCTCATCCTTGACACAAGCTTCTCCTTCAGCATCCATCAGCTTCAGTGTTTCCAGCCCTGGGGAGTTATTCCCGTGCACAAAGCACCACTGCTGCTCTGAGAGAGGACAAGGCAGTGGCAATGTGTTCATTTTTCTGTAGCTGGGATTAGCATCATGTATGAATGAGGAATATGCTCTGGCCCAGGCAAGCAAATGGGGCTGAAATATCTTTATATTAGGGCTATGCTCCAGAGGGAAGAGATTGCAGCCCCTGCGAGGAGCTGGGCACCGGCTCTGGGGCGCTGTGCTGCCAGCCGAGGTGGGGAAGGTGGATGTGTGCAGCCCTGGCTTGAGGGGACATCTCCTGCTTAATTTGGAAGGAGTTGCTGAAGGGGAGGGCAGAGAAGATGGGAGGCCTGGGGAGAAGGTGGAGGCTATGGGGGAGCCAGATGAGGTAAATGTGCCAGCGACTGAAGGAAAGAGGAGATGAAAGGGAAGAGGAGAGTGGAGAACAAAGCAGAGACGTCAGTGAAAGGTGGGGAGGGGAAACAGGAGATGGTGGTGCTAAAATTAGATGGGGAACGGGGACAGGGAGAGCTGATCTGGTGCTCTCCCCTCAGATGAAATTCCCACTGACTCTGCTATCACACCTGGTCTGCAGGGCCAGAGAGAATTGGAGTCCAGATGGGAAAGTGAGGGAAGGGGTGGGGGGGTCACTGCAGACCTGCAGCACCCTGAGCTGCTGGGAGGGGTTTTCCCTGGCCCCAAGGCCCCCCTCCTCTCTTGAGCATCGCCTTCATCCTGGGACACACCACCCAGTGTCTCTTTGTAAAATCAATGTCTCGTGTTCATGAATCTGCACCGTGTTTAACTGTTTCAAACCAATTTTTGCAGGTGATTCCTAATTATATGCTACTAGTCACAGCCCACAAAAAGCTAATGAAACCCTTGCCACCAATTAAATGTAATTTCTGTGTGCTGAAGGGGAAGCAAGGAAAGCAAATGGCAAAGTGACCAAACTTTCCTCTGGCTGCAGCCTGGCTTTGGGGCATTGCTGCTCCCAGTTGCCCTCTATCTGAGAGATTGGGGGTGGTGGGAACAATGTTCTGTGCAAATTACACTGCATGCAACGGAGGAGCAAGGACGTATGTTGAAGAGCATCCCTTCCACTGAAGCCTTGAGCTTTTAAATCGCTGCAGATTCTCACCAGGCTTTTTACAGGAGGCAGTTCCATATCACAGCTACAACTCAGGCCAGCGAACACACACCAGGACTGTGTGCCAAGGCAGCGCTGGCTGATACGCGACCGTTCCAGCTGCATGGTCCCTTTTCCTCCCAGGAGTTCAGGTTTATGCGGTTGGGGACTTCCTGTCAATCAGGGGATCGTTGATCAGACATCCTCTTTCATAATCAGAGAATGCATTATTGGTCTCATTATTATTTTTATTATGCTCCCTAATTTCTAGCTGGACCAGTTTTTGCTATGGGAGCCAACTCTGGAAACCTATCAGAACCTGGACGAAACCAAGTAAGATCAGCTAGACCTGGACTAGTGGTAAGAAATGTTTCCTACTTATTCTCTGGTGTTTGCAATTCTGAAGGGTACAGAGAGCTTTTCTGCCCATTCTGATGACCTGAAGGCATGCTCCATAGGAAGTGGTATAGGGCTGAAACCATCCAGCCATGCAATTTGCAAGTAAATGGCTACTTGTAGTGTAAAGCAATCTGAAAAAAAAACACGGAAAATGGGGCCCAAGGACACTGTGTCTTTCAGTGCTGTTAGGTAGTGGTAAGAATAAATGTATAAACACCTTTTTCTTCAATTTGCGAAGATGTATGTTTATCGTGTCCTCTTGTATTAGCTGCTATGTGCTTTAAGTGTCTTTACAGATATTATATATACACTGAATCACATACAATATTCTTTAAAGTCAGTGGAAGGACTTGCACATCAGTGGGTTTCAGAGAAAAACCCTCTCCTGACCCCTTGTTTCTCCCAAGAAAGCAGGGAGGTCTCTTCCCAAGGTCGTCGGAGTAAGTAAAACACATAGTTTTACACCAGTTTGTCCATAGTGGTCTGATGCCCATGACGTGTTAGTGCATACAGCCCTTTGAACTGGTTCATCTAGGAAAGAAAAGCTGATAGTCCACTTCCCAAACACTACTAATGAGACAAAAAGTCAAGCCTTTGACATCTTACTGCTTTATTCACCCAGCAACACCTCTTTTAAAAACTCTCTGCAATATTTTCTGGATCGCACGGCAAGTCGACCATCAGCAAGGAAAGAAGCAATGCTCTGACCTAAGGTAAGCTCTCGCCTGCCCAGACTAGCAGCGAGCGTGCCTCGGTACGCACTCCCATGCGGTGCAGCCCATGCGGGACCTTGCGCCGGCGTCCCGCACCGCCGGACCCCATCCCTGCAAGCAGCACAACCCACTTGCCTAAGGGGAGGTAGGGTACTGCTGGCCTAATGGGAGGTCAGGTACCGCAGGCAGCTGTGCTGCGCAAGGCCTGTGCATCAATGGCCTTTGCACCCCGAGGGTGGTGGGCGCGCAGGGGTGGGTGCTGGGGTGCAATGTCCCCAGGAGGAAAGGGGCTCTGTTTCACGCTGGGCATCCCCCTCCCCTGCCTGCCTTTGCACCAGGTTGCAGCCCCGCTGTCACCCTCTGCCCGGATTTGGGGTGCAGGGGAGGGAAATACCGGCACTGACAGTGTGGCTGGAGCCAGGCGCTGCTCCCCACCCCAAGCAGCGCCTTGGGCCGGGGGGAGGGGAGCTCCGGGGCTCGGTGCCGCCGGGACCCCGGCCCGGGCTCCCCCGCGGCTTTGGCGGCTGCGAGAGCAGCCGAGACTCGCACTAATAATAATAATAACAATAATAATTTAAAAAAGCCGAAACGCGGATCCCCCGCCTCCCCGCCGCGCACCGTCCCTGCGGGCTGGCGAGCCCCGCTGGCCGCCCGCTGCCGCAACGCCTGGGGCCGGCCGGGGCAGCCCCCTCCCGCAGCTGCGGGCGCGGGGGGGCGGTGCAGGGAGGCTCGGCCTGTGCAGCCCCCTCCCTCCTCTCCTCCCTTCCCTCCCTCCTCCCATGCCAACCTGCTGCCGCCTTTGTCAGCGCAGCCCGGCGCTATGGCATCCTGCTGGGGCTTCAGGCTCGGACTCTTCTTCCTCCTCCTCCTCCTCCTCGCTGGAAAGCGGCTGCTGCAGCGGCAGAACCAGCCGTGACGGCCGCGCTCTCCGGGCAAGAGGCAGGCGGAGCCCGCAGGTGAGCCCCAGGTGCGGGGAGGGGGGCACGGATGTGCAAAGGGAGGGGGGGCTGGCAGAGAGGGGTGCCGAGGACAAGCGCCCTCCGCTCTCCATCCCCCAGGGATGCCCTGGGGACCGGCGGTGCCGGGCAGGGGGCTTCAGCACCGGTTCCCCCCGCCGTGTTGGGGGCAGGTGGGGTAAGTGAAGGTAAGAGACCCCCGCCAGCCCCTGCAGTCCCACCTCTTTGTCAGGCTCCCCGGGAAAGGGGAGACTCAAAAATCTTGAAACTCCATCTGTGACTTGGGCAGCTCCACTTCAGTCCTGCACAGCTGGATCTGCCCGTGGGCAGCTGGAGGGGAGCAAGTGGGTGAACCCCGGCCTGGGCCCTGGGGCCCCCAAACCCCAGGTGGGGAGCCTGGAGGTATGGGGAGCACCAGGGATGGGGACCAGGGAAGCCAGACCCACCAGGGCGAGGAAGCTGGTCTGTGCAGAGTCAGGTCTGGGGTGGCAGTGGGGTTGTTACAGGTTTGCCATGCAAAAATCCAGGTTGCCCACAGATGGAATAAATTGCTCACATTTAACTCGATTAGACCTTTTTGTGTCTATCTGTCAGTGTTTGCAATGGTGTCTCCTTTTGAAAAAATTTTTGGGAAAAATGTGGCTTGGATGTGCTCTAATACTGTATCGAGAGGACAGTATTTATGTGTGTTTGTATGGGCCAATAGTTGGCAAAGAATAACCAAGAGCATATGATGCAGTAATAATTCAAGTAATTTATTGCACAGTTTTAGAATGATTGTTTGCACTTTTCCAGATCATATAGACACCTTAACCTGGATTGCATAACTGAACAATGCAAATAATCTGCCTAATGTTATTGTGCAAGAAAAATCAATGGCAAACCTTGTTCGACTTGAGCCCTGACACAGCTGTGAGGGTACGCTGCCTTTATCCACAAGTTCCCCATTAATTTATGCATTGGGAGCCTTTAAAAACTGCTGAATTCTGGTGGGGGGCTGAAGTGTTGTGCAGAGCCTGCCTCTGTTAAGGAGCTGGGTTTATAAAGCGTGGTTTTCCAAGGCTTGTTCACACAAGAGAAGAGCCAGAAAATAGCAACTTCTTCCAGTGCTAGTTCCCACCGAACCCCCCGGTGAACCGCAGATGAGGTTAGCTGTGGGATGCCTGGGAGGGTGCAAAGCGTCGTTCCTGTGCAGAACAGCAGCGAGCCGCTGGCAAGTGTGGGTGCACAAGCCCTGTGAGCTCCCAGGCTGCAGGCGTTCATCCCCTTCGGCTCTGGAGGAGTGAATAAAAATCACACCAGTGAGGCAGGGAGCCAGCACACATCTCCTACCTGCCCACCCCGCTCCCGGACAGCCGGGGGAACGGTCCAGAGGAGTCGGGCTGTTCGGGAGGGTTTTCCTCTTCAATGAAAGCTGGAGAGAAGCGATTGCTGTTGCGCGGGCAGGGCTCCAAAGTGCGCTTTTTAGTTTTCTTTTTAATGAGCAGCAGAAGGCAGGGGGAGGAGGAAGAGGAATAAGGTGTGCGGAAACCAGCATTGTTTCCCCAAGTGCTGGCTCCCGTGTGCATGGTGGAAGCCAGATGGGGCTCGAGATGTCCATTCGTTCGTCAGAAATTTCTTAATGTTTTGACAGAGAAATGGATTTTTGAGTATGGGAGAAAATAAAAACTGAATTCCATCTCGATGCATTACATGTTTCATGCAAGGCGTGAGTTGCCTGCCTTGTTTTATAGTATCTGGCACTGGCAAGACAGGCTGAAAGATTTATGAGCTCAAGTTAATAGTAAAACAGCGTATTACAGGCTCTATATTAATGTTCTCCTGCACTGAAGTAGCTGGCTCTTTCTGGGGGAATTTATGCAAGGATCACTTGCTCTGTCTGTCGTTGCCGTAATGGTATTATAGGGTGGCCCGTTAGTCACCGTGGGGGGAAGCAAAACAAGGATGCTGTTTCCCTCTCGGCTGGCAAATCAAAGGGAGAGGGGAAATGATGACTCCAGCAACCGCATCCGTGTATTAGCTGCACCTGCTGTGGATATTGGGAAATGGGGAGAGCAAATGTCAGAGGCACAAAGAACAGGGAAGGAAATGAAGGAGGAAATAATAGAGGAAGATAACGTCTGTCTGCCAGTGGCCACGATTCGGGCTCATGCAAGGCGTCTTGCCACCCTGCAGCTGCTCAGGGAAGTCTAGTGGTGGGACTTTCTCTTGAATCTCGTGCTGGGATTTACCTGCCCTGATGTGTGCTGCCCTTAGCCCATGCAGTAGGGCAGGGTTTGGGCTGAAGGTGCCACAGGGGAAAGCGGGCAGGGCAACTGGAGAGCAGTACTTATTAATTCCTGTGGATGGTGAATTTATAGGGTAGTCAGGAGGTGAGGGGGACCTCCCCACCCCAGCACTGATTTGGGAAGTGGTGAGGAGGGAAAGTGCGTTCTGGCATTTCTGCGGTGAAGCAAGCTGCGTGAAAGAGTACACGGCTTCCCCTAGTCTGGAGGACCACAGGGGAGAGGTTGTACGGAGGATTGATTCCTAAAGACACCAGAAAATAGAACAGTATATTCCCTTTGTGCAGCAGAAAGCACCACTAGGAATGGAGGTTGCAATCGTAATATTCTTGGTCTTCTCCTCCAGAGGCTGAGATAGTGGGTTAATGGTAAGACGAGAGCTCAGTTCATTGCTCTTGGTGCTGAGCAAGAAGACATTGATTTGTGGTAAGGTTGGAGCTCATCTGTGTGCAAGGAGAGTCAGACCCCATCGACTAGCCGTGCAATATGATGCTGTACAAGTCCATGCCGGGATATAATTGTGCTGTGAGAGCAGTGAATGTCGAATCTTAGGAAGCTGAGTCAAAGCGACCCTCTCAGTGTCAATATAACAAAAATCATTAAAGACAAAATGTTAAGTGGCTCCTTTGGTCGGAGACTGTCTTGCTGAAGATAAATAAGCTAGATCCTGTCCCTGTGTCTGGTTAGCTCCATGTCTCTGGAGACCAAAGTCAGTTTTGGGGTGGTTTGGAGGGTGCGTGTGGCTGCTGGTATTGAAGGTACGAGGATGTTGGTGGAATTGAGGCCATCCGAGGAGGCCCCATGCTGCTGCTCTTGCTGTGGGTGCTTTCATTCACTTTGCTGCTTTTGACTGATTCATGACCCCGTACCCTCTCTAAAAGGTCTTCCTGTGCTTATTTTGGAGCTTTGCATTTATGTGCCACGTCCAGGTTTATTCTGGTCCTGCTTTGAGAGATAATGAATGAACGCGGACATAACAGCTGAGATGGTGCACGGCCAAGTGTTTGGCACCTGGATGTGGCAGCTCCCGGGGTGACTTGCCAAGAGGCACCTGTCTCTGTCGCAGGCTGTTAGGAGGTTTGACAACAGACAGGGGAGCTTAATGTGCCACTGAAAAACTTGGCACTGTTTTTTCACATCCCTGGCCCAGGAAACAAGATTTCAAGGCCCTTTTATATTATCCTTATGGGGTAATACATCCTATTCTTCACAGCCTGAATCTGTTGCATGCTCCACTAGCAATGTTTCTGATGCTCTGGCACAAAGGAGCACCCAGTTCCGCGTCCAGGCTGAAGACCAAAGGTACCTTTCGCACTTAAGTGCGCTCACACCAGAAAGCTGTTTTTGAATAGCCGAGGGGTGAAGAGGAGATTATTCCAACTCCTAGCTAGCTTGGTTTTCCTCAAGGTCTACATCTGATATTGCAACCTGCCTTTTCAATTCCCACCTCCCATAGCTGAGCCTCAACTGGGCGAATTGGCCGAATTCCCACCTCAGCAGGCTCAGCTCTCTCCTGGTCACCCTCATCTTAAAGCCTCTGTCACCTCCCTGTCCCCTCACTGCTTTACAGCTGACCGCCGTCTCTCGGGCTTGGCTCTGGGAGCACAGGGTCCCAGGCTGAGCTAGACCAGGTCTAGCAGAGCTCCTTTGCTTGGGATCCGTGCTTCAGTGCCGGTGCCTTACTGCTTCGGTATGGACTGGAGTTCCCAAACCAAGGCTCCTTGTCGGTGCTAAATAATGTGAAATTTGGGGGTATGCAGGGTTTCCACTGAACTTACCAAACTTGTCAGCATTCAGCACCTTTTGAAAATCAGGCTGCACCTAAGTTTTACTAGATTCATAGAATTTAGAAACCTGAATTGAAGTTAAAACCTCTGATGAGAGGGGTACGCTAAGAATGGCTTGGTACAAAACAAAGAATGTCAAGAAACTGTACCTAGGATATCCTCACAGAATAAAGACAGAAAGGTAGGGAACAAAATGGGTTGACAGTTTTAAGAATATAGTATTGCAAACTGGCTACTTTTGTATTTTAGCAGGAGTGTGAGTGAGGAGAAGGTGGGGTGCTGCAGGTCCGTGCAGACAGAATAGAGCGTATGTCAGATTGTGACAATGCATAGCCAGGTGAGGGTTTTGCAAGAAGCTGTGAAGTTACAAATGGGAGGAGATAGTTGCTTTTGCTGGTATTCAGCCTGGAGGTGACAAAAAGACAGATTTCCACTCTTGCCCCAAATGGCAGATTTATAACATGCAGAAGATTGACTTGCAATGCCAGTCCCCTGGCAGCTGGGAAAGTCTCTGAGCCCCGCATGTGAAGTTTACTCTGAGAGTGCTTGGTGGCTTTGGTGGCAGACAGAGCAGTTTGGACCTAGCTCGGGAGCTTAATTTTCTAATGATGACATGTCAGTGAAATACAAAAGCCGGCTGTTAAAAAGGCTGTGCCTCCGAGCATACACTGTTGATAAAGAGAAAGGGGATACAAGCATCCTCCTCCAGCTTTTAGCCTTACTTTCTGCAGCCAAGCCCTGAGCAATGTAACATTTTTGCTCTTTTGTCAGTTAGCAGAAGAGTTGTGCTTCTATGCATAATACGCGAGCTTTAAAAGCAAACATGCGTGCAGCGGAGGTGTTGGAAAATCCCTGTAGCCATTGGTTTCTGAGAGTAGTATTTACAATCGCAGAAATACATTCACGTTGCTGCTGCTCAGCTTCTGATCATACGCAGCAGAAAGATGCTACTTAAATAAACAGCCAAGTCTGTATGAAGACTTGTTTCATATTCTTATGGGCAACCTGGTGGTTTTCTTTTTTCCCTCTGGAAGATGCTACTGTGGTGTTTGCTACGAAAGCTGATGTGTGTTGGCTTCTGGTGCTGAGAACGATCACCAGTGCGTAATGTCAGGGCAAGATGAAAGGCTACAAGAAAGGGAACAGGAGCCCTGTATTTCTGGAGTGGTGCTCAGGAGTCCTGAGGTTTTTGGCTGCGAGGTGACTTTTTAAATGAGTAATAATAAACCTTGCAAGCCTGATTTTTGTGCTTTGCTGTTTGGGTGAATATTCTGCACTTGATGCAGATGGAGAGGCTAGTTCCAGGGGTAATCTAAGGGTGGGAGTGAATGCGTAAGATACCATAGCTTTTTGGGGAAGGGAAAATATTTTTGTCGTTCCTATCAGTAAGAATAACAAAGATAAAGTGACCAAACATAGGAATTGGCAGACTGCATCATCCCGTGCTCTCTCCTAGTAGCCAGCAGCAGAGACACCAACAAGGATACTCACAGTAGGCAGATGAAAAATAATCTGCCCCACATCAACATCCTTTCCTAATCCATAATAGCTAGAGGTTGGTTTCAACTCTGAAAGCGCAGGGGTTTATATCCTTCCCAAGATGTTTGCTAGCGTTAGCTGTGCTTGCTTGAGCTAGTCTTGTTATCCACATAACTGCGCAGCCTTCGCTCTCTACCTCTGCCCTGTCATTTTGGGCTGGTGAAAGGAGCTGCACTCCCTCAGTATCTCTGGGAGCACATCGCTGAAGAGGATGTTCTCTGTCCTTGATATTTCACAGTCTCCAAATCCACCCTGATTGGCAGCCAGCCCTCTTGCATCTCCTGGAATGATTTCAAGATTTAGTGGGATATTTTTTTGTGTGTTTTGTTTAACTCTCTCTGCTCTTTTCTAAATCTTGCACTTTATAGGTGAAATGGGGCTCACAGAGACTTTTTACATGGGACTGGGCAGCTTTTCTGTTCCTGAATGATAAACTCAGGAAAAGGTATTTCTGGAAAAAGTGTCATGGTATCCAGAGGAGATAATTCAGAGTAGAGGAGAAAATAAATAAATAAATAAGCAAGATGGTAATTATGTGCTCACGTAACTTCTAAAAACATGTCAGAAGTTTATTCTCACAAAATCTTCCTGAGAGCCATTTGCAGTCAGATTTGAAAACAGCTGGGCTTGTCATGGTGTGGTAGATCATCTCTGGTTAGGCTAGGGCTAGAATTATTGCCAAACAATTTGACGTGTCTGTACTTTCAACCTCTCGCAAGTTGGTAAGAAATTCTGTGAAAGCCCCGTAGCAATCAGGCTGGGATTGTATATCTGCCATTAGTTCAGCCCCTCCGAAGCTTCTGCTGTTTATTCACTTGCTCACTTTAGTAGACGCTGACATAAATGAGTCTCCTTGGATGAAATCCTGATTCCATTTAAGTATTGATTTCATCAATGCTAGGATTACAGCCTGGAGTTCAAAAACATGAGAATGGGTTACACAAGCAAGCCCTTGACTGCATGGCTGGGGAGTCAGGTCCCATCTGTGGCTGAATTACAAGGTTCTGAATATTATCTCTGGATGACTTACAGTCTTCTTTGTTTGCTGTTGTGTGTTGTGTGTTGCTGTAGAAGTGGAAGGCTAAACAAAAAAAAATACACTTAAGCCATGGAGTCCAACCAGGAATCCTCGCTTTTCCTGGTGAAGATCTTGGAGGAGCTGGACACAAAGCAAAATACAGTTTCTTACCAGGACCTCTGCAAGTCCCTGTGTGCAAGGTTTGATTTATCCCAGTTGGCCAAGCTCAGAAGTGTGCTGTTTTACACTGCTTGCCTGGATCCTAATTTCCCAGCGACTTTGTTCAAAGACAAAATGAGATGCACTGTAAACAATCAGCAATCAAAGAAAATCATGGTTGCAGCAGATATAGTAACAATATTCAACCTCATACAAATGAACGGGGGAGTGGCCAAGGAGAAACTTCCAGTTGCAAGGCAGAAAGTGAAGAAGAAAGAGTCCTTCGAGTCCTGTAGATCTGACACGGAAGTCTGCAATATGGCAGACTGCGTGCCCAACTGCGAGCTGAATGACCAGGAGTTTAACCGGGGCTTTCCAGTGAGAAGGTCTTCAAAATGCAGAAAGATGGACTGCAAAGACTGTCAACAGTTTGTCCCCTCGTCAGAACCCAACTTTTTGCTTGGCGTTAATAAGGAGATGAAGGGCCGGGCTGCCTCTCTGGACAGGCTACAGGCGCTGGCGTCCTACTCCATCGCCACGTCTCCACCATGCGAGATGCAGAGTACGTACTTCCCCATGAACATTGAAAATGAATCTATTTCAGACCAGGACTCCTTGCCTATAAGTGCAGGCATAAAAGAAACCTTCATTTCAAACGACGAGCCATTTGTGATGCAGTCGTGTGTCCAGAAAAGAAATATATTCAAAGAAGATTTTCATAATCTGATTACAATATCTCCCAACTTAATACCATCCAACAAAAAGCCAGAAGATGGACACAGAGAGCCTCAGAACAGGAAAGAAAGCTCTAAGCAGGCTTTCTTCAACCACAGCTTTGAAATGCCATACAGCAGCCAGTACTTGAATCCAGTTTATTCTCCTATACCAGACAAAAGACGAGTGAAGCATGAAAGTTTAGATGATCTTCAAGCTTCAACGTATTTTGGTCCAACTACTATTCTTGGGCCCCAGGACACCAAAAAGTGGACTGGAAAGCCAACCAAGCAAACTGCATGGCCAGCTAAAAGCTGGAGTTTAAACACTGAGGAGGTACCTGACTTTGAACGATCATTTTTTAATAGGAAGCAGTCTGAAGAGAAGCCGCGATACCAGAGTTCGAACAACCCATCTCCAAACTTTCCTTCAGCTGACAGGCATCAGTCCTACCTAAACGCAAAGGATCAGCAACCAATTATGCAGGCAAACTATGCCGTGAAACCAAATGGGCATAAACCCAAGGAAATTCCTTCCATTCTAGATGTGGAGAAGCATGAGCCAGTCAAAAAGTTTAAGGATAAAAGCATTAATTGTTCTTCTGTTCAGATCTTAAGCATTGACAGGACCACGAGTGTTGGGACACAAACAGAGCAGCAAGTTCTGGACCACAAGAAATGCAAGGATTTGTGTGCGGCGGGCCAAGCCAAGTACGGAGAGCGGCACTCTCTTAAGCAGTCGGATGATGACTCTGAAATCGTGAGCGATGACATCAGTGACATTTTCCGGTTTTTGGATGACATGAGTATCAGTGGGTCGACGGGAGTGATGCAGTCTTCATGCTACAACAGTACTGGTTCCTTGTCTCAGGTGCATAAATCAGACTGTGAGAGCTCACCTGAGCACAATTTGACTAAAATCTCCAACGGGAGTGCCTGTAACAAATTGGATAAAGTGGTCCGGGCAGACATCAGTAACACAGATGATGAACTGAAAACGAGTGTCTGCAAATTAGTTTTGAGGATTGGCGAAATAGAGAAGAAACTGGAATCTCTCTCAGGCGTCCGAGAAGAAATCTCCCAAGTCCTGGGAAAATTGAGCAAGTTGGATCAAAAAATTCAGCAGCCAGAGAAGGTCAGCGTACAAATAGATCTCAATTCTTTGACAAGTGATGCTGCATCAGATGAGAGTAACTCCCCGCAGATATTTCAGTGCCACAATACTCCTCATGGAGGCAAACTAGAGAATAATCCAGAATGGTGCTGTTCAGACGCCAGTGGAAGTAATAGCGAGAGTCTTCGAGTAAAAGCCTTAAAAAAAAGTTTATTTACTAGGAGGTCATCAAGATCATTAACAGAGGAAAATAGTGCAACTGAGTCCAAAATAGCAAGTATTTCAAACTCTCCCCGAGACTGGAGAGCTATTACTTACACCAACCAAGTTGGCATTACAGAAGAGGAGATGAAAGAGAGAGATGGAGGAGAAAATAAGGACTGGCACAGGAAATCTAAAGAGGTAATTTCCACTTTAACTCGCATAATAAGCACTTAAAATAATCTAGTTATGAATGTCTTCCATAGTCATCACAAGCCTCAGAGTATGACAATACTTTGCCCTGCCATATTATGCCTGTCTTTATTGTTATCATAATTGTGTGATTTTGTACCTATACGTTCTTGCTTGGCAGCTGCAATATGGTCAAGTTGTTCCCTAGAAGCACTTTGCTTGTTTGAAAAGGGAGGGGGAGTCATGTGGGTGAGATCTTTGGAAGATGATGGTATTCTTCATCATCAGCGGTGACATAAGGAAGCTGGGTAATTAACTTGGTGAAAGGGGTGTGAGGAAAATTGAAATTCTCTAGTGGATGTTTTAGAAGGGATATTTTGAAATTGCATTGTGACGGCTTTTATCAGAGAAGTATGTACGTATTTAAAAGGCAACAAAAAAGATTCATGGATTCAAATCCCTCAAGAAAAGAATCCTTGTACATGTCCTGTGAGATGCAAACTGTAGTTATGTTCTCTATATCTGGCTTTCATGGCCATTTACATGACTCTTAAACCTCCCATTGAGGAAATGCAGCATAGCAGTGGTCTTGTTTTGGTCACTTAAAAAAATTCTACCCATCCCTCCCAACAGCTGCCCACTGCCATCTTCATGGATTGCACAGCTCTTGTGGCCGTCCTTGCGCTGGGCTCTGGTTGCTGCTCAGTTGAAACTGCGCATGGTGTGAGCAGTTGTGTCTGTTTTATGGATAGTGGAGAGGGTTGGGTGTCCTTCGGTCAATCAGGACCACATGATGGGCGTGCTGCGCCTCCTTATGATGGGGAGTGAGGGCAGAGAAGGATTGAGAAAGGAGAGGAAGAGATTTGATGGAAATAAGTGTAGTTGGGTGAACAAAAAAACATTAACCATGGGTTATTAGTAGGTTATAGAAGGGGAAGAAAGTTACCCTTAGTAAACCCAGACCTTGGCTTTTCTGTGCGTTGATCTGACCAGGATGAAATGCTGACTTTCAAAGTCCCTTCCTCACTCCTGCAGTAGACCGTGGCTGACACTGGATTGCTACCGTGCATGGTGTGGTGTCAAGGGGGTGCTACGTGGGGGCTTCCCTCTAGACGTTTTCCTGTTAAGATTTGATCTGGAAACAGAAATCTAGAAGTCTGCATGGGTGTCTCAGCTTTTCCAGATCAGCTAGGCTTTTCTGGATGTCAGGGTAATTTTCAGAATAGTTTTATAATCTGTAAACAGTACAAAACCTAAATTTCCTCTGCTGCATCAGCTTTGTGTTCATGTTATTGTGAACACGGAGTTGTGTTTGTAAAATATCTCTTTGGTCTGGTTGTGAGGAGAAGGTGGGGAAATGGATTAAGGCCATCCACAACCTTTGTCCTATCTGGTACTTTTTTTATCATGGTGATTCTGAAAGGAATATCTCTGTCGTTTGTGTTTAACCCCCTCATAGTCTTGTTTCTTCTCTCAAATTCTTTTGAATTCTACTGCAGGCAGACAGGCAATATGAAATCCCACAGCCACATAGACTCCCTAAACAACCAAAAGATGCTTTCTTGATTGAACAAGTCTTTAGTCCTCATCCCTACCCTGCATCACTCAAGTCACACATGAAAAGCAACCCGCTGTACACAGACATGAGGTTGACAGAGCTGGCTGAAGTGAAACGCGCCCAGCCGTCATGGACCATAGAGGAATACACGAGGAATTCGGGGGATAAAGGCAAGATTGCAGCACTGGATCTGCAAGTGAGTCCTGTTTGTTTAATTTGAATGGCTTGATTACGAATGGGTATTGCCAGAATATGCGTTTAAGAAGGGATTTGGATAGCTCAGGAAGGAGCTGTGCGGTGTTGAGCCTCTAATCTTGCTGATCCCTATCCATCCTGGCCAGGGACAAAGAAAAGTTTAGATGTTTGATTGCTGAATGGTGATCCTTGACTGGTTGGTATCCCCAGCTTATTCTGCAATGGAGTCATGTCTGCTAAGCCATTGTGGTGTTAGTAGCTCTAAAGATGAGTTTAGGGGTAAAGGGGTGCAGGGACGAACAAGTCCCTCACTGAAGCAAGGCAGAGTGATGCAGAAGCTGGCATTGCTGCTTTTTCTTTCACCTGTGTTCTATCTGAATTGCTCACAGAGAATTTAAATGTTAGGGCTTTTTCCATTTTGCTAGGGACATGAAACTTGTTTGCATTTTAGTGCAGCTTGGAAGTGTGCAGGCTTTTCTGCAACAAGCAGAGCAGAGCAAGTTACTGGCAGACAAATCCAAATTTTTGATTTAAATTTTCCCAAACTGTGCTGTATTTGAAATCACAATCCTGATATATTGTGGGCTGCCCAGACCCAGGACTGAGTGACCATGTTGGATGCCCTGTCTAGCCTGATAAACTCAAGACATCTTCTAGGAAGGAAGATATCTGAACACAGGATTAAAGAGGAAGCATGAAGAATGACGTCCAAAATGTGTAAAGACCAAACAAATGTTGATCATGAAACACAAAATGCATCACATAATGAAATCCACGCTGAGGTACAGATCACTGTGTATCATTTATATGCATTTCTACAGCAGGATGCAGAGCCAGCAGGGAGACTGGTGCTGACCTCAGGCATTTTGGGCTCCTTGCATGTGCGTGCATGCCCCAGAGCAGAGCAAGCTGCCTCAGCTAGCTACGGGCTTGGCAGCAGTTGGGGTACACTGACCTACAGCTTGAAGCTTATCGGCACCACACTAACACAGCTCTGTGATCGCCAGTCTGTGGGGTGCAGCCATACTCAAGCAGGGAGTCTGCTTGTCTCCAAAGCTTGTCTGCCAGGGAAGGTGGCATGCAAGAGCCTGAGACTTGCAGTTCCACATCAGCTCTTGATGGCTCACTGCTGAGGTACCTAACCCAGCTCCAAACCCATCAGACTAAGCCCTAGGAGACCATCAAGGTACTATGAGAAAGACTTGGTTAGGCAAGGAGAACTGCCATGCCTCATGACC
The DNA here is from genome assembly GCF_028858705.1 of Grus americana. Taxonomy (NCBI): domain Eukaryota; kingdom Metazoa; phylum Chordata; class Aves; order Gruiformes; family Gruidae; genus Grus; species Grus americana. Next base: position 15,313,082 of record NC_072861.1, on the reverse strand, counting down.
CCGTGTCAGCTGGTTTGGAATTAAAACCATCACTCACACTGTTGCTGTAGTGCAACTCCCACGAGCGTTTGTGCAGGAATTTGTGCACAACAAGTTTACCTCCTGGCTCGGTTCATGCAAACTTCCCTGTCCTCACCAGCCCCTGCTCCTTGCTGTGGCTAAAGTGCACTCGGAGAGAAGCCAGGTAGCACAGGGACCAAGCTACATCTTGCATCAGCTACCTGCTGTTTTTTAGGTCCTAATAGCTTTAGAGGGCTTACTAAATTCCTCACCCTGGCATTGCAGACTGTATGCTAGAGTAGGGATAGGCTGAAAGAAGTTCCTCTGCAGCAGGCAGTCGCAAAGCATCCCCGACCTGCTGCGTGGAGGCAACAAGGGAGGTGATATTTGGAGGCAAAGCTCCCCTGGGAGAAGTGTTCTCCATCTGCTCCTCATAGGGCCGTTCCGTTCCCTGTAAGCAGCTCTGCATGACTATGAGCAAACCAGAGAAATCGGCTTATTGCCATCATTTATCTTTAGGATAAAGGTGATAAAACTTTACTGGTTTGATTCTCTCCCTCCAAAAGGACTGTCAGAATTGCATCTACTCTGCAAAGCCCATGTCTAGACGTTATAATAGAGCTTACTGACAAACTTAAAAAATAGACACAGACTGATGAGTGGGTTTTTTCCCAGTGATTAAGTTTATTAGAACTGAAAGTAAATACATTATGCTTTAATGAACATTCCTACGTCTGGCAATGAAATGAGAAAGGAAGCTGATTAACAGTAATGGGCCTTTTTAATAATGCATCTTCCTTCTGAAGTAGTTAAAAGGTCAATACCAAGGTAGAGAGGTCCAAAACTGTAATTTCCTTGAAGCGTAGCATTGACTATCTTTGGGGTTTTTCTACCTTTGTTTATTTAAAATTTCTCCTGGCGCTTGACAAGTCTGCTGGGTTTTCCTTCAAAAAAAAAAGAAATTGCAAAACTAGAGTCAGGCTGAAGTTTGTCCCAGGTGTGGGGTCTGTGTGAGATCTCATCGCTTTGCTCTGGGTATGGTGATCCACTGGGACAAAACATTGTCAGGCTATTTTCTGATGCCTTTAGAGATGAGGTTGCTCATTTTTTTCAGAAGGCTGGAATAGGTCATTCAGAGCCCGAACAGTACAATCTCAGACTCAGCTGATGGTCTCTGTTTTGGCATACTAGTGCTATCATAGAGATCTCCCTTAAATGATCATGAAACTGTTGATCAATTTTAATTGTTTATTCCTGGGGTAGCTATAAAATCACTTCTTGTAGTTGTTCTGTACATAAAGCAAACGCTGCTTTTGGGCAAAGCAAGGTTTCAGCCAGTAGCTCGTGCCCACAAAATCTGAATTAGCCAATTAAAGGCTTACCCAAATCCCTCTCAAGTCAGCTGGAGTTTCTTTGTGCGGAGTCCAACGAGCTTTGGATCAGGTCCGTTACAAGCCCAGATATGGTCTGCGTTAGGGTATTCTCACTGGAACATTTTTATGTGGAATCTTTTTCATTTTGTAAAGAAATGGCCTTTTGGAGCCCCAGACACAGGAGACAGCTTTGAGGAAAAGCTGTCATTTTTCAAAATGTTCTTTCTGCTTTATTCCTTTCTGCTGGTAAGTGCAATATAATGCACTTATAATGTTTGGGTTTTCCCCATTTCCTCCCAATTTTCCCTAACAGGAATGATGAAGGGAAAAATACAAGCAAGGTGGAAATGCAAAGCCTGAAGAGCTCACAAATCCTAAAGAAGAAAAAACTAAAATATAAAAAAGAGGGAAATAAAACATTCAGATGGAGACACTGATAGAGTTCCCCAGGTTGCCTTTTTTGTTGTTTTTTGGGGGGTTTGGGTTCTTTTTTTTGTTTTTTTGTTTAGCTGTGTGGAATGGGAGGGCAGTGTCTTCCATTTCTTAAGCATACTCTGAAAATCACCTCCAACCCAGGGAGACTCAGACTTTGGCAATGAGCAGAGTATTGCTTCCTGTGGAAATACAGATTGTGCCACTGGGGTTAAATGGTCTCATCTGTGGAGACGGTCCAGAGTAACGTGCGGTATCAAATCGTATGCCAGGTGTCCAGTTCTCTTTCTCGCCTCTAAAACCGAGACAGCATCATGCACCCAGGTGATTTTCAAAAGATGAAGCTGAAAGGAGAGCTAGAAGCTGAGGGTCACCTTGTCCTGGGTGATTTCGTGGAAACCCACTATCAGCCCCTCCGTGGGGTGTTCAGCACCCGCTGCCTGCGCTTGTGTATTCCCATGCTGAAACCAAGGGCTGGTGTCCCCAGGCATCGCTGTTCCAGAAGGGGTCTGCAAATTGCCCATCCAGAGGGATGCGGTGCCGGATGGGGCTGGGCAATCGCACCCTGCAAGCAAGTTAGGGTTAGCTTTAGAAAATGTAGTGCATGAGGAATATGTATGAAGAACCCTTCCCATCAGCTGGGCTTTAATAATTTAAAAAGCAGTAACAGACCGGTAGTTGCTGACATCTCTGCTGTCTAGCAGATTAAAGAGATTTTATTTAAATGCCATCCAAGATGACGAAGTTTCCGGCAAATCAGAGGTACGTGAGGGATTTTGCAGCAGAATTATACTGTTGCAGGAGTTTATTTTTTGCAGTATTCTGTTGCAACTTTTGTCAGCCTTATGGAACTGGGACCAGGAGCTGAAGGGATGTGAGAAGCGGCAATAACCCACTTTATCCTGACAGCAGACCCAGATGCAGTTGGGAGGCCTTCAGGCACATCTACTTGCTTTATTTATTTTATTAATGACAGATCCCAGACAATTAACAACTGTTTCCTTTTAATTTTTAGACTCAAGAATCTTTAAACCCAAACAACTTAGAATACTGGATGGAAGACATTTATACTCCTGGCTATGATTCCTTATTAAAACGCAAAGAAGCTGAGTTCAGAAGAGCAAAGGTTTGCAAGATAGCTGCCCTGATAGCAGCGGCAGCTTGTACGGTTATTCTGGTCATTGTAGTTCCCATTTGTACAATGAAATCCTGAACCTGCGGACAGACCCGTGACTCCCAGCCGCGTGTATCTCAGATAGCTCATGCTGTGTTTCAAACGTCTGATGGCAAAACTGTAAGGAATTTGCTAAGGAAGAATGTTCTGAGGATATCCTGATGGAGAATGCTGTAAATGTAGGCAAAACACAAAACAACCAGAGAAACTTTTTTTTTTTTTAAAGTATAATTTTAAATAACAGACTGTGTGGCGGAGTTAATGGGAACTTGGTTCAATTTTTATGCATTTTTAAAAGTGCAATTTTTTTTTCCTAAAGAAACAATATAATGTTTTACAGAATCAGAGACTGATGAGAATCCAGGCAAAAGAGGAAGGTTGTCTGAGCTGTGTTGCATTTAACGGAGGTATGGGTACATGGAGGTAGCACTGTATAGAAGGGAATGTTCTATGTGCATTACATCGAGGAGCTAGGAAAGTCTTAAAGCTCTCTACAATGTAGAAAACTCTGAATGTATTGTATTTATTTAATAGTATTTATGTATTTCATGATCATTTGATTGAAAGCGGACTGTGTAGCCATGAACGGAGTTCATTCCTATGTTCAGATTAAAAAGGGCTCTTTGTATTTGGTCTTGCCCTAAGACCCACTCTATCATTACTGAGTGCTTAGATAAGTGCAATGTGCTGCAGACCAAAAAGATTATGTTTTAAAGCAATCACAAGAGGTTTTAGTTGCTTCTGTTGAATAACATTTGCATAGAGCTGGCAAACTTGCCTTGCCAAAAGGGTATTCTTTACCTCCGCAGACAGTGAAATTATCTCAATTTCACTCCTGCCAGCAAGCAAAGCTGGCAAATCAAAGCAACACTCTGTTAAAGTTCTTGGAAATGTAATCTGAACAGTTGTGGTTTTTTTTTTTCCCCCACAAAGTCTTTGTGCCTTTTTTTAGACTGTAGATTAAATAGAACTGTTTAATTTTGCTATTTTAAGCCCATAACATAAATCACAACATAATGGGTACTAATGGAGGTTCTTTTCCCGCAAGCCTTCTATATAGCTCAGAGTGCTCCTCAAACAGCAGGGCTGGTGGTTACTGAGCACTTATATTAAGGGCACAGTTTTTCAACACTAGTGGAAACTTGCTGTTAATGCAATGCATTCGGCACGGGGAGATCTTTTTGCTTCCCTCTTGCTAATGTATTTAAGAATGATGGTTGACTCTACCGGACAGCAAGCAGTCTGTATCCCATGGGAGATGTCCATTTGATGCGTTATCCCAAATGCAAATAGCAGGTTCAAAGGAATACTCAAGTTATGACAGAAATTACATGCCATGGTTAGTGAAAGCAAATACCCAGACAGTATTACTCTTCTGTCAAGTATAGATGAAAAAAAAAAAAATTAAAAAAAAATATTTTCAGGAAATAATGTGATCTTGCTGGTCCTCTAAGGGAAAGGAGATTCTTTTAGTGAATGCTCTTTATGTAGGGTAATTTGGTTTCTTCAGAAGCAGCCTCCCTACACGATGACACAGCAGCTAGGAAAGCATCGGATGCTCATTCCTCCGGCTCTCTGGGATGTGCCACACTCGCTGTTTGTTTCTGGCTGGTTTAAAAAAAGTAGCGAGGAAAGGGTGTGTGGGAGGCGAAGGCTTTGTTGTGACTTTAGATGTGTGGCAGTTCTTTCCTGCAGCTGGAGAGCTGTTTATGTGCTGCTCGTGTGCTCTATTTTATTTAGGGATGGGTGATCCCTGGGACCGTTGATCCATCAGAAAAACAAGTGTAAGCACAGGGTCGGGTGTCCCATCAGCAAATACAGAACAAGGATAAGCCCCTAGACCAAAATCTGCGCCTGCCTGACCTGAATCCTGACTGAAATTCTGCAGCTTTGGCCCATTCCTAATACCAAGTTTATTTCTCTTTCCTCCCAGATGCTGCAGGATGGAGTCACAGCAGGGAGGGAGCAATTCACACTGTCTATTTTAGGCTGCCTTCACTTATGGTGTGATTCAGAGCACCTGAGTTTAGGAGCTCAGGATCCGTATGTAGTAAATATAGACAGGTAGAGAAACCTCCGGGGATGATTTGGAGCCGCCAGCAAGATATCTAATATTAGACATGTGAATACGCTCCGGAGGGCATTGCTCTGCGGTTTACCTTATGCACAATTTAGGTTGATTGTATATGTAAAAAAATCTATTCCTGGTTCCAGGTAATGTCAGAAAGCCTTTTTACACCCCTCCTTGGCCCGGCGATAGCAAGCATGAGGTGCTGTCGGGAAGAGCAGTGTGGCCCGTGGTGGCACAGCGTCAGTCCCCCGTCTGCCCACGCCGGTGGTGACGAGTCCCTCAGAGGGGCAGGATGAGTGTGGGACGGACACCGGGCAGACCCCCCGCCTTCACCAACCCCCCCTCCGCTAGCACAAGCGGTCTGACCCTGCTGGCCCCCAACCCGAAATCAGCAGCACTTCCTCCGCTGCATTTCAGTAATCTGATTTTAGAAAATACCTGAATATCTGGGTGGAGATGTGAGAAGGGTGCAGGAGATGTTATTGACTACAGGGGCGGGCTGGGGCTGTGCTGGCACTGATGCATTAGAGGAGATGTAAGGACCCCTGTTTTGTCTGTGCAGGGATTTTTATTGTCTCCCGCTGGCACCAGATGAAGCTTTGCATTAGAGAGACCCAAAATTCTGGGAAGGATTTGGCAGGTTATGGAGCCATGGGTGACATGGAGCTGGCCCAGCCCGAGCACTCAGCATCCCCAAACATCCATGCCGCTCCTAATTTATCGAGGTGCTTTTGCCCATCCTTACTTTGCACAAGCAGGCAGTGGCACCCACCTCCATCGGGGCAGTGGTTTCCCTGCACGCCAGACCGTGGTTCATCACAGACCTCCCTCTCGGGGCTTGGTTTGGCTCCCGCAGCCTCTGGGAGCATCTCCATGGTGCCAGGAGCCCGAGGGGAGCGGGGAAAGCAGAGCCCGGCTCCCTGCCTCCCCGCTCCACAAATACCTCCGGGAGCCGCTGCCTCGCCGTCTCCTCTGCTCCCCGGCTGCCTCCGGCAGCTCCTTGGCACCACTGGGATGTGCATCCCTAGCTGTTCCCAGCGGGTTTTACATCTGGCACTGAGCTCTTCGCTTAAAATAGGTAAGGAGATGGAGCGGTGGGATGCTGCCGCCGGAGGAGGGAAGGAGGGGCCCTGCGGTTCTGCACAGAGTATACAAGCTAGGTGAAATCCTGAGAATATTAACCTGCAAGAATATTGTGATCAACCTTGTGAACCAGTTATCAACTAGTATATACTGTATACTATACGATAGACTTTTGTATAAAAAAAATAAAATAAAAAAATTAAAGCTATAGGTACAGTGTAATCCTTGGTGTGATTGAAAAAAGTGACCTAGATTGTAGTACTTAATTAAAATAATGAGCATATTGAACTGTTTTTCGTATTTATGCCTTATAAACTTGATATATTACACATGATAAAACGAAACTGCAAGAATTATAAAAAAGATACTCCATTTTGGGGGCAAATCCCATTTGCTTTTCCTAAAACAAGAGTGCTGCTTGAAATCAGCTCAATAAATCATATGTGCAGAAGAGCAAGAGCAGGATCTGTCCCCAAATGACTTTTTAGGATTTTTTTTTTTTTAATGGGGCTTTGGTTAATGTACTATGTAATAATTTTATTTTATAAAGTTACTGTACAATGTTGCCTTTTGGTTCATTTAAATATAATAACAAATAAACTTGAAAATTACAGCGTCCTAAGTTTTAATGAAACAGTTATAATAATTTATTACTCCATTGCTTTTCCTCTTTTTTTTTTTTTCCAGGGACATCAAGATAGCCATGGGATGTGAGTGTCTCAGTGTTAAATAACTAAGCAGCCTATCTAGTTCTTGGCAGAATTGCTAATGGATTTCTCACTTGTGAAATAATAAGATGGCAGAAGATAATGAAAAATGAGTTTGTTGGGTTTCTTTTAAAAGCTCCTTTGCATCACGTTGTGTGGGCTTCTGGGAGATTAGCTCTTGACACTAATCATAATATTTCATTTTATAGGTTATTTCATGACTGAGTTTTGCCAGATCAACTCTTTTAACAAGGTCATGACTAATATTTTGGTATCTATTTCACTTACATGTTTATGCAACCACTGTCCCTTTTAAGTCAGTGCTATAGATAAGTATTTATAATCACCTATCGACAGGCAATCAGTTTGCTTAGGATCTCTATATGAATTTAATTTGCTGCTTTTGACTTGTTAATTGCAAAACCACCTTGTCTTAAAATTCCAGGTGTTGAAACAAAGATAGACCTGAGCCCACCACTGACGGTAATCCAGCATCAGAGGTTGCAAAGGGGAGCCGCAGAAAAGAGGGCATATGTAAATAATGAACAATGACATGAAAATGTAGTAATGTAAGATCTTGATTTCCTCATCTCTACTGCATAAGCACCTTTAATGCATTGCTTCAGCAATCCCGGTCAGGATGGGGACTGCCAAGTGCTCCCTGTGGGTCCCGGACACCAGCTTGACCCTCAGGTGTTCACGTGTCGTCAGTCAGGCTGCAAACCATCACAGGTCCCCTTGAGAGGGACTGTGATTCACAATTTAGCACTGGTTTCATTTTTGGAGATGGTAGCATGGATTTGCATCAGTTTCAGTTTTTTTCTTGTACCCATGAAGTCCAGAAGCTTACAAGTAGAAGTGCCCTCTGGATTTTTATTTTACGGCACGAATCCAGGTGCAGGAACTTCCATAAAAATGCTAAGTGTGACCACACTTGTGCCAAAAAATCCTGGCAGAGCATTCCTCAGCTAAGAAGCTGGATACGTAGGATATGTAGACCTCATCTGGGTCATCGCTGTGCTGGAAAATGGGGCAACTGCCAGGTTTCTACAGTAGCAGCTGGGTAGACTCACTGAGTCTTACGGTAGAAGAAAGCTCCTACATGCAATGCTGTATCAGCAACTAAGACGTAGCCCCACGCTCTGTGTGCTTCTTTGAATGTATTGCTCATAGCAGTTAATTGTACTGGTTGAATAAATTCTTTATTTCAGATATAGCTTTGATGAATGGCTCTGCCTGATGCACAAAAGAGTCACAAGCAAAATATTGGATCTTGGGGCTGTATTCTGCCCTCTGAGGTGCTCCTGTGACTCCATTCCATTGAATCTGCACATGGAAGAAGAGAAAGTAGCCTGTAGCCTGTTCGTAACAGTGTGGTCCTACTGAAAGAAAAGGTCACTTGTGTTGGTGTGCATGTTGGGAAAAGGCAAGCGCCTGTGGAAGGAATTATAAAGATGAGGTACTTTCTTTCATCTGATTTTTTTCTTTGTTATCTTTTTAGGAAAGAGCATTATATCTTATAAAGTGCTGTTCTGCTATTAGTTCTCCAGCAAGCTTGGTCACTTCGGATGATTTCTGGGACCATGGACCACTCGATCTCTTGCAGGCTGTTACGTCGATCTTCACAGTCCACTTAGAAACTGGAAAAAAATCTCCAAAAAAAGGAAGAAGTGGGCTGCCAGCAGCCAAGCTCCTTCCATAAGTAAGTTCCATTTGTTTTTATTTATTTTTCTGTAATATAGCACAAACTACGTGTAGGAGAGCCACGAAGTTCTTCCAAAAGCAACAGTACATCAAATCCTTCCCAAGAGCAATAGACTGAGATTTTCAAGGAAGACTAGTTAATGGTCCTGGATGAGCCCAGCACAAGAAAGCAACTGTGCATGGTACTACTAGGCATTGCTGGTCCTGGTGGACCAGCAGTGGATGTGATGAGGAGATGTGCAAAGTTCTCTGTTGGACCAGGGAAGCTGTGAGACTTAATGCAGTTTAGGGATGAGGAAAAATAGAATCATAGAATCGTTCAGGTTGGAAAAGACCTTTAAGATCATCAAGTCCAACCAAATGGCGGGGAGAAAGGTGTCTGAAGACACAGTTGCTGCTGAGGCTGGAGGCTTTTAGAAATTAAAGAGTTGTGTGGCAGCTTCCTCCCAATTACCTATCCCCAATCCTGCTTCTCTCTGCCCTCCCACATCCCAAATCTGTGGATTTTGGGATATTCCTCTGAGGCACTAAGGAGGTCTCTGGGCATACAGTGCAGGCTCAGGTCTTGCCTATTCTCAAAATTAACCAGATTTCCTCAGTGGCTAGAGGGAATTTTCTGCCAGAAAATTTCTGCTTTGTCCTCAGCTAGAAGTCCCCTGTGGTCCTCTCACCCATCCCCAAAACATCACAAGACCACCTTGGAAATGGCAGGGTTATGAAGGTGACTCCCATTTGCTTTCATGTTGGGCTTTGTGGAAGTCACATTTCCAGGCCAGCCTCTGCAACCAGAGAGTTGAAAACTGATTTCATTTATTAAAGATGAAAATAAATGGGTGAACTCCTCAAGTAAGAACATGCAGTTCTGATTGCTGGGGCTTTAGGAATAATGTCAAATCCTACTATTCACAACAAAATTGCTCTCTTGCTTATTTGGAGCCTCTTGTGCTGTCTGCACGTTCTCCCCCAGCATGTGGTGGGGCTCCAGCCCATGTCCACAACGGTGGGTGTCCCTCCTGGAAGCGGGGAAAAGAGGGAATGATGGATGGTAAACCAGCCCTACCTGGGAAAGAGATTACGGAAATGCTAATTATTCTGCCTGGCCTTGGAAACGATGGGGGGTCTGGGCCCTATTGAAAAGCTTTGCTGTAAACTCGTGCTTCAGTGACAGAGGAATCTCTGCTTGTATTGCAAAATCCTCCTGATCTGCCGTCCTGCCGGGCTGACACACTTACTGCAATAAAACATATCTGTGTTGTGCTCTGTGTTTTTCCCCAAGTAATGGTGGGGGGAGAAGGAAGAACCAAGGAGACTGACACGTTTGTCTTTTTTCCTTGTCTTGGTAATGAAATATTGCTGTTGAACTTTACCCTGCCTTTCCTGTTACTAAATTTTTTTTTTTTCAATGGTTACCTTTTAAGAGGCTCGTAAAATTGCATTACTAAAATTTATGACTGCGCAGCAAACGTGTGCACATGCATTAATTCTGTTCAAGGCCAACGTCTTGTAGCTGCAAAATTAATGTTATGGTACAGTTTCTAGTATGGCTAATGGGTGTTCAATAAAGCAGGGCTCATGCTTTGCTCACCTTATGGCACTTAATTCCTTGAAACAGCCCTGTCTTGTAGAGTTTGCCAAGTAACTGTTAAAAAGGGTACATGCACAACACATTGATATGTATTTTTATACATTTTTGTTTATTCAATTAAAGTCTTGAAATTCTTGGCCTTGTGACCTGGTTCAGTTGAGTTTCAGCTCCTTTGCATAGCGTTTAGTTTAGTTCAGATGTCTCTAAATGCAGTGGATTAAAAATGTGCCTCTTAATCCTGACTCTGGTCTGGAGAGGCTGAACTGGATGTTAGTGTTACCCTGCGAGTTATAGCCCGGGCTGATTGGAAGTGAGTGGACAATAAGAGTTCACTAAATGACCAAATTGTATCGGAGCATCTTCGCTATCTTAGCCTCTAGGAGGAAGAGCCTTTGTGGGGGCAGGGACATTTGTTTTCTCTTTGCTGGAAGACATGAGCTGACAAAAGTGAGGCATCCCTGGGATGGAGAAGAAACCCGTGCAGGGAGAAAGATAATCTCATGTGAAAGCTCTCAAGGCAGTACCGTCTGTCTTCCATGTTTTGGGACCAGTTGCTTGATCTCTGTAGGCTTTAGTTTTGTGCCAGTTATTTACCATGTCTCTCTACAGGCTTCTTCTTGGAACAGAGCCCTGTGGTTGTGAAGTGCCCAGGAAAAGAGGGGCCAGACATGGGCTGAGACATCTTACAAGCATTGTCTTGATGCTTATAATGACATTACCAGTATCATAAATAGTTACAGCCAGATCAGTCATTGAATTTGTAACTCTGGTGGTAATCAGTGATACAACACCTGGGAGGTATTTAGCTCAGCTTGTCAAAGTGTTTTGGTATTGTGAGAATGATGAATGTCACCAGGAAAGCTTTTTGGGGAGGATAAGAGGAGAGAGAAAAGGAGAGAGAAAAGCAGAGGAAGCGTGATGCTCTGCTGGGATTGCAGCATGGGGAGAGCAGGATTAGTGCTGCAAGAGATGGGCAGACCACGAGCATCTGCTCTGGGCCACCAGGATCAGAGCACAGCAGGAATGAGAAATTCTTGGACCAGTTATCAAGGAACTGGGAAACTCCAGGATACTGTACTCATGGGGGATTTTTACTACCCAGACATCTGCTGGGTAACAAATGCAGCTAATCACGGCGATAATGTACAACCCTAATTCACTATAAATTCTCTCCCATATGTTTAGAATTGTATTTACAGTAGGAAGTGAGGGATAGTTATTCATGAATCTAGGTGAACTGAGTTGCTGGTGCAGAGTCAGCCATATATTGTGGAAAATACTCTAAGACAGACTTGAACAGAATCCCTCTGAAAGCATGGCTGTGTTTCAGGTATTTTAAGCAAAAAATGTTGCTGTAATTACTGATTGCTTTTAAATGCGCCAATTGAACTCCTTATTTCTCCGTAACCTTTGTTGACCTTGAAGCATAAGTTCACTAGCGGAGCTGATGAAGAATTATCCACCAGACGAAATATGCCTCCTTGAATTCAATTCCGCTGATGAGGAGGTTGAAAAGGGTTAAGAAAAAAATAAGAAAGGAACCATGATAATGGCTGCTTAGCTCATTGCTAGCACATGAAAGGATGTTGTTTTATTGATATACTTCTATGGCTTTTGTTTAGTTGCAGGCAGTAATTTTGCGATCTAACTCACCATGGACCCACAAAAGCACCGTGAACTAAAATATATCTAATAGTGAAGTGGGAAGGAGGTGTCCAAACCGCTGGAGTTCAGGGCTGAGCATGGTTAGTTACTGATGAATTATGGTGCCTTTTCCTCCTGTTCAGTGATTCCCTGCTCCCTGGTTTTTGCTCGCCCCTGCACTGCCTCGTTGTTGGCATGGGTTTATTTCAGTAAGGATGCCGTATGTGGAGCTCTGGCTTCGGCCACTCATGACCCAGGGATTAGCATAATGGCATTACTGCTTATTCCTCAATTACAATCTTTGAATATGCAAATATGTTGATGCTGGTTACTGTAATCCCCCTGCCCTGGCTGGTCCCCAGCTGGAGAAGTCTTTGAGCCATTTGCTGGCAACAAGGGTTTTCTTGTTGGTTTCTCATTTCCAGCTGTGGGTGAAGGGGAAAACCCCTTGATCAGCTGCCTGAAACAGGAGGAGAGCAAAAACCAAAGAGAGAGGGCTGTTAAATTCAGAAAAATGGAATATCTTTTAAAAAAAGAGCTTGAATGCCTTTTCCCCTGTTATTTTCCTTGCAGGAGCTCACAGTCCTGCTGCTGGTGTGAGAGATGGGGTGGATCAGATTGCTCCATCCCACCCACTGCAGCAGGGTTTTGTCCTTGCAGTAACTGTCCCCCATTTCTGCCTGCCCTGGCTGCTTCCTGCTTGAAATCTGGTTTCAAAGTGAAATAGCTGAGATAGCAACCAACAGTTTTGAAGAAGGCTGTCCGTCTGCTGCTCTTGGTGGTCCACCTGCTCTGGTGGAGCTGAGTCAGTGTAAGGCAGGAGAGGAGTTCAGCAGAAGACTTTCTTGCTTGGGTGGAGGGATGCTCCTGAGCATGGGGAGCCTGGGGTTACCTGGCCCAGCTCGGTTACTTTGGACTAAAGAAGGATTGGTGAATTGCAGAGTATTTTAACATGTGCTGAGCTGTATATATGTGTCTAGAGCAGGAGGTCTTTTTATTAAAATATTGATTAACCTTTCCCACTGCTCTTACCAGTATTTTTCTAATAGTATTTTCAGTATTACTTATTTTTTCCCTGTATCTTTTTCCAGATAAGTATATATATAGACAGAGCAACTGTTGTTTTGGTGGGGTTTTTTTGTTTTTGTTTTTTGTTTTTTTTTTTTTTTTCCCAGAAGAAATATGTAAAACAGGAAAAACAATGCCTTTTAAACTTCCCTGGCCAAGGGTGAAATCCTGGTGCCATTGGAGTCCAACTTCCCCAAACTTCTGAAGGGACAGTATTTCACCCAAAACAACCTGTGGGGCACCTGCACTCAGTGTCATGGGGACTAGCATTCAGGTGGAGGAGACTGTCCTCAGGTCCAGCTCCCAGTCATCCTACTATTTCCTTACACAGCCATGTGTTTACCTGCTAGCTCCATCTGCACAGGCAGCATCTGTTGAGAAACAGTTACTTTGCATCTGAGTTGATAATGGTGCTGTGAGGATGTCACTGCAAATGTCCAGGGAGTTGGGGTATCTAGAAAGATTTGGAAGGAACACTTTTGCCTATGCATGGGAACATGTCCCATGCCATTATGTGTTAATGGATATGATTTATTTCAGAAAACGAAGAAGAAAACCCAGGCAAATGTAGAACCAATGATTTACAGGAAACATCACTGTTTGGAATATAAATATAGACAAGCAGCATATTTGTTGCTGATGGTGCTATGTTCCCTGGGATAATAAAATCATTTTGTAACTATGTGTCTGTGTCTTGAGCTTGCACACATTTTGTCTCAAAATTTCTAATTTCTAATGAGACTTCCTATCCCGAATATTTTTCTCAGACCAACAAAAATGGTTTGACATCCATTTGTAAAAGGCTTCATTCTAATGTATCGGTATATTCTGTTTCCACACCATTTTTTTTCTGTTCTCAGGATCTCCCCTCATACTCCTTTATCAGCCAGAAGTGGGAGAAGATACCTGCAAATAAAGATGTACGTCGTATCAGGACCCACTACTGAAAATGTCCTGAGCGTTCCTGAACTCTCCTTTCATGCCATACTCAGCAAAAGCTTGTCACGCTCCTTTCCAGGAAGATTAGTATGAACTGAAACACTTGGAAAGCAATGGTTCTTCACGTGGTTTTGACCCTTTAAGTGAGTAGTATTTTTTGGAGGTGTTCATCTTACTTTCACTGCAGGCATTTCTGCTGTACATCAAAGTAATGAAAAAAATCACCAGAGAACGAGATTTTCATCTTATTCTATGATAAAGTAGTACAAAAGAATTATTTTTCACTATGTACAAATGATCTGTATCTTTTTTAGGTGAATTGTAATCATGGAAAGGAAGGAACATCCTGGGGACTGAAGAGCTATGTTTAGGGCAAGTAAAGGACAGCATTGCATGTATTATTTTATCATCATGTATCTCTAATCTGGAAGAATTCCTCTACAAATCTTTAGGAGTAAGAAGGTAATCTAGTGCCAAGTTTTATTCAGTGTTTGGCTTGTCTGCTGAGACCAATGGGAAGAGATGAGGTTGTGATGTTGATATTTGCAGGAAGCTGAGGTGATATCGCCAAGACTCTTGAAGCATATAAAGTGCCAAGGCTACAGGAATCAACTCTATCTCAGAAATGGTGCTGATAAAATCTGTATTTGGAAACACCGCAAAGCAGGAACGTGCTCCAATTTTTGTGTTCTGGAGCAACTTGTCAATGCGGAAGCAAGAGCCAGTCCAGTAAAGGACAGGACTTGACAGATGTCACCTCATGGCCAAGGTGTCCCACCTCTTGTCTTCTCTTGACCCAGCCTCCTCATAGTCAAAAATCGTAGTCGCTGTGAGACTTGAAATACATTAATCAAGAGAGAGATTTCCTGATATGTTATTGGTCTATGAAGCTGTCCAGCCTTCCTGTCTGAATTTTGGTTTATTCAAGTTTACCCCAATAATACTGGGTTATCTTTTTTACTCCTATCAGTTTGCCATAGTTTGTAAATGGTAGAAGTGAATAAAATTCTTCAAGAATAAGTTCTGCTGCAATGATCCATTTTACTTAAACGTGTGATCAAACAAAAACGCAGCTTCTGAAGAACATTTTAGAACACAAGCAAGATCTGGCAACCTGTTAGATGCCCTCAATGACTGTAGTCTTACCACAGACTTTGATCACAGCTTCCTTCGTCTCTTTTCATGTTGCTTACAAAGTTACTCCGTGTAAAAATGTAGTGTATGATTTACTTTAACCAAGGAGATACGAATTCATTCTGAAGGCAGGAGATGGCCAATCTCCAGGCTCGAGTTGTGTGTATATCTTGAACGATTTTGGAGCGGTTGCCGTGTAGAGGATGTGCCAAGTGACTGACAGCAGGGCCACACCGGAGAACATCGTTGTGCTAGTCACTGACTATATGGAAGTGGAAAGGTGACCTTCTGCAGTCAGGTTTCATTATTTCAGAATTGAAGATGAACTTTCCCCAAAATTGTATGGTATAATGGGTATCTGTGCACTAACCCTCCCACCAGCCCTGTCTGCACACTTACATTTTGAGCCATCTGGAAGCTTTTATGGGCCAGGAGCCATACCCTGAAGCGGGACGGTCTTCTCTGGGGGAGCTGTGGTGGTTATTGAAGGAATTCAGCCTTTATTTAGAGATGATCCATCAGAGATGGTTCCAACCACTGCTGAACCGCAGGTACTGCTCAGTTGCCGTTCTGCGACTGCCGCGTTACATTGCAGTATTTCAGGAGGAAAAGTGGAGAATGACTTTTCCATTTGAAGCCATATGAGGGGATTCAGCCAGACAGCATGTAATTACCCTAGCTGGAGCCGGGCCAAGCGAGAGGATCTGCGACTCCCCATCTGCAGGCTTATTTTCAGCACTTCAAATGAGAGATTGCACAGAACACGTTGAAATTAATGAAACAAACTTAGTTTCTGTCTGGACATCTCCTCCATCACGCCCACATCAGACACAAATAACTCATAAGTACGGTTTTTCCCTGGACTGCCCTGCAAAGGCTGAGCTTACAAACACAAATGAAAGAGCAGCTGGAGGCAAGAGGACTTTCCCATTCATTCAGGTGAGTTGTGAAGTGGGTAATGAAAATGCTATTGTTTTCCAACATGGGCAAAATAGGTTGTTCAGGCAAATAAATTCTGCCTGTGACTCTTCCTCTTACAATAGAAACCATGGCCCTAATCCAGTAAAGCACTTTAGTATGTGCTTAACTGGAAATTTGTGAGTGGCCCTGCTGATTGCAAGGGATCGGCTCTCGTGCTCGAAGTTAAATATGAGGAGTGGGAGCTGGCAGGTGGGTGGATGAGCGGTGCTGTTGCCCAGGGGCCCTGCCTTATTATCTATGATTATACGGGCTTAGTGTTTAGGCTGGATCCGGGCCCGTTTGAACAAAGAAGCGGGATTAGCAGGCGTGCAAATAGGGAGCAAAGCCAGAGGGTTCCAGCAGTGTCGAACACAACGTCGTTACTCTGACAGAATGTATAAAAGTGAATGAAAAGGCAGTATGATTGCTGTTGCCATCCTGTTAATTAGGCTGAACTCATGCTTCATTAGTGCTACAATATGCTTCCATCTTAACAAAGCCCTATTGGGTGTATGGAGCCACTTTACTATTAGTAAAATGAAGCCTTATCAGAAAGCCCTGTAATTCATTTCGTAAGACAAGTCATGACATATGTTGTGTTGAAATTGCACTGAAGAGGCAGATTACTTGCTTAATGCTTGCTTTTCCTAATGAACAGGAAAAGATGTTTTCAAAACGAATTTATTTATTGTATTGGGAGCTCTTCTGACCTCATGCCTAATTACATTGCCTAGTCCTTTAGCAGTGTTTCAAGTAGCTCCTAAATAACACAAATTGAACAGATCTGCTTTTGCTCTTGCACATTCTCTCAGTGGCATTGGGAAAATACCGTCAAGCATTAAAATCCCTGTTTCTTGCTGTCATTGTGGGGAACAGCATTTTGCGTATTACCAGCACAATATCCCTGCAGCAGGAATGCAGCAAAAGCACTAGCACAACCCACATTCCCTGCTTGCAGCAATATAAAGCAGTACTGATTAAGCAGCATAGTGAAAACTTGACACAGAAGCAAGAAACGATGTGCACTGGCTCGTTCACTGCCCCAAACAAAACATGCGCTCTCTCAACACTGCTGTATCGTGAGCAGAGTGTGTAATTTGTAGTAGCGTTAGGATAGATGCTGACCTGGCAGTGATTTTCCTATGGACTCACTGTGCAGGAAAGGGAGTTTGGATTAAATCAGGGCACAGGTCCACATTAGCCTCAACTGGAGAGCTGATGTAAGTCAGTCCTGCCCTACCAGACATCCCCACTCCCTCAGTGATGCTGGTGGGTTTCTGTGGCTGCCTTCAAAACCAGATTTCTACAGATTAGAATATGTTAGGACTAACACACACACACACAAAAAAATAATCGCAAAGAGTTTTTACTGAGCTTGGTTGTTTGCCCCATCCATCTAGTGTAGCATACGGCAGCGCTCCGCAGTGCAGTCGGCACCGTGGGAGTAATCAGTCGAGGGTGGAGAGAGAAAGAGCAAATGGGTGAGAAAGTGGATGTAGGGAGGAGTGACTTTAACAGATCTACCACCGAGGGTATAAAAATTAGTTGTGTTCACAAAGGTATGAATTAGAGGCAGAATAACGTCCCAACCTGTGTAACTAATTGCTAGTGACTGTTAGGGGTGTGGGGGCAGGCTGTATTTTGTGCTCTAGCGATGGTCTCATTCAATGACTCTCTTCTACAGGCTGAAGTCAAATGGCAAACGTTAGCTTCATTTCAGTACAACAGGATGAATAACATGGTGCTCAACCATCTTCTGCAGAAGGTTCTTGTTTGATGTACCCCTTCTGGGAGCCCCAGTGGCAGCATCGCTGTCTGCAGCAGTCAAAAGCAGCCGTGTCCGGCAAAGCAAGTTACGTGTGGTGGAGTTAGACTCAACTCCATCCTAGCTCTCAGCTCTTCCTACCTGAATGATCTGGATTTGCTATTACTGGTGGTAAGTGCAAGGAGGGGAGATGTGTGGGAATACATTCTTATTTTCATGTTTCCTCCTTGTACCATTCTTTAGCCTCACTTTAAACATCTCTGCTTACTCATGTCTTCCTACAGTAGACCTAAAAATATCCCTCCCTCCTCTTCCAACGCTACACCATGCAGACCTGAAATGACCCTATATTAGAGGGGTCCAATGGAGAAGAAAAATGGCAACGAGGTAATGTAGCAAAAATAATTGTATGAAAGAGCATCTTTGAACTGCTCAACAATTCTGTTTGTTCTCGCAACTCAGGCTACTTGTATTGTCATTCAGCTCCAGGGCTGAAGGGCGTTTATTGGTGTAACCTCCTGAAATCCATGCATTTTATCACGGGGTGGCTGCAGTTGCAAGCGAGTGCTGTGGACGATGGGCACAGTCTCACATTTGTGTGCCAGCTGCCGTGCGATTGCACATCCCCAGTGAAACCAGCACCAGCAGTGTGAACCTGGGGAGCTGCACTCATTCACACCAGATCAGATTTGCCCCAGCACTCTGAAATGAGCGCAGTGATATGAAATTTATAACAACGACAATTGGGAACTAGAGGTGGTTTTGCAGAAGGAGTATTATTTACTGCTTAAATAGAAATATCTTATTCTTGCAGGCATGGAGAATGCTTCACTACCGTAAATTTGGGAAGATCCTGTAAAATTTTGTTTCAAGATAGGATAACGCCTTTCTCGATGCCTTAGGGCCACCATCACCATAAGCCACAATTGTTGGTTTTCATCAGGTTAGTTTGTATCTGGATCAGATCCCTTGCTCTGCTTTGCTATGCAGCTGTAGAGATGCTTGAGCTGAAACGAACTGATAGGACAGGATAGGGCAGGGCAGGAATGGCTGTTTTGGTGGCAGAGCCAGCTTACATCGATTTAAAGTGATCACAGAACTGTCATATGAGATAGGTGATTGCTAGTGTTCTCCGCTGCTCATGGTCAAGGACACACCTACAACTCTTTGGTCATTTAACCGAGTGTTTTCCTAAGCTCATTTGTGTATAGGTGACATATATAAGCGAAAGTGAATAAAGAAAACTGGTGTGTCAAATAGCAAGAACTTGTATACTGCCAAGTCACAACTGTGGTTTTTAGTATATATAAGCTATAAGAGCATCTAATTTTCCATTCTTCCGGCTGGGTTTGTAAATGCGAATATGAAATAAATGACCCATTATCAATGTGTTCCCACAGAATAACTTCAACAACAGTACAAGATGCAATCCACTTGCAAATGTCTAATCCAGTTATTCTGTGGATTGTTTTAGATAGCCTTCCTGGGGTGAAACAACCATTTTTAAAAAGTGGATGGTCAAAATTTAACACGTTGAGGAGCACAGGCTCCCCTCCTGTTTCCCTGTGCTTGTGAACTGAGTTTACAGGGATGGTGGGTGTCATGCGGTACTGGATATATTTTGCTTCACCTGCCATACGCCTTAACTCACCACAGTGTTTTGCATCTGGGTCAGCTGTATTTTTATCAAGCATTAACATGCATAAGGGTTTGCCAGTGCTTAATAAAAATGCTACTGAAAACTGCATTCTTCCATCTCTTTATTGAAGCGGATTATATTGTGTTTGAACTGTGTTTGAACTGAAGGTAGACTCATGTGAAAACTGTTGTATTCATAACCCACGCCCAAGCAATAACAAAGAGCCCAGTTAATGAAAATCACTCAAAGGAAATCACTGCCCACCCCTTCCAAGATCAATTAGAAAGATTATTCCAGCATCCCTAATGCTGCCACGCTGCTGTTGTACTGTAAAGCACCTCTTCCCTTTAGAAGGCCAAGGCAGGGAGTCTGACAATAATGTGTAATAAACAGTGCTGGGGAAAAAAGCACTTGTGGTGCTATTACCACCATAAATTCCTACAGCAAAGGACAACACTTGGACAGCGTAAATATACAGGGTCTCCCTGTGAGGCTCACGTTCAAAGGAGCGCAAGAATGGAAGGTTTGGGGGCAAAAGCTGCTGCCCAAAGCTGGATGGGAAAGTTTGAACCACCTATTCAGACAAAGGCTGGCAAAACTCTTTCCCAGGGGGTTTCTGTCTTTGCAGGGCTCCTCAGCGTGGCTTCCTAACCCTCAGTAAATCAAGGATCAGCTGGAAGATGACTGTTCCTCCAAATAGAGAAGAAAACATCCTTTCTGGCAGTACACCAGCAAATTCAGATGCTGTAACATCACAACAGATGGAGTAGCTGCCAGAGAAGAAATGCTATGTGTAGAGTGGGGAATCCAATGTTTTGCTGCGTAGCCATAAGCACAGCAGTGTGGGCAAACCCTCAGCTGCTGGGACGTGATGATGCTCCACTGGCTTCAGATGTACAGCAAATTATACTAGTTGAGAGGCTGGCTTTGATGCGGATCTTCCGGCTTCTAAATTTCTTTGTCCTCCTCCCCTTTCTCTTCCCCTCTTGTGTCTCTCTTGACAGCAACAGGTTTCTCTCAGGGATTTTTTTTCCCCACTGCATCAGAAGGGGAGACTGAGATTTAATGATGCAGAGCTGAATGCTGGAGTTTCTTAATAATTGCCAAAGGTCTTAAAATCTGAAACTCTAGGATTTATCGATAATGAGAAAGTCAGAACCACTTTGAATAGTTGTGATACTAATTGTTCTACCAAAAATAGCCAATTTTTTAACTATGTGAAAAATTAATATTGCCAAAACATTATTTTTCATTGCAAAAATGCACCAATCCTTTAAACAGCGTTAAAGATATGATTCATTGACTTATGCAAATGAAAAGTGTTCATAATCATTTTGGTAAATATTTCATTTTAGTGTAAATACAGAGCCATTTTAAACTGCAAACATATCCCAAGGCAGGTAAGGTTTATTTCAAACAGTTCATAACACAAAGAGCTGTTGCATTTTCCAAGTGAATCTTCCTTCTGCCCACATCTGGAGGTTAAAAGGGAGGAGAGAGAAGAGGCCAAACTTTTTTTCTCAAATGGTCATGACTAAATCACTGAATAACTACCTTTTGCTCTTTACAGGTATTGTAAATATTCTAATATGCAGCGCGATTCACAGGCTGCACTGTGAAGGGAAAAGTGCCCCAACCCAAGTAGCTAGGAACAGAAATTATAAATAGAAATCTTAATTAGCCCTGTGTTTAAATAAGAGGATTTGTGGAGCACAGCAGGAGTAACTGAGGCATTGGTTCCCTTTGAGCTAAACCCTCGCTCTTTGCTCGCTAGCCATACAATTCATTGCCGTAACACATTACGATGCATGTTAATTCCTTTGAAATACGTTTCAACCCATTGTACTTCCAAAATCACCAAACAGTTGATTTAGCTTTATGTGCTTACGCGTTGTTGGAAAGATAGGACATTTCCTATTTGACTTTGTAGCTTTCACTAATCACATACTTCAGATTTCCTGTCTGAGCAGTTAATAAAAGCTTATGAACTTCTGACTCGTGTGATTGCAATCAGGAAATGTGTTTCTTAAACACGGAAGGTGCTTGCTTTTGTCATGCTAGAAGACGGAGAAACTTCCACTAATTCCCTCCACTGATAATTTTTATCTTTGCTTTGCTTGCTGCTTACGGCCGCCTTCGTCAAAGGGCGCTGCACAGACCGCTTGCGCTTGCAGAGCGCTAACGAGCACTCGGTGCAGTCGGTAGCTGCTGGAAATGGCTTTTAACAGTTTCATTGCTGTCCACAGCAGGTGAATCCAACTCACCTAGAAAGGGGTTATAAATGCAAGGGAAGTGGTAGTTATGGGCAGTGGGACTGCCCCTGCGCTAACACTGCAAACTGCCGCATGGCTGTGTGAGGCTGCAGGGGCTGTGATTTTGGGGAGTTTGTGGTCCTCTTTGCCATGCTAGATCTGTTTGTCCACACTCTCTTCTCCTTCCCCCACTACTTCATTTCTACATGGCTGTTCATAACCACCTCAATCCCCTCCCTGGGGAGGGAAATCTCCTGGTGTGATGGGGATCACCTGTCCTCCCCTGCACAGCTTCCTCAGGGTCCTCCTCTCCCACCTAGGAAGCACATGAGAGTCCTGCCCTTCACTATTTGTGGTTAAAAGCTTCCTGAATTCCATAGGACTCCTCTTCAATAACACACCAGTTTTCACTAAAGGTCAAAGTTCTCATTGAACCCAAAGACCCCAAAGAGCTTTGCCCAAAGCCCTCAAGTTTGTTTTTCAGCCAATGCTATCAAGCAACCAGAAGAAAGAAAGTGGAGAAGGGGATATTTTCTACATACTGTTTCCCTCAGTCTTCTGCCGTGTGTGTATTCAACTTTATTTTTCTTACTTTGCAACAATTCTTTCCCTCAGATAGGGGGACTGCTGATTTCTCTTGCTGCTTTTCTAATGAGTCTCTTCTGGATTATCTCCATATTCCCAGAGGGTTTATACTTGCGTCTCCCAGAGGAGAAGCGTCTCCCTCTGTGCTTGTATTGGGTCTGGCTGAGATGGAGTTAATTTTCCCCATAGCAGCCCTCACAGTGCTGTGCTGAGTATTGGTAGCGAGCAGGGTGTTGGTAACACACCAGGGTTTTGGCTGCTGCTGAGCAGCAGTTGTTCCTCCAACATTCCCCACCACCACCACCACCAGTAGGCAAGATCTTGGGAGGGGACACAGCCAGGACAGCTGACCCAAACTAACCAAAGGCATATTCCATACCATGTGATGTCTGGTCAGCAATAAGAGCTAAGGGAAAGGAGGAGGAAGGGCGTGTGTGTGTGATTGTTTTTGCAACGTTTGTCTTCTGGAGCAACCACTACGCATACTGAAGCCCTGCTTCCTGGGAAGTGGCTGGACATCGCCTGCTGATGGGAAGTAGACAATAAATCTTCTGTTTTTCCTTTGCTTCTGCAGGCTTTTGCTTTATTAAACTGCCTTTATCTTGACCCACAAGGGTTTTTTTCCATCCTATTTTCTCCCCCGCTGTCCTGCTGAGGAGGGGAATGGACACCTGGCCTCCAGCCAAGGTCAACCCACCACAGTGCTCTTCAGGTGGGACAGGACTGTTTGCATAGCTGAAAACAGTTTTGTTTCTCACATTGGCTTTGCTTATATCTAATTTGCTGCCCTCTGTTAACACTTAGGCACTTTAAGAGCTATTGCTTACCAATGTACGCATTTGCTGTTGTTTTTTGCTAAATGCATTTCATTTTGCCCTTCTGAGAGGTATCTCGTTATCCCAAGTCCTGCACAAAGCCAGAAAGAAGCTGGTGTCCTGCCTGCACGCCCCTCTCGCAGAGCAGCGCTGCAGAGCGGCTCAGATGAAGGGTACGGGCTTTTCCCTCAACCAGAAGTTGTTGTGTGGCACGGCACCAGGACCAACAGCCTGGCTTGTTAGCACGAAACTCCCCGCAAAGCTTGGAAAGTGAAATCCTGGAGTCACCAGGGACTTTTTACCAATAACATCAGCAGACTCAGGAAATCACCCACCACCCTCTTCAGCAGTTGAAGATGGGGTCCTGCTGGCTTTGTGCTTTGCTCAGCACTTTCAGTTCAGGGTTGAAATCAATCATTTGGCTTTAGATTCAGTTTTAGTACTTCCTCGAGGTTTCCTGGAAAACCTTAGACAAACAAATAGTGCCTACATGATTTGTAACCCAGAAGAGGAACAGCCACATCTTTCTCATGGGAACAGGAGAGCATCACTGCTGCAGCGGACACCTCCCTACCTCTCCCCATGGGACCTGGGGAGCAGAGAGCACCGAGGGAATAACCTTCAGTCTGCAAAACATAAATAATATCCAGACTGCAGGCCCTTGCCTACATCTGCTCCCTGCCGCTACCGAGGTGTCGCAGGCTCTGCAGAGCTGATGCTACCTCTGGACTCCCAGCTCGGAGCTGTTGCTTTTTTCCTTTGGCACCTCGCAGCATTATGGTGTATTACAGCTGGTCTCCAGATGTACCATACTGTAAGATCTTGCTTTAAGTATTCCCTGAAGATATACACAGCTTTTACAAGTTTTAAAATGCTAATAAAAAGATTAGCATCATTATTTATTTGGTTGATATTTTCTCCCTGATGCACCCGTGTCTGACCAGACATACATATACAGGCCAGCATTTTCTTCTTTTGAGAGCGAGGCATCATCAACAATGTTCTCGCCTCCTGCTCCCACAAGGAGTTTAAGCAAGAAATTGCTCATTTAATTGCATTTTTATTTAAGATATGAACTTCAAAATGCTTTCTACTACCTTAATGGGGTCAGCTGTGCTTTTCTGTTAATTTGCCTGGGGAGAGTGGTGGAATAGGAGGACCTAAAAGGTAGGGGAGGGTCCAACAGGAAGGTGTATAACAAGAAAGGCACAAGCGAGGTGTTGGGAAAGTTGAGGTTGGAAGAGATTTAAGGACAGGGAGTCACAAGCTGGTCTGGAGCAGAGCACTGGTTTGGGCAGGGCATCCCAATCAAAATGCTGTTTTGTAAGTGAAAACACATGCAGGGCCCCTCTCCCAGCAGGCAGCCCCAAGCTATGCCCTCTGTGATGTGCTGATGTGCAGCAGCTGAGCCTGCTCACCCCTGCAAGGTGGGAGGGAGGTGGGTAGCAGCAGTGCTCCTGGGGATCCTTCCTGCTGTGGCTGCAAGGTAAGGCCCTGCTCTGGCCAGGGATTTAGAGTCTTTTTCTCTTCTTGTCCAGAAAGATGCGAGCAGATCCCTTGTTCCTGTTTGTGTAGACTTGTTTGGGGGTTGCAGCTGTCTTGTTGCTCCTCTAGGAATGAGACAGTTGTCTGGTCAGGGAGCTGAGTAGAAACTTTTCCCATTAGGACCAAACTTGGTGGAAATGAGGTGGTTTGCTTGTTTTCACTGTTTTTGCAGTATCGTGGAAGTGCAGTTGAGTTTATAAGTACAGGAGAAAGAAGTGTTTGGTGATTTGCAGGAATGCTCCCATCAGTGCAGTGGTGGCCAGCACAACCACGAGGTCACTTCAGAAGCATTGGTGTTTCTGATATGTGGATTTGTGTCCAAGGGAAGATGTGACCTTTCTGCTGAGGTTCTTGCCTTTGGTGTCCTCAACAGGAAGGATCAAGAGAAGATGCCAAAATACAGCTCAGATGTTTTCCCATAGCTGTAATGGCAGGGTGGAAGCAGTGTAGGTTTTTCTTCCAGCTAAATTAAGTACCCTGTGTCTTAGACTGTAAAGGTACCTTTTTTTTTTTTTTAATTTGGTGTAAATCAGTACTATTGAGTAAAATTGGTGGAGTACTGATAATGCTCCAGCTGCCAGGTGGCTTGTGGCTTTCTCTTAACATCACCGCTCTGGTGCTGCCTCCAAGTGCTCCTTACAGATCCTGAGGACTTTGCTGTCCTCTGGTAACTACAATAGGCAGCCTGGGTTAGTGTGTTTTCTGAGAATGGAGGGATAATTGTCTGTATTTGTGAAGATTTTAGAGTTAACTCCAACAGTTGGGATAAATAGCGGGTTGTACAAAGAAAGAATATATGAATTTCTGAAATCCATCAAAGCATTGAAAGGATTTCTCAGTGTACCCAGATGATCACAGTCAAAATGTAGAACATGTTGAAAAACACTACAAAACAGAAAGAGTAGGAGAGGAACAAAATAATCAAGGATAGTTTTAAAGGGTCCTATGCAGACACTGGATTCCTGATGAGCAATGTTTTCAGAAGTACCAGAGCAACCCAAATCACATAAACACTCCCAGAAGTGTTTATCTCATGTATCACTTATGGATCTGTCTTGTAGCTGGAGCATGTGGGTAGAAGGGAGAGCAAGCTTTCTGGGAGCATTTACAGAAAAAATGAAGTTGAATGGTTTTCACACTTGTATGTGACTTGCTCAAAATTCAGCTATGCAGTATGCAAAATTGTGGCTTGGTTGCCTCTGAAGATGCACAAATATCCATCAAAAAAAATTAAAATAACACTAACATGAATGACCACATTCTTGCAGGAGCACATCTTTTTTTGGCTGCATACACGATAACGTGCTCTGTGTTCCCAGCTTGACCTGGCCCCATCTCCCCCATGTTTTCTACCTGTTTGGCTCTTCTCTGTCCCATTTGGTTGAAGTTCACCTTCAGCATCGATTTTGATAAGGCCTGACCGCTTACACACCAACAACATAGCTCCACACGCTCATTTTCTTAACTGATCTCCAATAAGAGATTAGCTCGCGTGAAAAGTGGTAATATTTTAACCCTGTAAATTTTGAGAGAGCAGAAACATATTACTTAGAATTTGCTCGATGCATTCAGCAACACCTGGGAACAGTTCTGGATTTTTGGTGTGTCTATATGCAGACCCTTTCCCCTCCTGCCTACGGACCTGCCCTAGCTCTAATCTAGTCCAGTATTCACAACTTCCAGCTGGCTCTGGTTTCAGTTCTGTGCTAGTTTTCTGTGGCTTCCCACAACTTTCACCATGGCACCAGGATACAAAAATGGAAAAAAAAAAAAAAAATTACTAAAGTGGTTTGCATGAACAACTCTCAACCTTCTCGCTGTAGCTTTCTCAGGGTTCCTGTGACCTGTTAGGGCTAATTATAAAAAAACCCCTAGCCTTAGTGATGGTGCAGTTGTTACTGTGAGCAATGGGATTTCTGCAATGCCTGTCTCAGCAAATGGCTTGGTGTTGTTTCTGCAGATCATAAAAAAGCTGACGAGAGCATGAATCTTCCTGTTGCTCTCCCCAATAGTTAAAAGGAGAGGTAGCCTGCACTCTCAGTTGTTTCTCTGATGGTACCAAGTCAGCCAATTACAGTAATAACTGAAAAAGTTTCATTTCTCATACGATAGTGACGTTGCATCCTAGAAATGATACCCAAGTGAAAACTTGCCAGTAAGATGACCCAGGCTTACTAGCTATCAAAGTCAAGCTCACTGGCAGGCTGCTCATGGATTTCAGAAATAATCTAAAAGCAGAGTAAAAGCTCAGCCTGTACCTGAGATCGTCAAAACTGATGTTAACAGCAAAGCTGACAGCTCACTTGACTTAGAAAATCACTTGTGAGGGTTTTGCATTTTGTCGGAGTCTCCTCAGTGGTTTAGAAAAATAAATATAGATGTACTGAACAGGTTTGCTTAGGCAGCATCCTGAGCCATGTGGAGCCCTCAGATTCTTTCTGAGGTTTGTGGACTTCTCCCGTACACGTAATGACAGCTGCAATGAAAGGAGAGCACCTGGGAAGTGAGCAGTAATAATCCCAGCGCTCAGGAAAGGGTGTCTGATAAGCAAGGTTAGTCCTAGAAAGTGAGATTTGGCAAGATCAGTGTTATGTTTCAGATGTGGGGAAAAAAAAAATTGAGAAGGAAAATAATGAGTATGTGCAGTAGAAGAAAAAAGTTTCACTTCATAAAGGCTTGCGGTATGTTTGCTAACCTGTGAATGGGTAACTTGCCTTTCTTTGGTTAATCCTGGGTGTCTAAATGGCGCGATCAATACATGGTTAATTCTCGGTAACTGCACGCAGTGAAAGTCCTATGTTCCAGCTGGGACAAAAGCAGCCAAAAATGACAAGGCAGCAGTGCTTGTGATGACCTCTGAGCTGGCAGACTTCACCCAGTGTGAGGCCAAGTTCACATAAACCCAACTGGACACAGACTCCAAAAAGACCCAGCAGTGTCTTCTGTAAAACCAGATAGGTAATAGGAGCTACCGAAAAGTGCTAAAGTACTCAGGGATGTTAAGGACATTTTTTTTTTTTTTTTTTAAATTGTGGATTTATAAGAATAGATCAAAACTTATCTCTGCAGTGTCAGAAACAGAGAAACCTGAAACTGCTGGAAACTCCCTTGGGTTTGCTCTCTTTTATAAATTCTGAC
The DNA here is from genome assembly GCF_028858705.1 of Grus americana. Lineage (NCBI taxonomy): Eukaryota > Metazoa > Chordata > Aves > Gruiformes > Gruidae > Grus > Grus americana. Next base: position 15,285,469 of record NC_072861.1, on the reverse strand, counting down.
CTTTGACTCAGCTGCCCAGACACTGTTTGGATTTTACATTGGTTTACCTCATAATTGGATGAAGCTCAGCAGTTTCGGCTGAGTTTCTGGGTTCAATCAAATCATCATATATATGAACTCAGAAGCTTATCATGAACTACCTACTGGGAATTCACACTGCAGCCCAAAACCCAATAAAAAAATTCTCAGGAGAAGTGTTGAATTGGCATCTTGTATGGCTGTCCAGAGGAAACTGTTAAATATCTCACAGTACTTTTGACATGATCCAGCTAGTGCATCCCCTGCCCCAGTGTTTGCCTCTGGCTTTCGGCAGTCCACGTCGCTGCAGGAGTTGCTTCCTGCCCCAAACTGCTCCGTGAAGGTCCTTAGCTTGCACTAAGCTTGATCCATTTTTACCCTAGCAGTGCAATAATTTACTCTCCAGAGGAAAAGCTACGTGAGTAGCTTCGTGTTCCTGTATAAAACTTACCTTTCCTTGAACAGTTGTTTTTCTACGCTGATATGTGCAAGTAACACAGCAGGACGTTTATCCCCCAAAAGCCTCCTGTCTCCACTCTTCTGTGGCATCCTTTCTCTGTCCCAGGCAAACCTGCCTCGCTTCTCCCCTGTCTTTGATTTCTGCTGGCCCAACTTTATGGGTGCAGGTTATCCGAATACTCATGGTAAAGGGAAAATGTGAAAATATGGTAAATTGCCACAACTTGTGATTGAGTTTTTGAGGACTGTGCCTCATTGGCTGTAGTTTGTCAATAAGCAGTGGTTATTTAAATTGTACTGTTTGTTATTTGGATGTACCTACAGAAGCCTTTAGTAATCCGTTTGTTTGGTTTTTGGTTTGGTTTTTTTTTTTTTAAATAAATTGAAAAATATCTCTGGGTCAAATATTGCTTTTGCCTTTGGACTCTGTTATGGTGATAAAGCATTTCAGTATTTGCATCGCTTGCTTGCAGCTAATGCTACGCCCCTGGAGGTTCCCTTAGTGGAAAGAGCATTTTCTGTAGAGGAGCCATATGTGCGGAAAAGATAAGATTTGCAATTGCATATTTAAAAAAAACCACAAAGCACCATAGGTCAAATGAACAGCTGGTCTAACTCCTGTTCTCAGTGAGCTTCCTCATGGCCAGGCTCAGCTCAGAGCATCTATGGAAGCATGGCACTAGTTACGGCACTGGTGGCTGAACTGTTATTAAACTATTAGTAGGAAATAGCCTGGGTGAGAGACACACGGCACAAGAAAGGCCTTGGAAGCTTGTGTAGTACAGTGAGATTTTTCTGGTTAACTTTTTCACTGGGTTTCTGTGCTTGAAGGAACAGACTTTGCAGCTACTGCAAGTTTCTCTGAAAGTTTTAGATAAGCCACTGAGTTTTATTTTGGAAAACTGCGCTGCACCGAGCTGGTGCAGTGCCCTGGGGGTCTGCAGCATCTCCCACCTGAGCACAGGAGATGTCACAGGGCCATGACCTTGTGAAGGTCGAGGTGAGTTCCACTTGGGTCTGGATCTGGTATAACTGTGTCTGCTATTTGGATTGCCCAGTCTTAAAATGACTGTTCTGCGTGTTATTGGTCAGAGGGATTAATAGACTTGGAGAGATTTTCTGTGTAGGAACTTTCTGACTTCTGCATCACCTGAGCATCTCCATGAGCTGACCTCCAGAGCCAGAGTGGCCCAAGGTGGCTGAGCTGCCCATGGACACACCAGTTAGCACAGAGATTCATAGTGCAAAAGCCCTATGAATATTTGAGGCCGCGTGTGGTGGTATGAGTTTGGCTGAAATTTTCAATGCACTTCATGAATTAGAATTACCCGTGAAAAAGAAGTGGAAACCAGAGGTCCAGCCCTCTTAGAGGGTGTCTAGAAATCGTGACATCCAAGGTTGCTGGAGGTCAGATTTATGTGTTTTCATCATATGCCCCATTTCTCTTGTGCTGTTCCTTGGCCAGCTCATTTTCTGAGATCCTTCTGATTTAAGATACAGACTGTGCATTCTCCTCCCAGTCACTCCCCTGCTGACACTGTCACGCTTTTTGAGAGAATACATGAGGACACAAATCCATTACGGATCTCAAAAAGAGTGGCTTGTTTGGAAAATAGTAGCTCTAAGTTTGGTACATCTTCCTCCTTACGAATGCACGTTTTTATGTGTATAAAAAGGTAGTGCTTCTCTGGAGAGGTGTTCTTGCAGGTATGTTGCTCCTCTTATGAGCTCCATGCTCTGAAACTGGCAGCGTGAAGTCTTAGCCCCTTTCAAGTCAATGAGAGTCTTGCTGTTAACTCTTTAGTTCCACTGGCCGCTCTCCAGGCTATTATGATGGTAATGTGTTTATGGCACTTTTTCTAAGATCTGTTTCTCTGCTCTTTTCCATCTCAGGACATTAAATGCAGTGATGTTGCTGCTCATTTTCACGGATGAGAAGTGATAACTGTATATTGATTTATTTATAATTTTTTATAAACTCGGGTAGTCAGTGGTACAAGTTAATTGAGCTATGCAGTGGTCAAGGAATGTTAAATACCCCGGGCACTGTGTGCAAGTGGTGAATACGCTTTCTTGGCTAAGGGCTGGCCAAATTCAGCCTTAACTGTTGGGCTGCTAAGGTTGCTGTGCACAGCCTGGGATCCCTGGTGCAGGAGCTGCAGGTCCCGTTACCCACAGCGGTGGGCTGAGGATGATTGAGGAGGGATTCCCTCGAGAGGGGTCCCCAGCCTGCCAGAGACCTGCCCAGATGAGCCCATAGGAAACGCTGGAGAGGGATGTTTCTGCATCATTACCGGGATGCTAGCAGCCTGCAGCTAATGCAGGAGCAAAACACAGGGTACGTAAGGAATTTGCTAGCAAAAGTGCATTTATTGAGAGTAGCTCCCAAACTTCTCCCCCCCCCGCCATGCACACTGTGGGCTCTTGACCCCTTTTGTATAACAAGGGAAGGGGTGGGCATTGAGGTGACTGCCATACACCGTGCTCATCCCTGATGCTGATTTGAAAAATAAAGTATGTTACGGAGAACTTCTCCCCTAATTCATTTTTGGTTAATGGGTAAAAAGAGCTGGCACAGCTTGAAAAATGCAGCGCATGTAGTTCGAGAAAGTCTCGAGTCACAGTGGGAAGAGTTAAACTGCGTTTAGTCTTGTTAATCTGATTTATTGTAAGCAAAGGCACTCCAAGCAAAACAGCAACCCCTTAGATTTTTGTAAAAGATCTGACAACTGTTTTGTTTGTAACATTTAAGGATATTAAAAAAGCATATATAATTGCCTCCTAGGAGAGGCATTTGTGCAGTGCAAGTCAAGAGAGGAGAAAGTGGCAGATTTGATGAATAACAGTAAAGAAAAGTTGAACTCTCAGAAACAATATTATGGAAGTGTGATGTCTAAAGAATATTTTCACACTGGTAGACCTTTACACCAATATTTAGGGAATACATCACTTGTTTTCAAGAGACAGCATTTATCCAGCAAGATACACGAACTTCTCCCTTTCTTGAGTAGCAAATATTGGATCCTGCCCCCCCAGGTTTTGTGTCTTAGAACTCAATGGAAAAGTAAGTGGATCAGATCATAATATCAAAGATGGGGAGAGGAGTTAGACACCGGAAACTTTTTAACTTTTTTTTTAAAGTCTACTCTGTTCTGAAATTTGGCAGAAATGTAATTCGACAGCAAATAATGTTGTGATCAGGGTACTAAAAAGAAAAAGTAAATGTATGTATCCTGGAAAGACAATACATAGGAAACTTGTCTGAGATGGAAGGACATACACGCACGGTAGGTCTATCAGCGGGATGCAGTTGCTGCAGTCTCATTCCGGGGCACGGAGCAGTGCTGGGGAGGCGAGGATTTAGAAATGCTGCAGTCTGCCCCAGCACAGCCAAACCCTGTGAGTCATTAAGCCATTAAAGTCAAGTACGTTCAGCCCCAAGTCTCACACTCTGTTCTGGCTCTTCTCATTCTCCCCCCCCTCCTTTTTCCTACATCACGGCAGGGATGTTCCGGCAATGTCCCTCCCTCCCTGGGCTGAGTCAGGGCAGCTTCCCACACATCAGCACAGCGAGCTTTGCTCACAGCGTCCCATCCCTTAGCAGACAGAAGAATTGTGGAGGTTTGGGTTACTGTTGTTTTACATGCTGTACTAGCACATGCAAAGGGCGACCACAGAGAAGAACAAACCTTTCTCCCCCATCTCTTTATTTTTGGAGACGTGCACAAGGATTCAGTGGTGAGGCTGAGGCTGGCAGGAGGTGGCAGAGAAGTCACAGGTGGCTGTTGCAAAACATCTGCTACCTCAGCCCATGGGGAAGTGTTGCAGAAGGCCAGTATTACATCTCCTTCCTGGCCATGGAAATGCATCTGGAGAAGTGCAACCATGCACTACGTATCTACTTACTCGTTTTTCTTGTCCGGAGAAAAATGATTTTAGGATGTAAGAAGGAGGTCTTCTGCATAGGATCCCGCTCTGGGACAAAGCAGACTGTGAGCAAATCCCTTGGTACAACCTGGGTCTGCAGGTCCGGCTTTGCTCTGGAGAGTAAGGCTGATCCACCAGATCTGAAATGGGAGATGCCTTCCTTCTAGCTATTTGCCCAAAAAGAGGGTCTGTGGAAAAACTTCTTCCATCTGACATCAGATCAATTTTCCCCGCACTTAATGGGTGTGAAACTGCATATATTAACTTTCAGAGAGTCTGTTTATCGCCGTGGGTCTGGTGCACACTAATTCTCCAAAGGCCTTGAAGCTAAATAGGCCACTCTGTCAGTGACACGTGAAACTATTAGAAAGATGAATGCGTAAAGCCCTATAGCAGCGAGACGGGTAGCTGTGGCTGCCGAGTAGCTCTTTCGGAAGGCAGCGAGGCTGCGTGGGTAGAAACCCTCTTAGGTGGGAGCCGAGTGCCCTGTGGGCTCCTGCAGATCTTCAGGGGCTGCCAGCCTGATGCTGGAGAAGGATTTGTCCTAGAAACCCTTCTCCTCCCTTAGCTGTGAGGGTTTCGGGCAGAACACCCTCCTCGCTGGGAGCTGCCAAGCCCGACCCCAGACCCCCCTTCCACGGCGTGGTGTGGGGGCTCCAGACCCCCCTGTGCAGCTCTTTCACATGTGGTGAAGTGGCCAGTCCAAGGGCCATGATTTTCATCTTGAGAAAGCTGTTATTCAGCATTGAGGTGGTTGTGTAGGTTTTTTATTGTGGGGGTTTTTTGTGTTTTAAATATGAGCTTCTCTTCCTTCCATTCTCTTATTAATTCAGCAACCTTTTCTGGGGCTGAGGGAGCTGGAGCTTGCTGAGATGAGGCCAGTTGCACTTGACAGTGCTTTAAATATCTTGAGATTAAGAAACACATGAAATTAAGATTTATTTATTGCTTTAAAGACCTATAAGAATAAAAAAAAGTGATGAAGGGGAGTTAATAGATTCTGAAGTCTCGATAACACTACCAACCCCTGTGGCTTCTCTCATGGGTTAATATTTTTATACCAAGTAAAACCGTACAGTTCAGACAGTATAATCCAAAAGTCATTACAGAAGAGGATAATTCCAACTTCCAACCTTTTATTTAAAAAAAAAAAAAAAAGTCCTAGGGGGAGTTTAATCATACGGCGCTAATCGCTTTCAGTGTCACCGGAACAAGCATGAGCCTTTGCAAAGTTCTCTAAAGAGCAGCTCAGTAATACGGTGCCATCGGCTTGTACAGTTTCAGGTTGCTTGTTGCAGCCCCTGTGAATTTGCTCTGTGTGTATCTTGGCTCTTCGGGGATGCAGCGCTCGCTTTATTTCCCTCTTCCTCTAACAGCAGAGCGTTCTTCCAGGAATTGCCGTAATGGCAAAACCTCAGAATATCCACCAGAGAGGGAATTTCCAGGACTCTGTAAAAATTTAACGGGCTTCCACCGAAATGATTTGAAAAAACCTGGAGAATTGGACTCTATCTGTGGGGGTTTTAGCTGTCCAAAATATGTCTCTTGTGGTAATGTAAATCTGTTAAACTCTACTGAATGTGTTGCTGTAAAATGTATCTTTTCTTGTTGAGATCCTGAAATTCTGCAATTTTCCACATAAAAGGAAACACGAGTATTCGTTTCATAATCTCCTTGGCCTTTCAGATTCAAAATGCTCTGAATGCTGGGCTCAGTAGCAGGAGGCTGCTCTCAGTGTATATTTTGTTTTATTTCCTTAAGTGAGACCACTCCAAGAGCCGCTGTACCGAGCCGCTGTACCAAACCGCTGCACAGAGCCTCAGCGATACGCGACGCGAGGCTGCCTTCCAACACCGAGTACTCAATATCACATTTTGAGTGGTATTTAAATTATCTTTTCTGCTAAAGCCTGGAGAATTAAGACTTTCAGAAATGGTTAATCTCATGTCACTGGGGATCCAGATTCCTGTACATCCAGGGAATCTAAGGCAGGACACGTGGATACTCGGCAGCAGGAGCTCTCAGCTCTGCAGGACTCGGGTGTTTAGGCTGCATCCCCACCAGGTACAAGCAAGGTTAGCCCTGCCAGACGGGGATGATAGCTAAAATCAAACCTTGGTACGTTTGTGCATTATGCAGAGCATCACTTGGAGGAGCAACACTAGAAATGTTCTGCAAAAGCTGAATTTCAATACTGTGCTATTGTGTTTCGGGTTTATTTTAAACCCCATTTGGGGCCAGACTCCTCACTGGCGTGCATCACTCTGACTTTGTGAAGCTGTGCTAATTGAGAGAAGCAGAGGATCTCTCTCTCTTGTGTTACATTTAAAATATTCATACAATTAAACAGTGCTTTGAAGTGCTCTGGAGCTAGATGTACTGTGCTTTACTTTGGGTGGTCAGGAGATGAAAATGGAAATGTTTTAATTGGATTTGGTCCTAAGAAAGTGTGCCATGTCCTTGTTGGAATTTCCTTGCTAAGCAATACTACACCTTCTCCTTGCAGCTCAGAGCGGTTGGCCCTGTGCAGAGGGGACCGTGATAAATGGTTACTTTTAATCATCTCTACTTTGGAGTGAATTAGGAAGTAGGGGCATGTTTTTATTTACTGACCTGTATTAGTCCACACTGAAGGATTTGAACCAAGGAGAGAACTCAAATGCATCTTGGCTGTAGGACAGGTTTGGACTTGTTTGTTTATTTGTTTGGGGGGGTTTATTTTTGTTCTGGTTTTTACAGTGGAAAAAACCTATTTACTCCAACTTCCTGCAGCTGCATAATGAGGTGCCGTTTTCTGATATGCAATATCTAAAGGTCAGAGAAAGCCTTGCTGCTATAGAGTAATGGCTTGTGCACTTGCAGAGTGTGCGTGTGTGTGTGTGCACAAGAATCCCCTCTCTCTACGCGGAGCCCCAGCCCAGCTGCAGGCAGAAGCTGCGTGCAGGGAACTGGGGCTGTGGCACGTTCCCCACGCGATTGCACCTTTCAAGAAACTGCCATCGCTGGTGACATAGCATTGAATTTTAAAATTTGTGGTGCTGTTGGATTTTTTTTTGACATACTTGTCTCATTTCAGATTCATTTACAAATCTTTCAGTCTCTGTTTTCGCAAAGCTTTCACTCAAAGTTGTCATATTCCCAAGCTTTGTTGGGTAACATCTTGTTGGCGATATACGTCTGGCACAGCTAGGAAATAACAGCAGATGAGATGTGTGTAGCTCCCCCTCTTTGACAACAGCAAACGTTGACACTTTCACAAAAAGCTTTTTTTTTTTTTTTTCCTTCTGGAGTCCTAGAAAATTATATATATGTGTGCATATATTAAAAAAAGTATATGCATGTGTGTGTATACGTAAGTAAAATTATGTATAATGTGTGTGTATTAAAAAGAGTATATGCATATGTGTGTACACATAAGTAAAATTACATATAGTGTGTGTGTATATATATACACACTCGTGTGTGCATATATAAATGTTAACCACTTGGTGATAACTCTGGAAGGTTAGATGACATTGCAATTGCTCAGAAGTTTACTTCCTTGAAAGATGAAGCTGAAAAATCTGCAGGCAACGTTAAATCCACTGACTTTAGTCACCAAATGAACTTGCCCCTCAAATGTGTATTTCTGTGACACTCTCCTTCCACTGCAGGTCTGTTTTCTAATTTTATTTTCCTCTTTCATCTTCCAGCTGCTTATCTGTCCTTCCAGATTCATTACCTCTCCTGTCCTTACTTCCTTTCTTCTCCTGCTGTGTTCCCATTTTTAATGATTTATTTTATGTTTTATTTTATAATGTTTATATCTACAGAATGAACTGGTTTTATAACCCCCCAAAATGAATTCTATAATTTATTTTCCTCACAAAGTTAATGCTCACTGCTGCCGAACAGTCTTTCGCTGGTAGCGATGCATGCCCTGACACTGATGCTGGGTGACTTCACTGCGGTTCAAGCCACACATTTTGGCTGAGTCAGAGTCAGGACTGGCTCGTGATGTGGGTGCCTGGGGGGAGATGACCAGGCTGGGGTAGGAACTTAAATATAGCTGTTCTGAATCAGACCAGTCATCCCTCCATCCCCAGTTTCTGCCTTTGGCAGTGGCAATTAACAGATGCTTAAACAGGAGCATGAACTGGGGGAGCATCCAGAGCAGTCCTTCCTTAAGCGTCCAGCTCCTCTTCCCCTTTTTGCTGTAGTTCAGAGCAATCAGAATTTGGTGACTTCCTAAGCAGAAATCGCATCTCGATCATCCCATTTAATAGCCACGACTTGGTCCTGTCTTCCATAAGTTTGTCTAATCCGTCCATGGATTTATTTATCCTTTCAGTCTCCATAATCCCATGACAGAGACACACTCAGTTATGCATGGAGGGGAAAAAGATTTCCTCCCCTTTATTGTAAACCTGTGGCCTGATCATTTCGCTGGGTACCTCCCGGTTCTTGAAGCGTGGAAGAAGGCCAGGAATGTGCAGCGCTGGGTTTATAGAGGGTTATGAGCCTCAGTTCAGTGTCAGGAATCTTTATCTCCTCCTCGAGGCAGAAACACCTCGCTGCCAGCTGCAAACTAAAGTCCATAAATGCATAAGCATTAGTGAGGGGGTACATGAGGGCTGCAGAAGGTGCATAAATCATCCAGGGTATTTTTAAATAATAGCATGTCTCACTACATTCATCTCCCTTGAGTTTATTCCTCAACCCCTCAGTACATTTTGACATTCAGGCTTAATCATACCTTCCAGTCAAAATACGCAGCACAGAACCGTCTTGGAAGAAAGCTGCAGCTCCCTCGAGCCCAGACCGCAGATCGATAGGGGCCGGGCAGAGCCAAGGCTGGGCTGATGCTGTAGATTATGGCACATAAATGGTACCAGCTTCACAGCATCCCTGAGAAATCCCGCTGGCAAGCAACACAGCATCTCCCCTGGTTCTCCCCGAGCCTGGGTGGGAGCAGCTTGGTGCTGAGCGGTTAATTTCTGCGTGTCTCCCCCTCTGTTTCAGCATAGTTACTCTGGTCACTGAGCAGAGGACCGGAATAAGTGGGGGTGTGGGGCTGGTCCAGTGGAGTGACCGCCCCACAGGGGTCTTCTTTCTCATCCTGCATCCCTGACCATTGGCCTGGGATTTTTGGGATTGCTTTCTTAAGTGGTTGTGTGCAATGAGAACTGTTTGATGCAAATGCAACCCCCCAGGCATTTAGAAGGCAGAAAGAAGGGAAGCTGGATCCAGAACTTGCCTTCAGGAACAAGATGTGATTCCTAGTGGTCATCGTCTGGGTTTAATTCTGAGGACAGGTTTGACCAGCTGCCTCCCACCACTGTGACGTGGCCTGATAGCAGAAGTGTAATGCGCATCTCCCATTCGATTATCCATCAACATTGAGCTCTGCCACCAGTAGCACGAAAGAGAGACCGTGGGAAGAGCAGCGGGAGGCAAGCAGCGTGTTCGCTTTCAATTTACCCATAAGGGAGGAACAGAAAGAGAAGGATGATGAGGTGGCCTGCAGTGCTTTGTGGAAGGGAACATCTTTTTCAATTATCCATGTCTGCATTGTGTAAAGTGTCAGGAGTCCCAGTACGTACTCCCCAATATCCCGCTTATGTCAACATAGATCAGCTTAATGCACAGAAATGATACGTGATACGAACAGCTTATCCAACATAGTAGATAATTGCTGGCCACTCCATCCAACCAACAAACCATACTCTGGGAAGTCTTAATACTTTGGCTGTGACCCTTGGGAGTGATTTTAAAGCTTGCAATCTCCTTTCTCTCCTCCTGCAGTTTAGGAATAAGAATTATTTTCAGGAGTGATTCAGGCTAAAGATCCACTCTGTAAAGAGACTCACAAGGAAAACACTGAACGGTGGGCAACCACCTCAGGAAGCTGGGTTGACACAAAGAAAAGCCATGTGCGTGACCGCACGTGAAAACGTTTTCATCAGAATTGCTCTCTGCCCTCTGTAGTCCTGGTCTGACACGAACCTGCAGTTCTTGTAGCCTAAGACAGCAATTGCCTTCTTGCAAAGGCCTGCAGAGAGGAGCGTCCTCAGAGCTTCATAATATAGAAGTCTTTGGCAGAGACAAACTACATGGGACTCTCTTTCCCCAGTGCTGCCTCTTGATTATGTTGGTATATACTGCAAAATAAGATAAAAAGTCCTCTTGGCATCATGAACGCTATCTCCCTAGCAATCCAATACTTGCCGGCCTAAGAAGTGAGACCAGATGCGCTTTGTTGCTCTTGAAGCACCACAGAGAAACACTGAGTACAAGGTTATTAACTTAGGAAAGCTGTCCATCCAGTAAGAACAATAAATAATCCATGACAGCCTCTCTGCCTGACTCCACATCCGATGTCCCCTGCTTACACTGATTCACAGCCGGATAAGATTCTCCTCCTCAAAACTGGCCAGCAGATTATTTTGGGCAAAGATGTGATGAACTCACCTGGAACCACCTGCTGCCCCTTTGGTTCTTGTTAGCTCTACGTCTTGTTAGGCTGGACGGTTGCTTCTGGGAGCAAGAAAGGATGGAGGGACCTGATAATAGTTGGATATCATTTCCTCTTCCTGAAGAAGTCAGCCAGAGATGTGGGCACTGATGCGTGTCAGTTGAAGAGCAAAACGTTGCACCAGTGTGGGTTACAGGCTGGCTGTGGTTTGTGAGCTTACAGCAAATGGAGTAAATAGCTCTAGGCACGGCATGTCTGCTTTGATTCTCTGGAAGAAGTTCCCGTCAGCTGGTGATTCAGGTTTTGGGGGCTTTGTCGCTGCCTGGTGGGCCTGGAGATGGGCATTTCCCACCTGCTGCAGGAATACTGGTGCCGCTCCATGCTGCATCTCCAGCTCTGGTTTCTGGGTGCTGGTAACAACTTACTGAACTCTGATTTCAAAAGGATGAATAATGCAGAAGGAAAGAAAAAAAAAAGGAACTATCACGGTTTTGATAAGATGTTGTAGCCACATTTAATTTCTGCTCATCTCTGGTAAAACTCTGATATTAGAAATAGCCTGGCTGTTTCTGTCTAAATTTCAACTGCATTTTCATGCCTGATGCTCAAACGTGGCCTTTTCTTGCCTACATGCATATGCATCTGTTCAGATGGCACAAAGCCTATGTACATGTTAGCAACATGCCTGTTGCACTGGGAGAAAGTACCTCTTTACACTTAATTACCCTCAGTGAGGAGAACTGCCAAAATGGGCAGAAACAGCTTCAGGGCCTCAGCCTGCGCAGCGTCTCCCTGATCTCCTACTTAACATGAGAGACTTACAAAGGTTGCAGTGAAGAGGAAGAGAATAATCTTTTTTTCTCTCCAGGATAGAGTAATGGCTTAAACTTCAGCAAAGAAGATTCAGACTAAATAGGAGGAAAAACCTTTTAATGGCAAGGATGAGGGTTTCCTGGGGCGGTCGTAGGGACTCCACAGCTGGAGGTCTTCAAGCAGAGGCTGGATAAATATTTATTGAGTGACATAGCCATGGTTGAGCTTTCACAGGGAAAGGGAGTAGAGAAAGTAAATTGCTGAGTTTCTTTCCAGCCCTTTGATTCCATGAAATAGGCAAGAAAATTTTAATTCTAATAAATAAATAAAATCTTCCACTTTTGCTACTTGTGCTGCTGCTCTAGGGCACAGAGTCAGGATATGAATTGCCTGTGCCAGGAAATGTGCGCTGAACAGAACAGGACAGAATATGCTTTCCCAGCCTGTACAAGTCAGCAGCTGTGGCGTTACACGCTGGATCAGCTGCAGAGTCTGAGTGTATGTACTGTCAGTCCTAAACCCAGCAACAGGGCACTCGAGGGGAACAGAAATTCAGATCTTTGTGTTCATGCACATCTTCTTCTGATGTTGCCTTAACTTCCTGGGATGGTTAAAGCCATCCTTAGGAAACACTGTTGACAGTGATTTGGTTACTTGCTGATTTTTACCTTTTGTTTCTCTTTGCATTTGCAAGCTCCCGCTTTGGTTATTAGAAGTCCTATACACATCCCCTTGGTCTGCTTGCATCTCGCTTGCTGCAACTGCCCCGTTCTGTATTCTGCATGGGCAGTTCATGTATTTGGCTAATTTCATGTGCTTTGCCTGGCCAGTAAGTATGACACTGTTTTATAGCATCAATGCCATCGACAGCTTTCTGTCATTACCATGGAGAAATGGCTGCTGGCTGGATAACAAGAGAGAGGAGCCCGTTGGGCTGCCGCAGGAGCAACCAGAGATGTACTCTTGACACCTCGGTCTGCCTCCCTGTTCTGGGAGGGCAGAGCCTGCACCAGCCTGCAGCTTGCCCAGCACGTGTCCTCCAGCTCTCTGGGGCAGCTGGACCATCTGCTGCCCGTGGGGGAAGGAGCTAAACCTCCACTTCTTGTAGGGAGAGCGATTACCCGAGTAGGGGGTGGATGGTTATTTCCCTCCATAACCTGGTACCCGCAGTGTGGGTGGCAGGATAATGATGCACCCCACAGTACAGACAGCCCAAATTCTGTACTCACTGAGCACTCCTACCCATGAATGTAAAAAGTGGTTTATTTTCAGGGAGTTGGCACAAAAGGAGCCTGTGGAAATTCACTTAGCAATCAGCACTTGTTTTCGGCCATGGCTGTTACCGTAGCAGATGAGGCTTATATGACCCCAAGTCCATCAATCTTCTTGAATGGAGGAGATGCTGTGAGCACAGGGGGTGAGGTAACTGGTTTTTTCCCATTATTTTGCCACAGTCCCAGCTGCTCACCAATGGCTGTCTCTCTTGTCTCAGTTGATTTGGAACCGACTGCTTCTCACCCAGATCTTATTTCACCTGAAGGATAGCACTTTCTGGGTAAATCTGTGTTACCTGCAGGTCTGAGCGGAAGAGAGGAGCACTCTGAGGTCAGCAGAGTGCTGGAAACCTGAGGTGTTTTGCTGATTTTCCTTTAAACTGACAAACCACTCATGCAGATCTTGTCATTGCTGTGGGTCATGAATATGTCACATGCCTGGTTAGGTGTTAGCCTGCCAGTGATACTGATTTGGGTCTGAAATAATGGTAGCTTTCTGGCCATTGGGCTTAATTGTATACCTGTATCCAAGGAGTCCATTAGCAGGGAAAGATAGGTGGCCCAAAATAACTGGGGGGAGTAAACTGCTGTGTAGGAAGAGACTGGGTCTCCCTGTTTGGAGAGGAGAGGGCAAGGGGAAATACGACTGTGTTTTGTGAAACCACAGATCTAGAGGCTGAAATGAACTCAGAACTGTTATTTTATTCACCACGTCCCGCAGCATGAGGGAGGAGCTGGCGTGGGAGATGGGTTCCAGGAGGTGCTTCTCATGCTTTTGTGACCAGAAGTTGCAGTGCTTGGCTGTGTGGTGGCAGCTTCCGAAGCTTTGTTGGGAGCTGGAAAGAAACTGCCTACTCCATCAGCCAAACAGGAGCATCCCAAGCTGGCCAATACCGGGCCAGCAGCTGACGAAACCAGTATGGTTTGTACTGTGTGGACATGGAAAAAACCCAGAACACAAATCTCGACGAAGGGAGCCTCCAACCTTTGCTGTGCTCATAAGAATATCAGTCCTGGAGGCCAAATGTGTATAAACATAACTTTATTAACTCGGTGGGTGGATGCCATACCTGATGGGATACGTGATGGGAATGCGAGCTGAAACTCTTCACTGTGGATGTGTATGGTAGGTCTGTGCCAACACAGCCAGCAATCAGCGTTTGTAAAACCAGCCTTGAATCTGTTCTTAATTTCACAGTGCAGACAGCCAGGGAGACCACCGGCTTTACTTGAGCATTCACAGGATTAACGTGCCACCAGCACTACGTTATTGCTGGTGGATGAATTCCGCGCAGGCAGCAGCAGCACTGCTACTTCAATGGAAAAACCTACAGCTTCAGGGTGATGATGTGTCGCATAGCTTTCCTGCTTTAATATTCACTCCCTGAATTGCTCTCTTGGATGTGTTAATTCCACATGCCTTTGTCTGCTGTTCTGCTTTCCTCTCACAAAGCCAGGAAAGAATAAATAGCAGTGTAATGCAATGTGCGACAGTATAAATGCCCTCCAAAGAACAACTGCTGAGACTGTTGACACGAGAGTTTGTAAGAGAAACAAAAGAAAATATGCTGATTTTGCTGGTTTGCTGCCTAACTCGTGCTGTGCCTGACTAAATGCTATGTCAGAGCTCCATTGCTCGTGGTTTTCCAGTGCTTCACTGAGGAGTAAGTGTCATTGTTTAAGTTATGCTGTTAAATCTCAAGTTGCAGAGTAGGAGGACTCACCCCTTCTATCAACTGCCTGTCTAAACATCTTTTATGAAGTACAGACATTAGATGAGAAATCTTACTTTGTTTCACAATATCCCATAATTATTAAGAGGAGGAGAGACATACACCAAACACCCCCAACTGCAGCACAGGGGTACCACCACCCGCCCGCCTGTCAGTCCAGCTCGGCATCGCCCTGGAGGGTGGGATCCGGGGAAGCTGCCTGCCGGAGGCAGGGCGGGAGCTGCTAGGAACTGGTCTGGGACCACTGACATCTGGTTCATAGCCAGGTCAAAATCCAGGAGGAGGCTGGTTTCAGAAAATAACATAGAAATACTTGACATTTATGGGCGACTTAACGAGGGAGATCTGTATCATCCGCACCATCATCATCAAATGGAAAAAGTGGAGGTACAGGAAAGCGTTTAATCCAAGGTCACAGGGTAGGCTGGTACCGAGAACAAATTTGGAGCCCAGGGCAGAGCATGGCTTGCTAAGACAAAGCAAGGATGTTCCCTAATTCCTCAAATATGTAAGGAGCCCATAATCTTACAGGGGCCCCTTCTTGTCTGCCCCACTCCAGATGTTCCCCCAGACTGTTGTATTTCTCATTCATGTTGCACTGCAGAGGAAAAATAGTAGTGCCCTGAGAGCTAAGTCCCAGGTGATCTGTGTTTAAAAGATGGAGCAGCAGTATGATATGGGCTGTGGAAAGGATAACTTATTAATCCACTTTAGAGGCACACTCTTATGATGACCACAAGACCCCTGTCTCTTCTTGGCTCTGCAAACAGTCCAGGTCTGGAGTGCCGATGGTGTTGGATAACAGTATATTACAGCAGTAGAAATCCCCTTGCAATTAATGTCAGGAGATTAATAAAGTTGTTGGAGGTGAAGAGCTTAAGGCAGTGGGTGGTTCATGCTTTCAGCTCTGGTGACTGCCGGTGCCATTGCATCCGGGCGTCTCAGTGGAAGCTTGACCCCCGAGGGACTGCAGGGAGCTGCAAGGAGCAGAAGATGTTCCTAAGGCACTGAGCATCTGCCCACGGGGAGGATGAGTCACTGCCAGGCTGAGCAACAAAGAGTAATTCAAGGTCAGCAACCGAGTCTCTGGAACCACTGTGCCCATTTCAGCTAGGTGTTCACTTAAGACCCACGGTCCCTCTTTTCCATTACATATTTTTATCTTCCCACCTAATTATCTAAGGCTCTAAAATGTGGAGCAAGGCTTAACTCAAGAGATAATGATGATAATAATAACTTAGCATTTATCCAGTAATGTCCCGTGGTGGGAAGCGCTGTACTGATCTTTAGTGCTTATTGATATTGGTTTCCCTCATGTATCAATCTGGGAATTTATCAGGGTGAAAAAGCATTTGGTCAATAATCTCCACTTAAAACTACTGTGGAGCAGCACATTAATTGGATGCAGGCAGTTGGAGCGGGAGGGTTTGGCAGAGCTAAGCAGAGGGTCTGGGCTGGCAATCTGTTTCCAAAGCAGAGCGGCAGAAACTTCAGAAGAGTCAAACCGGCTCTGAAGATTTACTGCAGAAAGGTTTTGGGTACTCGGCACAGGGTAGATGCTGAGCGTTTGTAGTCTGGCTCCTCAGGAAGGTGCGTCCAGCAGCATCTTTGCATGCCTGGCTGCCTTTCTTAGAGTGGGATGCTGCAGAGGTTTTGCGTTAGGTGAGATGAATCCGGACCAAAGTGCTTAATTGATGATATGTTGTAAACATCAAGTAACCCTGCAAGTAAGGCAGAGCTTTACTGCCCCGGGGCAGTATTATTGCAGCCTCTGGCTAGGACAGGAACTCGCTGACTACAGCCCTTGGTGCAGCTTCTTTCTTTGCCTCAAACTGCTTGTTCTGGCCACGGCGCCTGGGGAAGAAATGGAGCAGTCCCTGTGCTTGGGAGTGGACTGGGATTTAATGCCTGTGTGGTCCATCTAGGCATTACCTTTGGCTGCGGATGATTCTCGATCAGCCCTAAAACAGACCGATACAATCTGACCCACAACAGGCTTCCAAAGTCTCTGTGACAGCTGAATTAATTGCACAAAGCTACTCACAACAGCAGCACCTGCACATGTAAAATTGACTGGCAATTCCAGTTAACAGCATCTGGCAGCTTCAATAGAAGTGTCAACAACCCATGCAAACGTTATTGGAATTAAAGGGAATTACAGAATTGGTTTTCAAAACTTAATAAGCTCACGAACTTAGAAGACTGGATACTCAGGCTCTGGTTTGTAAAGCTGTTCTAGTGCATTCTTCTGGTAGAGGGGTTATTTCTTTGACGATCTGCAAATGCCGAGCACAGAAATAAGGCTCCTGGCAAACTTTCCTTTCACTATTTCTTTCCTAAAGCAATGTTGTTCACAAGCTCCCTAGAAAGGGAAGCAAGTCATAGAGAGAAAAAGGGTAGCATTGGGTAGGGCTTATGCAAAAGTCCAGACCGCTTCAACTCATAAGAATTTTGTCATGAATGTCAGGGACTTGACAAGCATTTCATCTGTGAAGTCTACAAATTAAAAAAAAATCCAACACAGCATCAAAAACAATGATGGATTTTTAATGGATTTTGTTGGACTTTGGATCAGGCCCTGGACAAGAAGCCTAAAACCGCTGAAATCGATGTGATTTTTGCTGATGACATCTGATTTCATCTACTAACCTCTACCTGGCTCTGAAAGAGATTCCACAAACTTTCTATCAGCCAAGCTGTTTAGAGTCACCAAATTATCCCTTTTCCTTCAGAGGGACAACAGACATAACTAAGAGCTACTCAGGGATGGAGAAATTCTCTGAATTCTCCCATGTTTCCAAGCCAAGTTCCATCATTCCAATCTCTGTCCATTAAATACTCATCGTGTGCATTGCAATACCTGCAGAGGAAGTGTTGGTGCTTGTAAGTTGAGCCACTGGAGATTTACCAGCAGGGTAATATGAAAAGCCTTCTTTCCAACGTGATGACAATGATGCATCTTCATACCTGTGCATCTCGCCTCAAGCCAGCATCCCTGTTCCTACCAAAAGCTCTCCTGACTACTGCAAAACCAGACTGAACTATGTACAGGCTCGATGCGTGCATAAACAAGAAACAACATTGTGCTCCAAAATCCTTAACACAAATTGCAAACCCTTCTTAATCAAAAGCAGAAGAGATGCAAATTCCTTAGTGAGTTAGTCCCTGATAATGAAGGAGCGCATGTGCAGCCGCCTCTCCATCAGCTCATCAATCTCTCATATCTAAGGCTGCCATCCTAAGTTTTTCTATTTTTTATGTCAAACAAAGAACAGATTTATGGGTAAACAGGCAAAAATAAGTGAAAGGAATGGAAATGAATTGCCATCCTTCATTAGGCCACTCCCCAGGTCCTTCATGCGGACATGAAATATGCCAGTGTGAAATCTTTGTTGCTTTACATGCTTGCTTCAGGAAATCGCCTCCAAACATTCTCTTTAGTGTTTCTCTTTGTAAACTGAATAACTGAAACCTAAATTAGTATTTCTGACAGAGGCTGCACACAATGAAATACTAGGCTTCCTAGCTTGGGGAAGAAATGCCTCTTTCAACTGGGCAACAGCATATTGGTTAAGAGAAGGGAGGGGACCACTGCCTGCTAGTTTCCACCTACACTTTCACACTCCTGTGCTGCGTAGCTTGGGCACATCATTTGACCTTCCTGTCCTGGTTTCTTCTTTTGTGAAGCTGCAGAATGAATCTCTGCCTTCACTGCTACTCTTTGCTGCCAGGGGTTTTATACAGAATAATAGAAATTAGTTCAATTTTTTTGAAAAATGAGTTAAGGACGCAGGCAGTATTGCTTTTCTTTTAGTACCGAGTTATGTGTCCCATCAAGCATAGCTTTGGGCAACAAGGTGAATAAAGTGGCAATGTCATATTGCTTAGACACCTGATAACTGTACCATTTGTAAAGTTTGCCCAATATTAGCGGAGAGAGAGAGGAAGAAAGGCAAAAAGTTTGGTATATCTGCTATTCATGCTTTGCTGCTTTCATTGCAAGTTCTTCCTAAAGCAGTTGAAGGTCTAGCTGGCCTTGAACATTGGGGAAGAAAAAGACAGAAATATCCTGCTTTCCTTTGAAATAAGCTGCTTGCATCTGAAAAATGCATGGAGAAGACAAACGTTTGGAATGCGCTTGCAATCTGTGCCCTTCCTCTCACCAACAGGTAGTCACAGGCAGCTGATAGGAGCAGCAGTCCACAAAGAAAAACTATATATGTGACTGACAGCATTTCAATGATTTTTTGAATTTTCAGCATTGTAGTAATGTCATCAGTATGTAACGTTGCCAGATTCTCTGATCTCCACATAAACCGTATCCATAATGTTAGAGAACGTTTCTCATTTCCAAGAATTTCCATTCCTAAGATGTGCATTAGAAAGGCAGAACTCTTTGCAGAGGCTGGTGTTCACAGCGTGCGGGGCTGCCCAGTGCAAGCACATGCTCACAAATGCTACATACCTAAATAAGCAGAGAACAAATAAGGGCAGAAAATAGTTTCCAGAGCCCTTTGGAGGAGGTTTCAAGGCCATCACAAAACTAACAGAGTTTGAGAGTGGGGTGGTTGTAGAGCAGGTGCTTTGGGCTGCTGGACGATGTTAGTGCTGGAGCCATGGTCAGCAGTGGGACTTTGCTACCTGCTGGGTAACTTTGCTGGCTGCTGTGTGATCTGGAGCCCAGGCTGTCTGAGGAAACGAATCCACCCGGAGCAGGTCACCCAGGATCGGGCAGCAGTGGCATTGTCTTCTGCCCGTGAGCGATCCTCAGAAATCCATGACTCTGCTGTCCTCGGAGCAGAGGGAGATTGTTGTGATCCTGGCTGGGAGAAAAAATAATTAGGTGTTTTGCTGTGGTTTCCAGGGTGAGAGCTGCTTGTCTCTGCTTTTGTACGTAAGGGTTGAGGAACATCTCCACTGGGCTGGTTCAGTGCGTTCGTTCTGTGCTCAGGTTTTGAGGCTGTTATGACATTGGGCCACTTATCCGAATTCCTGTAGGCTGCCTGACATGCCTCTTCACAAAAAATAAGTTTTCCAGCTGCACTGCTGCAAAATGTGTGTTTTTCTAAGTTGAGGTTAATAAATGCAAAGCGGATGGGGAGGCTCCTCTTCACTTCGGAGAGGCAATTCCACCAGCTGCTGACATGCACAGCAGCTCACAGCTTGAGCAGGAGAGGTGATGTCCTCTCACACCTTTTGGGCTTGGTGGGCAAGAAGGACAAACATCTTATTTACTTCATTTATTTGTGGATAACAGTTTAAGGACAAAAAAGTGCAAGGAAGTGTCAGAAATGAACTTTGACTATTCCATTTCCAAGGAAGAAACAAACTAATTTTGCTTGCAGATGTTTTTTTCCCCCTGTTTCCAGCACAAACAACAATTTTTAAAGAAACTTTTTGAAGCGAAGGTTTTAATGAGTTTTCAACACCATATCACGTCCCTTGGATTTGCATCATTTGAACCATATTTCTAGAGGTAATTTTTCAAAGTGGTGTACAGCACTTTATCTGCATGAATGCCTCAGCGTGAGTGATTCATACTTCTAAACTTTGGATGTACGAAAGGGGTCCAAGCATTTGAACAAAAAAGTACAGTGTTTTTCTTCTGTTTGCAGTGGCTTATCCAGGCAAGGTCAGTGTGTCATTTGTTCAGGAGAAAAAAAAAAAATCACACAACAGTTTTCATCCTCCCCTGGGGCAAAGACCTCTTAAACCATCTTGGTCTGCACAGTGCTGTGCCCTGCAGAAGGGGCAGGCTGGGGGGCTGCACCCCACGTGTCTCATCTGTGCTGCGGTGAGGGATGCTCTGGGGCTCTATAGCATATATGCAGTATGCTGCCCTGTCTGATGGCTAGACAGATCCCCAGCTTGCACCCTGCCTAGGGACAGTGGAGCTGCCTTGGAGGCATTAATTAAATTATTGCTCTGCAGGAGGATGTCAGAGAGCCTGTGGATGGAGATCTGCTCTTCCCTGCGCCTTCATCCCCCTTGTATCTGGGCTATGCCCACAAACCGGAGTTTGCTCCGACAGCTCCAAACAAAAGGGAAACCTTGGAGAGCACATGAAGGTTTTAGGACAGGATTACATCCGTGAATGAAAGAAAATAGCCCTCTTGTCCTGGAAATGGATATATTAAATAACTCTCCAATGTTCTCAGTTCAGTGTTCAGCCCGAGCATTTAAAACCTTTAAAACAACTAGGAAAGCCATCTAATTTTACTGTGCCAGTAATGATGCTGCAGCTTTGAGAAATTAATTTCTTCCCCACTGCATGCTCTGTTTGAGAAATGATATCACATTGTGAGATACTGCACCAAGCTTCGCTGATCACATTGCATAACAGGATGCTGGCTAATGATCCAAGATAATAGAAGGCGAAAGCTGAATACGTTTTTAAAAATCATCACATGATACAAAATAATGCCAGTACTTGGTACTGTGCAGGAGAGGAGAAACTCTTCTAAATGTGCTGCTCAGATGCTCCATCAGAAAGAATACATTTTCATAATCTAAACTGTAATGATTCACTTCATTATTTATTTTTTTTTTCAGTGAGGGAATCGATGAAACACCTTAGGCTGGATGCTCAGCAGGTGTAAATCAGCAGTGCTCCACTGGAGTCGATGGGTCATTATTTCCTACTGCTGGAAGAGGAAACTAGGAATAGATGCAGTCAGCAGTTAAAAGTTCCCTAGTCCCAAGCAAGTGCTCGCAACCTTGGCATCATTAACATCAAGCAAAAACCTGCCCTCGTTGCAGATTAATAGCAATATTCCCATCAAAGCTTCAGAATACCTACAGCAGGGACCCTGAGTGAAATCCAGCCGGCATCACTTAGCGTTAGTTAAATCAAACCACTGGTGCTTATTAAGAAGGTTAAACTTTGCAACAAGGACGCTGCAGCTTACGCAAGCGATGACTTGCCTTCCCTGACCTTGCTTTGCGGCTGGTGCCGCACGTTTCTTGGCAGCAACACTGACAAACTTCAGTGCAAATCCAAAATTACATGGAAACCCTGTGATCTTCCACTTTCCAGAGCCTGGTGATGACCTCACTTGTACAAGGCTGAACATGTGAAAATCGAGAGTAGAGGACAAGGAGAGGAGGAGAGATGAATTGCTCTGCCCAGTAACGCAGCCCTGTCTATTTTTTGGCCCCTTGCAGTTCATTACTCACAGCTCTATGGGTGAATGGATTTTTTTTTTTTTCTTCTATTCAGAATAATTCTCAGATCTCCTACCGAAAAACCCCATCAAACAGGAGTATGCTTGTTCAGTTTTCCCCTGGAAAAATTTCAGAGTAATTAGGAAGCAGAAAGAATACATATGGCCAGCCATATAGCTGGAATAATAATCAAGAACAGCAGAGGGGGAGGAAAAAAAAAAAAAATCAGAAGTCAGGCAGAGCAGCCTGTGAGACAGCCCGGGCTGTTTGGAAACTGTGTGCCCAAACAGCATCTGGTCAATTATAAGAAATGCATCAAATGAAATTCAAACTCATTCACAAATGAATTAAGATGAGAGCGAAAGGGAAACATTTGCAAAGAATATAATTAGAATGAATAATTCAGACAGTCCTACCTTACCTCTTCAAAATACTGTACAAATATCGACTCCGATTTCCCATACGCAGGCCCGTGACAGTACCCGTCCCGCTGTTGCCTCGGTGGAGTGGCACCTTGGCTTTTGCTCGGGGTCATTCTCGCAGCCTGATGCACACTGTGCAGCAGAGTAAGTCCCTCACCCAGAGTTACTATCTTGTGTAGTATTTACATATGCAGGGCTTTATTGTGACTTGCTGTCTGCGTGGGAAATGTGAATGCTCCGTGTATATATCCAGGTGTGTGCAAGAGGTGGGAAAGATGCCTTGTGATTTCATGCAGCAAAGAAAAAATCCTGTGGTCATGACCAAGGCTGGAGGGTCTCACCGGGAACGTGTCCCCTGTGTGCCTGGGTTGGGATCGCTGCCTGTTCACTTGGAAAGCCTCTGTGTGAAAGCCCATGGGTGTTCATCACCTGTAATACCATGAATTTTGATGGGTGGCATCTGGATACCAAATGGGGCAATCAAAGTCAACAATGAAGGAAAAACCTGGGTGGAGATACTCTTTAATGAGGTTCTGAGTCATATAACATAGCTGCTGCTGCTGCCTTTCTCCTACCCCCCCTGCAGTGCACCATTATTCAGGACAACATTTCTGCGTGTTTGAACTCCTGCAAAAACTGGAGGTGCAAGCTTAAAGTTAAACACGCACTTAAGCACCATCCTGAAACAGTTCTGTGCTTGCTCAGTGCAGAATAACGAGACACCCCGCCATCAAAGAGTGGGCAGAGAACAGAGATGCTCAGCAAATAAGTGTTTAGTTATAATATTTCCTCTAGTGCCTGTTTCTCCGTCCCTCTAGGGCGGAGCACAGAACCACGTCTCCTGCACCACAAGATCATTAGCCTTATTTCATCTCTCGGAGGGGTGAACACAGATCCTGACATTTAGCATGGAAAAGCAGATCTTCAGCACCAATCCTGAGAGTAATTGTTGACATTTCTCTTTCTTTATCCCTTTGATGTGTGTGTGGGAAAAAAATAATAAATATATATATGTAGATTTAAAGGGAGGTGAGTGTGGGAGAAGAGCAGCCCAGCTAGAGGACAGACTGACGATGCAGAGCAGAGGCCGCTGCGCTCCCCTGGGCAATTAACAGTCTGGTGATTGCTCCTAATGAGAGAGCGACAGCAGTGACCAGCAAGGCGAGATTCACAGAGCCCGTCTGAGTGCAGGAGGTGTCAGAAAAACCATCCATCTCACATTTCCCACCGCTTCCCTCCAGCATATGGCTCAGCCGTGAAGGGGTCCCTCGCACCGGCGTGTGCACGCACGGAGCCAGCACAAACAAGGAGCAAGTGCTGCATGTATGGCCTTCCTTAATGCTATTTCTTTGTTTCCTCCTGCTATTTTTAGTGGTGCAAAAGGGAGCATCGGGGCTATTTAGGCTGGTTTTGATGTTTGCAGCAGGCTGGATGAGTGTTTGTGTGCTTTGGTAACAGTAGACGAGACCAAATTGCAGCTGAAAAACCAGAGAGCAACTAAAATGGTCTCATCACTTCAGTCACCTACACCATACTTAGGCAAACAAAGGCGAGAAAAACTAATGAGCAAACATAGCTTGAATGCCTGGCCCTGCTGAAATCAGTATCAAACCGCCCAGCTTCAGTAGGTGCAGGATTTCTGTGGAAATAAGGTCCATGCTTAACGACAGCCCCAGGAAGCAGCCGGGCGCTCAAAACCCTGGGACTGAAGGCTGGGACAGGGAAGTAAGTTCAGCCCTGAGCCCACGTGCTAAGGCAGGTTTCTGACAGGTAACAGCTTTAAAGTCCTGTCCTGGTGCAATGAAGGGATGCCTGAACCCAGGTTCCCAAAACTTTCTCCATTTTGGACCCTCCCCCAAGGAGGCAGAAAGAGAGAACGTATTACTTTCTCATAGGTCCATAATTAAGATTTTTTTCTTGTTGCACATCCTGCTGGTTCTCAGCCAGCACAGAGATGCCAGAGCTGCTCATTGCCTCTCACCATGACTGTCAGGCACTTCTTGCAGCATCGGAGCTGAGCCTTCCCCAGAAAACAGCAGATGTTTGCTGACTGCGTCCTCCCAGAGCATCCCCGATCTGCCCGTGGGTTGCTGCCACGTGGCGCTGACAGCATGAAAGTCAAATGGTGCCTTCAAACACGGCATCACTCCCAGGCAAAACCTGCCTCATGCAGTAGAGTAGCACCAGGTGTGATCTTTCCCTGATACAACGTTGTTGATAAGGATTTGATCTTCCCAAGAACAGGAAAATTCAAAATGTTGCTAGAGGGACTAAGTACCTAAATCTTTTAATGAGCAAAAAATTTATCATTACTGTTACTATAGCAGACAGGAAGACATCGCCAGACAGTAAATCTGTCGTGGTGGTTATTGCCATTTAATATTGAGTCAATATAAGTAATGTCTTGGAGTCTTTCCACATAAACTGATAAAGCAGCCAGGACATGGGCTGCTCTCCAAGTAGCAAGTAGTTTGAACTTGAGATTTCTGTAATAATTTCTCTCACTCTGTGCTGAAGAGGAAAGGGTAGACCCGAGGGCTAAGGCATTTGCTGGAAAACTGCTTTGAAATCTTGACTTTGGCTTCCTATGTGACCTTGGGCAAGTGATTTAATCTCTCTGGATTGCTCTACAAGGGAGATCCCACTTCTGCCACCCTGGCTAACTTATCTGGGGACTCTGGGATACAAGTAGTCTCCTATTATGATTTGTATTGTCTCAGCTTGATCCAAGATCTGGTGCACATCTTGGACTGGAACAGAGGCAATATCTGTGAAAAATTATATATTCCATAAAATTCAGTTCACAAGAATCTTTTAACAGACACCCTAACTCTTTAACTAGTCCAGAAGAATCTGATAGGGGATCTGGTAAAGCCATTGTTTTATTTAGTTGTGCACACAGTCTCGGGGAATTCATCAACCTGCCTTGCCCCGGGGTTGGATTCAAACTGTGCAGCTCATTGCTATCGAAAGGCATGGTTCCCGCTGCTGCCATTGAAAGGACTTTTTGTGGTAAATAGTATTCCAAAGTAATTCCTAAGGAAAGTCGGTATGCAGAGATGAATGTGCCAGAGACTGGCCCAAGAGGATTAAATAACAGTATGTCTTCAAAGCATTAGGATGAAAGACAAATGCCTTTTCCCATGAGGCACTGTCTCCCCACCATGTCCTCCAGGTCCAGTCACAAACCTGTGCCGAAGAACAGGCCCAGGGCTTGGTCCAGAGCAGATGGGGAAGGGCGAGGGGAGGTTTTGCAGCCGAGGACTGTCCCGTGCAATGCAGGGGTGCACATTGTGACAGCCGGTGGCGTGGCCAGGCACCCCGCTCCTGTACCGCTCCTCCTCTCTCCTCCCTCTGTTTTCCCCCACCCCAATAAATCACATAACCTGGCGCAGCCTTGTAGACCGTGGGGAGGTCTTGGAGTCACTGTCTATGCTAATGCAGCATTAAAAGGAGGAGGGAAGCACCAGCTTTTACTGTCAGTGAGCTGTACGGTTTTTAATGCATGGGTGATTCTGGGTATGGGTGTCAGAGACTGTCCCGGTTTTGGCTGGGATAGAGTTAATTTTGTCCCTAGTAGCTGGCATAGCGCTGTGTTTTGGATTTCATGTGAGAATAATGTTGATAACACACTGATGTTTTTCAGTTGTTGCTAAGTAGTCCTTATACCGAGCCAAGGACTTTCCAGCTTCCCACGCTCTGCTGGCAAGGAGGTGCCCAGGAAGCTGGGAGAGCACAGCCAGGACAGCTGACCCAGACTGGCCAAAGGGATATTCCCTACCATAGCACGTCATGCTCAGTGTATAAACTGGGGGGAATTGGCCAGGGCACAATCACTGCTTGGGGACGAGCTGGGCATCAGCTGGCAGGTGGTGAGCAATTGCGCTGTGCATCACTCATTTCCTATATTCTGTTCTTCTTATTATTTTCTCTTCCTTTGCTGTCCTATTAAACTGTCTTTATCTCAACCCCTGAGTTTTACTGTGGTGGGTTTTTTTTCCCCTGATTCTCCTCCCCATCCCACCTGGGGGGAGCAGTGGTGCGAGCGAGTGGCGATGTGGTGCTTAGCTGCTGGCTGGGGTTAAACCACGACAGAGATGAAGTCTAAGGTTAGGAAATGAGCCAAGGGACCAACTGAGACAGAGAGTCAGTAGCGACAGGCAATGCTTAAATACTCTGGCATGCTGTGATCCACATCCCCAAGTTTACTCCATTTCAGCAAAACCCCCTTCGATGGGCCAAACCCCCTGCAGTGATGTTGATGTGGGGTACAGTCGCTCTCCCTCCACTCTCGGTACGTGTATTTGGCTGACTTCTTTCGCTGTTTCTCCTTCTCTCTTCCCAGCTGTCTGCACCGCTGTGGTTCCTTGTAGATGTGGAGGGAGGGCAGATGTAGCTTGTTGCTAAAACCGCTTGCTTTTGGTTGCCAAATTAGACTCCTGCTCATGCCCTCTGGATGGTGGTCACTGACCCGCAGGGTGATGCTGGGATGGTACCCTCAGCCCCAGCACGTTCCTGCGGCTCAGACTGAGCAGTCTTGGGGACATGATTAGACTAAGGTTTCTCTTCATTGCCTGAAAAAGTCTTTACGCTTTCTTTCGTTCAGCATGTCTTCCAGCTCAACTCAGCAAAGAGCTCCAATGGGGTAAACATGGCAATACACTTAGATAAAACTGCCCCGAAGGGAAGACAACATAAATCTTGCTGGTTTTTGCTACGTGAGACACACACACATTCATGTGCACAAAGTCTCCGGCATATTTTGAAAGTATCACTGATACCTCCGGACTGTTACTGCAGCCACCAGCACTTGCCTCATGGGAAATATGGGATTTGTAGGTGTTTCTTAATGCAATGAAAACCCTTTGTGGGACGGTTCAGGTTACACAGGCAATTGAGTTTTCTCTGAAATTCTGTTCCTGAAGGCTTTGTTTCAGACAAGGAAGTCTTCTGAATTGGTGACATTTAACTCCTGTCTCAAGGCAAGTAATTGCTGTATTGATTCTGGGTCCAGCCACACTGGTAGTCAGGGCTCCTCCAGTTCAGGGTTGCTCCAGGAACCGTGTGAGGAAGTTTGGCAGAGTTTGTATTTCTCCTTTCCCTTCCTTCTGCCTCTCTCTGCCTCCAAACGTGCGTGCTTGGGTGCTTTACACACTTTTTTACACGGCTGCAGGAGGAGTTAAGTGTACAGAGTGCTACATGCATGCTCTCCTATATTTCTGTATACACCAGGATGATGATGGGGTCTGAATAGTTTGATGTTAGTATTTCTGCATGTTAATTAAGCAGCCCAGACTTTTGTGGCTCTTGAATCGGTGGAAGCAAAAATATGCCCAAAAGGAGCTGTGAGCATGCAAAATCCTGGCAGAGGGGAAAGGGAAAAAGAAGGAAGAAAAAAACGGCTCCGGCCATAGCTCCTCTCTGCTAGCAGCGCAGCAGATGGTGGAGGGTTACTAGACAGCAGTTTCTTGAGGCTTAGCATAAGCCAAGAAACAATAAAAGAAAGGGGGGGAAAGAAGATAGAAAAGGGAATTTAAACAGATTGTCGTGTCACCGTTCTATTCCTGCCACCTCAGCGGGAAATTAATCACATAATGTCATGTAGAGAAGAGCTAGCCCTGAAGGTCCAATGCAAAACCGGCTCTGCCTTGAGGGCATGAGTGAATCAAACCTCAGGGGAGGACAAGGAAAAACGGGGGAGGGGGGGGGGCAGGCAGGCAACCCCCGCTGTGCTGGGAGAGGGGAGCAGTTCACACAGCCAAAAGCCAGGCTCTGATCTGTCCCATTGATGTGTCCAATGGCTCTGAGAGGTGGGAGAAAAGTCAAAGAGCTGCAAAGTCAACCTGGGGAGATGCAGCTCCCCTATGAAAGCATTTTTTTTGCTCTGGGTGGGGGCAGCAGGCTGGGGGGCTGCAGCAGGACGGGCGGGGAAAGGGCTTGTTGGCCGGAGGGACCAGCCTGATGGAGCCACAAGTTAGCAGCATCTCGGCATCGCAGAGAAGTAAATGAACCGTTCTCTTAATTGCAGATTTACAGCCAAGAATGGGTACAGAGGAGTCCATATTTCTTCACAGGAGTTGGATGGCCGTGGAGAGAAGGCTCCCTGGAGAGATATCTAGGATATGGATGGACGTTACCCATAAATACAGTGAAATAAGTTTCCCATTAGACTTAAATCCAGTGAGGCGGCATGAATCACCTTAAACGTGCATAACTCTTCCTTATATATCACCACTGCTGAAGCATTAATTAACCCATAACAACCATTCTCGGACATTTAAAAAGATCTCATTCTTCACTCTATCCCAGCACAACTGCTGGAGAAACAAAATAATAGTTTCTGGGTCAAACCACAACCTGTGCATTTGGCACTGCAAGTAGCTGCAGTGAGAGTCCTCCGCTCTTCATCTGGGAGGTAACTAAGGACCCATGGGACTACATGGCCAAGGTGAAGGGGTGGCTTTGGGGGATCTACTTGGTTCTTTGAAGCACTCGTATGCTCAAGCACTCTGCCTGGATGATGCTTATGTCTGATGGCAGAACCTGGTAAGACTGAGAGACCTGCTTAGAATATGGGTATTTTCCTTTTTCATTTATTTGCTTTATACAGCTCTACCAAAAAAGTCATGTTGGCTTGCATTAGATTGGACAGATTGGTTTGAACTGGGCTTCCAATGAGAGAGAGGCAGCTGAAAGAGCAGAGCAAAGCAAATAAAAAAAAAAGGCATTAAGCAACTAAAAGGGCTATTTAAGGTGGCTGCATCCCCAACTGGAGCTCCTAGTATTTGTGTCTGTGCCAGAAGAACCAGAAGCCAAAAAAAGAGAAAGAAAGGGAACTACATGAAAAAGAGAAATTAATCCTCAAGTAACCGAGAACAGGTGCTTCATTTGGGCACTTGGATGTGAATGTGCTGCAGTTGGTTGCTCTATCGACAGGGGAATTCAATAAGTGAGGCTGGTGCACTGATGACAGAGCTCAAAGAATGAAAACCTGTGTAAATTAACTCCCTTCCACCAGACTGTGCTTTATTAAAAAGCACAAGTTGTCAAGGCAATACCTTGAAGGTCACTGCTCCAGCAGCTTGGGCAAAAAACCCTAAAACCTGAACCTCCTAAATGCCTCGTGTAACTAAAGGGATTTGAGTTGCAACCCTTTATTTTTCCTTCTGCTGACAGGAGGCTGGTGCCTGCCCAACTCCTGTGATGAAAATGTGATTGCTTAGACCCCTGGGCTGTGACAAGGGGAGAAGGAAAGGTCTGTACAGCTTCCCACATTGCCAGGAGGGCGGCAGAGGAAAGCAAGCCCTTGCTTGGCTTGGCTTGGCTCTGCTGGAGGTGTTGTAAGGAGCTGCCAGAATGGGCCAACAACAAATGGCTTTCTCTGCTCCCAGTGCAAGGAAGATGCAGGACAGGAGCTGCACCTCTCAGCTAGGTCTCCAAGCAGCAATCCTAAGCAGCATCCTATTATTTAAGGTTGCAGCTAAAGGTATAGCGTCACCCAGGTGGGCTGTTTCTATCGAGCTGGGTCCTCTGCGTGTCATCCAGAGGGAGCTGGGAAGAGCAGCGGCCGTGATACCCCTGTGTCATGGTGTGGTTGATATCCGTGGCTGAAGATAAAGTTACAGCATCCTGACTCCATTCGATGCAGGATGATGTTTCAGAAAAGAGTTAAGAGCATCATGTCAAATATAATTATGAGACAATAACAGCCTATTAGTTCCAGTGCCTAATTTTAAACCTCAGACTGTCTAAAAACCCTCAGTCTGCTTTTAGCAGAGCTGTCAGCTCCTCAAGGTATAAATAAGAAGCATAGAGAAAGGATAATCTCTGCCTGTCTTAGGGCCAAATACCATCTTCCAGAAAAGGTAAAATTCCCATTTCATCATTTACTCACTGAGATTTTTCTTTCTGGCTAAATGTGAGCAATTTCCCCTGGGATGAGCAGGCTAACACAGGGACTTTAAATGCTTTGACTCTGAGCCATCGCAGTTCCTTCGAAAAGGCAAAGGCATAGGGGAGAAGCACCATCCCCTGAGCAGCTCAGCCCGCTCCTCAGTTATCCCAAATCTGACCAGTTCCTCCTTCCTTCGAAGCATCCCGTCTCTCCTGTCACCCCCCGGTGCACTACTGCAGCCCGGCTTCCCGCACTGACCCCGGCTCGTGTTCTGTGGATGCAGGTACAGATCAGGCTGTTTGCTCTGAAACATCCTGGGTAATTTGCAGGTCAAATTATCTATGGAGAAAAAGCTAATTGGTCATGTGGGCATAAGCTGATAGTGAGAGTTTTATTGTTTGAAAGTCTTCAGTTAATGTTATACATATGCAAATAATACCCTCTAATTTTATAACACTGTTTGGGTAACTATTATAAATTGCTACACAAAATATCCCCCCCCTCGACCCTGTGATGTAGAGTTGAATATTGCATGTATGAATGATGCATCAAAAGTAGCCCGTATACTGAGTCAGGATATCTTCCACTAATGAAGTCCCTAAAGAAATGCACCACAGACCTTCTGAGCTGAGATATTCTGATGGCTTGGATATATCAAGAGATAGCTAAAATAGCATTAGATATAAGATCTTCCTAGTAAAATTCACCAAAGAAGCACATAAACATCAAAGAGTCTTAACTCTTAACTGTTATAAAATATTCTTATGTTTGGATTGATAAGAAAGTAGGGTAGTGCCCTAGATGCATAGCTATGAGAAGTAGTGTGGCTCTTAAACTGTTGTGGTAACTTATTCTTGTAGAATTATAAACATTTTGACATTAATTAATTTTTT
Source organism: Grus americana (assembly GCF_028858705.1). Classification (NCBI taxonomy): domain Eukaryota; kingdom Metazoa; phylum Chordata; class Aves; order Gruiformes; family Gruidae; genus Grus; species Grus americana. Next base: position 15,254,418 of record NC_072861.1, on the reverse strand, counting down.
TGCCTTACAATAATGTATCACTTTTTAATTTGCAAATCTACGGTGCATGGTCATAATATACTTGATTTTTCACTGTTGACCAAATACGAACACTAATAATATTCAAAGGTTGCATATTGAATTGAACTAGAAAGTGCCTGATGTTAGTGCTCTCAAAATACTCCTGGCTACCTGTTATAGTATCTGTCGGTTCTGCTCATGTTAAGTGAAACAAGCTAATTCTTTATCAGATTAGACCTTATCTTTTCAAAATAGACACTGTCACAGACCATTCCACATGATGAAATCATAAGTTCCTATCTTAATTTCTTATCATGAAATAATTAGAATATTTCATTTCTGCACCCTGAGTCATAAACAATGATAAAAAGCTTGTAATTCAATTAGATTCTTTTTCTAATGAGCAGCTATGCATTATGATATCAGTATTCACGCATAGTGCTAAAAAGTAAATGTTTGCAGGCTTGCTAGCAACTTCACTGAGCTCTCTTGAAAATATTGACTTTCTGGTGCTCAGCCTTGACTGTCGCCGTTACACCGCGGGCTCCTGCTCTGCAAGGCACTGAAGGTTACATATACAAGTCACATTTGGTAACTGAAAATTAAGTGATTATGAAAACGCATTTCGGTAGCAACCCTCTCTGGGTGCTTTCTGAAATCCTTGTCAGTGTTGAAGGTGGTGAAAGTGTTGGAGCACCTCTACACCATCTCATGGGGAAGCCACATGCCACCACGCAGCGAGGAGTCGAGCCTTGTCTTCTGCCTGCCTTGTACAATCTATGCTCTTATATTGCTGCTCTGAGCATGTCTTCTCCCCAAAAACGTGCCCTGCACCAATGTTGCGCGGACATGCCAGGCAAACCACCGCAGAAACAGTTTTGCTGTCTCACTGCTGCAGAGCCCCTGTCGCTGTGCTTTAGCACATGGCACTTGAAAACAAAGTTATCAGAATAAACCTTTTAGCTATAAATTGCAGGTATTAAAGATCCATGTGATAATTCTCTTATCTGGCTCCAAATGTGCTTATGATGCTGAGAGAGAACAAATTGGATTATGCCTGAAACAGGCTCTTCCATTTTCATAAATTACCCGGGAAAGCAGCAAGGGCTCAGAAATGCAGGCGCCTTGCTTTTGACACACTGTGATTTTGTTGAAGGATTTTGTGGAAGGGAACAAGCAAACAAACAAGCTGAGAAAGATCTTTTTAGGAGGAAGGGATGGAGAGTTAAAAACCATGAACCAATGGCAAAAAGCTGTAAAAAAGAGGCAAAGCTACAACAGAAGAATGGGGGGAACATTATATTAAATATCCCCAAACCAGGACAATTTCTTGGACTATGATTATCAGAGAAGAACAGATCTGTGTCTCCCAGCTTCCACCATCTGGAGTCCACATATCTGACTATTCTCCCCATTTCTCTGCATTTTGCTGTTTGCTCTTGGAGTTTGCAGCAAGAGGCAGTGACCACTTGCCCCGCCACAGCCCTGGTGGCTTAACATCAGTGGGTGCAACCCGGCTTTGCTGGCAACATCTTCCTCTTGTGTCCACCACAATTTAAATGCTTGTTTATGGTGCTGGTGAATTTTTCAAAGAACATGTCATGGATATTTATGGCTGGGGAGCTATGTGAAGATATGAAAGCTCTACCATTATCTCACTTCCAGCTCAACCTAAAATTGCAGTGTGCTCCCGCAATGTTACCATCTTCCATTGAAATGCACGTGAGGGCTGTTGTTTAGGCTGGGTAAGGGTGCGGGGGGAGTTTAATCAGAATGGCTTCCTTACCCCACACTGAGCAGGTCAGAGATCCAAACCCAACGTGAAGTGATGCTGATGTTCATCACACCACTACCCTGGTCTTCAGCTGCATGGGACCAGTGGGGACTATTGCTTTTGCTCCCAGTCCCCTGGAAGTCACTGGAAGCCAAATATTTCACTGTGTTTCTTCAGCCTGGAGGGAGCTGGTCCTTTTACCCTGATCACGTTGGCTGAGCGATGACCCCGACAGAAGCTGACATCCAGGAGCAGCACCATTAGCATTATTAAAGACATTGGACCTAGTCTGTGCCTTGGTGGCACAGAGGAATTGCATAGGGCATACGTTATTTTATGTATGTTATTCTAGCTGGTTAGAGGCAAGTGGCAACAAAAGTGACAGAAGATTTGAATGGTGTTTTAAACTAGGGAAACTCTTTCAAAATACAGTAAGGAATGCAAAATAGCTGTAATAAATATGAAAGCTTTTTGGGCTCTAGTATACATTAAATCTTGAAAGTGTTTGGTTAGTGATATCTGCCATATCTCGGGCACGGATTATTTTTTTATTTCTCCTATTTCTTTCACTCTCAGCCCTCTTTTTGGAGAAGAAAGGCTAAAATATTTATCTCAGAACAAGCTTCTAAATTCATAAAATATGTTTTACGTTATTTCTCCACTTTTGTCAGCTCTTTGTAAAAACTGCTTGGTAAGGTCTTTGGAGATCCTAAGTGGATTTTCCTCTCGTTGGTTTGCTAACAATGCTCATTGCTGAAAATTATTGGCGTTAAAAAAAACCTATAAGCTCCCCCCAAGGAACACCTAGTACTGCAAAATACTCTTTGTTTGTCCCATATTTGCAAACATCCCTTCCCTAGAGAGTTTTGTCAGGTCAGGCTTGTCTCCTAGTATCGAGCCTGCAGCAGCCAGAAGCTGTGGGACAAGGGGTGACCGGGCTGGTGTCTCTTTCTTCTGCTCACCTCCTACTTGAGAGAAGGGAAGCCAGGCTAATACTTATTACTGAAATTTTACTGTCTTCAAGGCTTATCCTCCTAAAGCCAACTGCCTTCATTTTTAGGGCAGTAAATTGCTGGCAGCACAGAATAAAGAGACTGAACTTTCTTTATTACTCTGAATTTTCTTTATGGGTCTGCCAAAGAGCTGGTTTTTTTCCATTCAGTTCTGGCTCTCTCTTCATGCTCACTCCCTATTTTCTGCTGATTTTTCTTTGCCTGCAAACATAACTAAAGACCTTAAAAATTAGTGTAGGGCTTGTTTCTCCCTGTCACCTACCCACTTACTCTAGACAAAGTCATTGGCACCTGGTAGCGGTGCAGCTGCCATTGAGCAGCTGAGCAAATACATGATTTATTGTTGGCTGTTCCCAGTTAGGAGAGAAGTGAACATCAGAGCTCATACCTTTGGAGTAACCCTGTTTATGTATTAGAAATGTATATGAAAAAGACTCATTTCCCCGCACAAGGAAAGCAAAGTAAGAAGAGTGTGCTCCGATGCACAGCACCCAAACTGACCCAGCAGTGGTTTCCGAAAGCTTCATTCCAGGCTGTCCTGCAGCCTTCCTTGGGCCATCATCGCTGTGATATATCTGCTGCTCCTCTTTTTCCCACACACCCCCATCTGTATTCAAAACAATACCATCAAAACCCCTTTTCCCACATCATTCGTATTCTCAAGTGCCTTAGCATGTGTCCTTCTTGTGGTAGTGATGTCTACTTGTATTTTGGGGAGGGCTCCACATTGACCAGTTGCTCCCAATCCAATCTAGTGGGAGAACAAGACCAAAGGAAATAGGCCATGGAGCTGAAGTGAGCAGTTAAAGGAGACAAAACCAGCAAGGAGAGGGTGTGCTGGTTAAATCTTTGCACGTTTTCCTCATTCATTCCCCCTAAGGCAACATCTTTACTATGGTCTTTGCTCCTACACAAGCCCACACATCATTATAGTTGTTTACATACCATCACTAGCAATAATAATAATAGCTAAGTAATAATTCTTCATTTGAATGTGATGAACGGCTGCATCTCTCAGTAAAAATAAATACATGGGGAAAGGGAAAATACATCATTGTTACCAGCAAATGAGGCATAGTGCAAGAAATTAAAATAGCTGGTTTATGGAAAAGCAGGGAAAACAACTTTGCAAGGAAGTCTTAAACTAACAGGCATAAGGATCATTTATTGAACATAAGAGAAATTAATAGGGAAAAAGTATAATTAAGAGAGATATAAATGTTTGCTGAAGTTCTGTATAAGTGAGTACCAGCAGGCATAAAATTAGAGCTCAAGTAAGAACATAGATTACAGTTTCATACTTCAGATGACACGCACAATTTGTACAGGTTTTTTATTTAATTTCTAGATTTTTAAAGCATAAAATGCATCCCATCAGGAGACAACCCAGAAGTTCCCAAACACTTAAATGCCTAGCTCCATAATACAGTGGGTGAAGTTACATCTCCCCTTTCCAAGCCGCAGGAAGACTTACGCAGCTCTCCGCCCTGAGCACTACGGCAGCCACGGTCCTGCCGAGCTCGGAGGGCTGGGTCAGCACCCGGGCAGCCGAGTGCCATCACCCTCCCAGTGCATGCAAACACGCTCCATAGGGCACCAGTCTTTCTCTGCCAGAAATTTCTCTACCATTTGTGGAGCAAGCAAAGGGAGAAGACACAGGAAAGCATCCCACCCTAGGAACACTCCATGCTTTCTCTGCATGCAGGGCATTTGCAGCTACCCACCTGCTTCCCCATCTCACTTACAGTGTCCTTCAACAACCCTGCTGAGCCAGGCAAAGCCGAGGATTTCAGGGGTTAATGCCTTGTCAAGGTTCAAAGGCAGTTCAGGGAAATGCTCCCAGCTGAGAGCTAATAAGGCAAAGCTGAGCCTGCTCAAGCTCAAGGCTTTAGAAGGGAACGAAAGGGAGGTAAGCAGGCTGTTTGCTTGTGGGGGTGGAAGAGAAGAGGTTGGTGATGGGTCATGCTATGTGATGCTGCTCTTGCACCTTTCAATGCTTTGCTTCTGTGCTTTCAGGTTTGCCAGGTCCTTGTGGTGAGTGCTATGGCCAAACTGGCACCTCTCTGCTTTGGGCAGAGGTGCCTTGGCTTAGGCCCTGCTGTAGGGATGGTGGCTCCTGCTCTCACCTCTCTGGGCTCTGCTGGTCTCCTCCTTTTCCTCCTGCCAAAGCAATTGTGCTGTACTGGGGCTGGGATGGGTGCTGGGCAAGGGGGGGTTGAAGCTTTAGGGTTCTTCAGTGCTCTAGGCATCTAGAAAGTCAAATTATTGTTCCTGGTGGGATCAGGCTCTTGTTTTCAGTCCTTGTAGGTTTGGGTTTTATTTGGTGATGTGTTAGTGAGAATTTAGTTCTGTCTCTGAAGCTGGAGTAGCTGGATTCATGACTTTGACAGAGCTTTCTGTACCAGCAAGGGGGGAAAGCAAATAGATTGGAAATACTCATTTAATAGCACTCTAAAGCAGCTTGTCCACAAAGTGCTGCACATCCAGAATATGTAGCGGTGAGGGGGCATAATGTTTCAACCCTTTTTTTTTTTTTTTAAATTACTTACAAGCTCATGCTGAAAAACTCTCATGCTTGCGCTCTCTAGTATAAATATGTCAATATTAAAATCATGCTGCTGTTATACTGCTAAGTATTTCTCTATAAAGAGGCTGCAGAATAACTCCACCAGCATCTGTCTTGAATAGCTGGGGTTTAGCACAGCAGAAAGCAAGGACCTAAGACCTGTTTCATCAAAGGGAGTCTGTATTTTGGTTTCATGTTTTTCTTCCTCTCCTGAACTGTTTACAAATGGTAATTTAGCCCCTTGTCTTTGTCAACATCTTCCAGCCACAAAGCCTTCAAAGATGGCCAAAAGTGCTTTTTTCTTTTTCCTGTAAGCCCTTTTGCCACTCCACTAGAGATGAACTATATTTTTTAAAAACAAAAATTCAGGAATGAGTCAGAGGCATGAAAGCAAGTGATAACAATTAGGAACTGCTGCTCATCTTTGATGTTGAGAGGATTGTTCAGTATTTGTGCAGCTACTCCAAGCCCTGCTTGTCCTGAGCGTGGGGCTGGCCTAGTGACAAGGCAGACCACCAACCTGGCTCTATTCACAGCAACATGGAAAACTAAATTCAAGGGCTACTGAAGTGAGTTTTATATAAATGTTACAATAAGGTAACTTCTACAGAGGTACATATTTATGCAAGAAAGCTAGAGAGTTAGTTGTTTCTCAGGAGCGTGCGTCCTTTACTATTACCACATGTGCGCATTTATCCATTCTGGAAAAAGGCTCACATTTCTGCGTTGTGGTGAACAGTGGCAGAATAAAAGAATCAACATCTATATTTAATGAAGCTACATCATAGCCTTATAAATCTTTTTACGAATTAAACTGCTTTAGCTTTAGTTTCCCTTTACATTAGCGGGCGAGAAGTCTCTCGGTACGCCCATAATTAATCATGAGCCCAGAGTACGTTATTTCAGTTTTGCAGAGATCCAGACCGTGCATATTCATTAAAAGTTAGTTCAGCCTTTACTTTTATTTCCTAATGATTAATGTTGCTCCCGGCCCAGAGAACTGGGGAAAGGTCTCTTTACCCCCGTAGTAAGGGAAAGGCTGGGATCGGGCTGGGATCTTGCTCTCCTGGCATTCTATATCATGCACTGATTTCTGACTGAAAACGTTTTTACTAGAACAACACAAGAGGCTAGGTACTGTGGTTTTTTAACAAAGTGGAGGCATTGGAGAAAAAAAAATGAAGGCTTTTTAGTTTAACCATGAGAGGAAATATGGGGTACAGGGAGGTTAAGCTCTGCAATAAAAATAGAAGAGCACAAAGTTTGGCAATTTTATTAAAAAGAAATAAAAACACAGACTGGGACCTTCATCTTGCAGGGAGCAGAAAAGACTCCTGTTATGGGCGAATTTTCCACAGGCATCTTATAAGGAGATGGGACACACTTCCAGGTGGGAAAACAGCACGTTGGCTCCAGTCTCTCACACACTGCGACACCAGCTGTCCCGTATAACGTGGGATTTCCTGCAGTACATTCACAAATCCTGCGTCCCTTATTAAAATGGTATTACTTGGACAAAGGTTTTGGCAGAAACGACATGCAAAAATAGACCCAGCCTGCTACTTATGGCCAGCAATGGGCAACGTTACTCCCCAAAAGCCTCGCTGGACCGTAGGGCACCCCACCATCACCTCTGTTCCTCCTTGGCTCACGTGCCCTCCTGCCTGGGGTCTCTCCTCTTCTTCCCAGCCCTCATGGTGTCCTGTTCATCAGTGGGCTATTCCACATTTTAAAGGCTCTAAGTCTGGCAGCCCTACCCTGACTGCAGGCAGTGAAAGGAGACACAGGGACCCATAATTTCTACTGCTTCTTCCTTAGTGACCGTATCTCAGAAACATCTCCAGCTTCACGTGGCAGAAGTTGCTGTGAGATTAATGAAGACACAGAGATTCAGCCTTGGGAAATAAGATGGTTGGGCCGTATTAATTTTCTCCAAGGTCTTTATAACCTCAGATTCAAATGTGACTTATTAGAAAAGGCCAGGGAAGGGAGAAAGCCCAGGAGAGAAAAGGGAGTTGCAATTAGGAGCATGTAACTGGAATAATTCTTCAATTTCCATGCATGATGAAATGAATCTGTCCTGGCAGAAGAGAGGATACGTTGCAGTATGTGTTTGTGAGATGTTTGTACCATCCAGGAGGAAAGGCAAAGCTATTTGCGTAGCAGCATGTTGGCAATACTTCCGAGTCTGATCTGTTCCCTAAAAATGGTTGGGCGTGTGGTTGTGCCAAGCTCCAGATGGTGGATTCCCATCCGTATTAGGAAAAATTAAGCTTAGACCCCAATGAGGTGTTAATTTTTAAGCAAGTTTAAAACAGCTCAGAGCTAAGAATAGTTTACAGCCGAGAGTCCTGCAGTAATCTACGGTGAAGAGAAAATGCATAGAAACTTTCATAAAACAAATGCACCATGACTGCAAGCGCTAATTCAGTACAGAAGAAGTGGAGCGCACACCCCTCTGGTTTGGATGCTGTTGAAAAGATGGGAAAGAAAATCAGCCGAGAATGTGCAAACACAGTGTAGCACAACGGTCCTTCAGGAATGCTGTAAGTAAAGTTGGTCCCACCTTGGAGATGGATGAGAGCCTCTGAGATATTCCCATTCCTGTTTTCCTAAAGTGCACAAAGATGTTCAGAAATGGCATCTCTTAGACCATTGGGTCCAGAGGTCACTTAAGGGCAAATGTTTGTCCCTTTCCAATGACCACAGGCATGGAAATGCACAAGGCTCACAGCTTGAGGGGACGGTGGCAGTCAGAACTCATCTTGAATAATCATCTTCTCTGGAACATGATCCACCAAGTTGAGGGAATCTGTGTCTTCCTCGCAATGATCAGCAGCAATGGGGTTCCCAGGGCTCCTCTGTGCTCAGCAGTCTCAGAATAAGCATTTTGGGGTTTCTTGCTGTTCTGAGAGGATTGCACATGACCAGGCTTCGGTTGTTTGGTGGTTTTTTGGTTTTTTTTTTTTTTTTTTTAATTTGAACGATTTTTAAAGTTAACTTCTGAAATACGAACCTTTTCTGCTCCTTGAGTCCAGGCTGTGCCTGCTTTTATCATTTCTGAGAGTTCATTTGTACTCTTTCAAGGTATTGTATCCTATTCTTATCAGTTGAAAGATTATCTCTGGGAACAGTTCGCTCTTTGTCAGTTGATCCTAAGGCATATGATCACTTCAGTCATGAACGAGAAACTGTAATAAATGGGGCACGTCTTTCACTGACCCACTCTATCCTCTTGATGTTGCACTTTTGCAGGTTTGCTAAGGTGCTCGGAGATTAATGTAGACAGAAGGAAACACAGTGCAGGGACTCCAGGTTAACCATTCATTTTGATGTAAAGAGTATGTGGGAACAGTAGTTCGGGTGACAACCTGGGATTTAGGAAAGCCGCGTTCAATTCCCTGCTTCGCCATGTGTGACGTTACACCTCTGTGCCACGGCTCCATATCTATATAATGGGACAACTGTATTTTCCTACTTCATGGGGCTCTTGTGAGAATAAATGTCTTTAAAACTGTAAAGTGTTCAGTTAACCTGACAATGAGATCATATAAGTATATTACAGAGATATGGCAGAATCCAATGAAGGTGGCTTTGAAATAATATTAACATCTATCTTCTTGAGTTTGATTCTATGAGAAGAGACTGTTCTGCATCTGTATTTCAGGCTATTAATCATTTTGCTGATCCATCCATCGTTTAGGATGTTCCCTGGCCCTGAAAACCCGGAAGAGCTTTGTCATGAACTGCTTATTCGAATAAATATTTCTTCCATTTGGCAGAACTCCTGGATCTGACATTTTCTTAAGTATCTTATATTTTCTCCCAAAACTAACAGCAGTTAATAGAATACAGTGATGATTTTTACAAGGTGTCCTGTAACTCAGAGGAATAGCTTGCAGATTTAAACTTTGCTCATCTTTCTAGATGTCTTGCCTGGGCTCTAGAGAGAGGCCAATTCCAATGATTAAGAAGTTCTGTTGGTATCAGCACTGTTCAGAGTTTTGGCTGCTTTATCTCTGTCTTGCTTTTAGTCCCAGCTGAAATCAAGAAGTAGAAAGGCAAATTGAATGAGAGTGATTGTTATTAATTAAAAGAGAAAGTTTAAAAGTTATCCAAACTTTTTTTGGTGTCAAAAGAACGTTCAGGTATGTGATGTCTTAGCTTCTTGAACAAGTTGATATCTATTCCTTCTTTATCCGAGTCCATTCAAGCACACCACACAGTTGATATGGGCCCCATGTAGCTTTATCAGTTCTCCCAAAGTCTTAAACTATATAATTAAGCTCTTTTTAGTGACTGGAAAACTGCCACTAAATTTGAAATCTGTCATGGTAATTTCAAGGCTAAACGAATTAAATTTAACAAGAGATATTATTCCTAATTATTACCCTATCTTCAGCAATTTTGCACTTGCCTAAATTCTTTAAAAGTTTTGTCCCTTCCATAGCCACCTGATCATCAGAATTTTAATTAAGGCTAATCAAGATGTTTGAACCGTGACTGCCCATAGATTACTCTCTTTGACTTAATAGTAGGTGTTCATCTCAAAGCCTCATTGTATTTGTTACTTGGGGTGACACAGCTGTCGTGGTTTCCAGTTTTGATATAGCTTTTCCTGAAGTTATTTGGATTGAATGAAAATTTAATTTGTCATTTCAGAGTAGACCTCCACTTTTCTGCATTATGGCAGTCTTGCAACAGGCTAAATCCTTTTTGGAGCCATTTACTGTTGCCACTGATACCATATTTAGATGCAGAGTCTGAGTCTTATCCCAGAGAAGTATAGATGAACTGCTTATACTGGCTACTTTTTTGTTGGTAATTTAGGTTATTGACTTCAGCAAATATCTTCATTGATTCACTATAATTGCTGGCGTCATGTTTTTCAGTGGTATGTACTAAGTTCCTCTAGAGTTCTTAATAGGATGAGTATTATTACAAAGGATAAATTCACATATGTGAAGAAAAGAGGGGGAATATATGCATCTGTTTTTCAAGGGGCGAATGTCCATTAAAGAACAGTGGTTGCACATCACAGCTCTCTCAATGACTAGGAAAGGAAAGGTTGGCTGGGAGAGATTGTTCACCAACTTATTTCCATTTGTGAAATTGTCTATCCTTACTTTTCCTGTGACAAACGTTTGACTTTAGAGCCATTATTTTCCTTTTCATTTTCAGTAAATGATGCCATTTACAGAAGAACGTGACAACAGCTGTACTGGTTCAGACGATGGTTCCCATTAGCTGGCTGTCTCTGGGAACAACCAAGGCACAGGGCAAGGACATCACAGCAAATACCAATACTTTCCCAACATATTCTCCCAGCTCTTGGTAGTCAGAAGACCAGTGACTTTCTGAGCTAGAGATCCAGTGTACTGGTCTTCAACAGCCCAAAATACATTTTCTTGCCTGAATTTATCTAGATGGGTTGTTGCAAGAGAAGTATTGATTCATAAAGATTTTTGAAGGCAGTATTGAAAATGGGTGGTTTTTTTGCAAAAGAGGGATATGCGAAGACAAGCCTGTGTAGCAGGACAGGATGGCTGGGTGACTGTGCCGCGTCAGGGACGATGTTCCCGGGAGGCTGTAATGAGCAGTGACTGCTCTTTGTTAGTGATACTCAGGGAAACACAAATCCTATTGCCAACACAATATATTACCTGAGGTTGAACAAGCAAGCAATTATGGTACCAGATTACCATTAACAGGTAGAAAAAAAAAAAAAAAGCCCAAGGTTTCTTCTGCATCTCAACTTGTGGGCTGATGTTCAGACAAGATGAAAACATCATAACTTTCAGTGATTAACTGTGAAACACTGTGAGGCAGTTGAATTTGTTCTCAAATACAGCCTTAAACACTTTCATGTAGGCACTTCTTTTTGAATAGCATGGCTTTCTGTGATACCATGGAGCATTTTTATGTGCAGACTTAATTGAAACAGTCTTATTTATAGTGGTGAATATTCATTCTTGTTAAAGGTGATTCTGAGGGAGGCTAATAAATGTTCTCACTTTGCTTTGCATCAGCTAACGATTTGGAAAACAAATATACTGCCATTCCCGGGGAACCCAATCTTGCTATGCTGGATTACACTGGATGAAAGTTGTATTTCACCCTCAATTTATTTATTATTCACATCTATCCAATGCCTGAAGTTGCTACCATAATGCATCAGGCATAGACCCAATGGGTGTCCATGTCCCAGAGCTGGCAATTTAAGTCTGAGACGAGAGACAATAGATGGAGCCAGAGAGACAAAGAACTACGAGGAGATAATTAGACCAAATTCATCAAGGCAACTGGCCATGGTCTTTGTACACTGACATTGTACAAGTGGCAGAAGAGTGTGTAAGGAGAATCTTGTGAGATACATGTGACATACGATGCTGAAATATTACCTTTGATACTAAGATAATTTTAATCAGAGAATTTGGCTGCAGATTGAGTTATTTTGATCACTCATCAGTGGTTGTTCTTTACAGTATGTAGTTCTCGGTTTAGCTATCCATGGTGTATCAGGCTAAAGGTTGGCTTATCGCATGTCAAGGGAGACATCAGCTCTTTGTGCAGCTACATCACGGAGCTGCAGCTTTTCACAGGATGAAGTATCACAGCACGGATGTATGAACTGTCCGAAGCTGCAAGCTGACTGGGACCGGTCATGTAAATTTGTTCTTCTGCAGTGATGATGATTCAACATTTAAATTTCCAGAAACAGCCAGGACACACAGCATTAGCCTTTAACTCAGTTCTTTTCCATAACTGAATGCAACATTGCGCTGCAGTGAGGGATTTGGGGAATCGGAGCCTGTCCTCGACACTTATTCCTTCCTTTCTCAGCCAAGGAGAGAGGAGTGATACTGGCAGAGGGAGCTGATGAATACTGAGATTTCATGGGCCAGCGCTCCTGTGAGCTGTCTGAAGACTTAAGCTGTGTCTCCTGAAAAAGGTCTGCAGAGGGGCCACCCCTGCACAGGGGTCCCCAGCCCCTGCTTAGTGCGATCTCTGGGGAAAATGAATGATAAAGGATGAAAAATTATCTCAGTCAGCACTCTCCTCTAATGACTCTTGGCAAGTGATCTTATAGGGGCACACTGAACCCAGCCTCTGTTCTTGACAAAAGCCTTATAATAATCAATATTATTAAACCGGGGAAAGTGGAATACAATGAAATCCAGAATCTAATGCTGTGAAATGGCTGTCGGCTTCCAAGCTTTTTTTCAGGTACCCAGTCCTGCTAGTTCTTCCGTGAAAACAAGAGGTGCGGGGCTTTCATCTATAGATGCCATTTTGTGCTTACAGTGAGCTGTGCTCAGGTAATTTGATAGGGACAGTCTTTAGGGAGCACCAAAATGTGTTGCTCCTATCCCAAAGTAGAGATCTCATCTGAAAATCAGTCTGGTATGAGGACTCAACAACAGCTCATTGCATAGGCGGACTCTTTCCCGACTCTTCCTGAGCAATGGCCAGGGTGCTGTTACAAGTATTGACCCACCCTAGCAACTTCTAATTTTTGGAAATTATATCAAGCTCTGACAGAAGCAAGTTTGGAAAGTCACAAACAGACCAACAGTGGAATGAAAAGCCTCTGAACAGTGAAAACAACCTTACTTGCACCTTCTCAAACTCTCTCTCCTTCCAAAAGTGCCTCCCTCTGCGAGCTTTTGCAATTAGCTCTCATTAGCCATTGACAATAAAGGAAGAGAAGGCATAAATTGGAAGCATGAATCATATCCCAATTTAGCCTGTCTCTTCTGCTAATAAAAAAGCATACGCTTCTCAGCTACTCCCCTGCATTAAGACTAAGAAGAACAGCAGCAGAGGGAAAGCTGAACCATGCAGGCTTTTACAATGAAGTGGTTTCTATTTTCCTTTAAACAAGAAAATAATAAATGAGAACGTTTTCTTTTTAGAGCTGTCTTGATCTTGTACCACGTGTGTGGCTAAACTAGTTCTCCATATCCAAATGCACGGGAGGAAAGCTGGGTTTCTGGTTACGTGTCTGAACATCTGGGGTTAGCTGTGCAGCCCTGATGCAGATTGTGTGTGCTTGAGCAATCTTTATGTAATGATGTGCATTTTACAGCTGAGGAAATAAAAGCGCCCTGACACAGTTCATGGAAAGGGCTGTATGAGAACATTTCAGTAAGAGGGAACTTGCCTTTATGACCTGTGAGATCCTGCTAGCCCAGAATTCCTGAGCTTGCAGGCTCAACAAGAGCATTAATGTTTTTGAGGGCTTCAGGCACTATAACGATGGAGTAAGTCGACAGAACAAAAGGATTTCTTCAAACAGACAGCAAGGATCTAAGAATCAAAACAACACTGGCTCCAAATACTATTTTTCTTGAAGCAACAGAGGTAATGCAGATTAGGATTAGATTATTGTAATGCTCAACTGACAATATAAAACCAACACTCATGAGGACACGCAGATATCTTTCAAGTAGATCACAGAAAAAACACCAGTGATGACATCCTAGACAGAAATAAAGTAACCCAGCTGGGATGTGGGCACACTGGAATAATCCAAATTGTTTCTTCTGAAAAAACATATTTTTATTTTGTCATTTTGTTGCAGTTTTTTGTATAAGCTTTCTGTAGTGCTGTGCTATATTCATAGCGAAATGCTTTTTTTTTTTTTTTTTTTCTGCTTAAGATCCTTACAAGTACCACCTGGCTAAGTTATGAAACTCTATATTTAGTTTACAGAAAGTTGCAAAATTTAAACAGGCCAAACCTATTTCACAGAAAGAATCAGATATGAGCAAAAACAAACATGTAGTATCAAAACACAGATTAAATATTGATGACTTCCAAAATTCCACATGGTAGTAAAACAAGCTTTGGTAATCGCACTGCATAACAACAAGGCCACTTGTAAACAACTTTGCAAAACCCCGGTGAAAGTCTGTTGCATTTCAAAGACGTTAAACTGTGCAAGCTAGCTGTTGCTCTACTGTATGTTATTACAGCTTTTCAGGAGAGAAAGAAAAACAAGGTACCACATAGTGTGCTCTGTAAACTCTTTCCTCTTTTGCTGCTACTAATGCATTAGTAGAAGAAGAATCTCGCATTTGAGTAAGTGCTAAAAATGAGCCTCTGAAAAAATGCATTGTGGCACAACTCATTGCAACACAAACCCCAGAAATCCCGAAGTCTATCACGAAGTCTATGATGAAGCAGCAGCATTTGCCCATAATGAGTAACAAAACTTAAACGAGAGTTTTGGGGTATAACTAGCACTGTTTTGTGAAAGTGTCTGGACCCCTCAGCACAGGTCACAAAAGTCCCTCTCTTCCGACCGTGAGACAAATAGGCAAACTAAGGAAACTGGGCTTTGGGACAGTACTTTTTCCCTTCTGCCTACGCTGAAAATATACAGAAGTGGAAGTAAGTCGAAAAGCACAGTTTCTGAGTATTGAAAGCGCAGCCCTGTCCTGGTGTTCTCCAGTTGTGTCAACATCAGCCACAAACCCAGCTGCTGCTAAGGAAGTGAAGCTGTGGTGTCTTCTCTGGAGAGTTTTTCTCTTTCCTGGAAAACTTCCCTTTGACTCCGTCTGTCTTTGGGTCAGACCTCCCTGGAGTCCCAAAGGTTCCTGGAGACTTGGAAGGGAAATAACAACAGGAATGAGCCTTTCCCGTTTCACAGCTGACAGAAGAGTTGTTTGGTGATGGTGGGGTAATAGCAAGCAGAACAATGCAGATCAGAAGTCCACAAATCCACTTGACTAACACAGCTCAGGCCAGCAGTACCAGATAATGAAAGTTATTATATGAAATACAGTCCTTATTTTAGAAGTTAATACTCAGCTTTATCTCTGTTAACTCCGTTCTGTGAAAACTATAAATGCTTCATCCTTCCCACAGCCTTTTTAGGCCTGCTGCACGGAGTGTATAATATGCCAACATTTAAGATTTTGTTCAACTTTATACTCGAAAGGCAGAGCCCTCAGCTCTAATCTGCTAATGCCTGCCACTTCTGGTGGTGAGACCATGCAATGGTATCTGAGGTGAGACACCAGCAGACGCTTTCTGGCTGTTTGGGTAAGTGCTGGTGCTGATCGCCCAGGGAGATTCTTAGGAAAGGGCTAAAGTTTTGTTGGATTAGGTTTGGTGGAGTTGCTTCTGCCGTGGGGAAGCCTGCTGGACTAAATGACCTCTGAAGAGGCCAGTCCTCCTTTCAGTCGTTCGCCTTTTCTTTCTTGCCTTGGTCGTGGTGGCTTAATGTTTTCTGCTTCCCATCCTTGCCAGTTGTTAGAAACAAGTGTCTGGTCCTGCGGTGTCTCTGGGACCCCCCATTGCTGCACAAGTGGTCCTGCAGCCCTTCAAGACCAGGCAGACACATGGTTCATCCTGCCCTGGAGAAGAACCTGTCCTCTTCACAACCGAGAAGCAACAGTGATAGCTGAGGGGGTGAAACAAACCACATGTTTCTCTCTATTTAAAAATTGTACAAGAATTCCCATGCTATCTTATTAACAGATAAAAGCTAATATTATCACTTGTCATGGGAAAAGAGGAGGAGGACTGGAACATGATCTCCTGGGAAATACAGTATGAGAACCTGCACCACATGAGCTGTTAGACAGGTGGATCCAACAGACTAATTTTATTTCCCTTTTATATGAATTTCAATGGCTAGCTGAAAAAGAAAAACATATAGTGAGATCCCTGCTGAATGTGGCTGTTTCCAGATCTTTCAGAGTTACTGATTTCAGCCTTAAGTTGTATTGAAGCTTCTTTTAAAACAGGGATTGCTGCTTCTGGAAGTGCTACAGAAACTTGCCTCAGGCAGGTGCTATCTCTTCCAGTCCTCAGCAGCTGCCATAGCTCCCTGCAGCTCCCTCACCTGAAGTGTGAAAGGACAAAATTTGTCTGGCTACAGAACATCCATCCCACAAAAAAGGCAATTTAATATCCACTGAGTGCCATCCATCAACTCGGAAGTTCCCACTTTTGAACATGAATTGATTTATTCCTTTCATTGTCCAGGACAAGCGTGGCGGACACCTTGTGCTCTCTAGGCTGCACGTCCCATCCGGAAGGTACTGGCAAGCTAGCAGGGTTTATTTTTTAACCTTCCCCCATTAGGTAAACTTCAGCCAGTTGGGAAGATGTCCTGGGAATGAAGTGAGAGCAAAGAGTGAGGGAGGGAACCCACAACTGCAAGGAATAAGGAAGCCGGAAGCTTCCCATGGACATGCTCACATGGCAGAGATGTGGACACTTCTGTATCACCCACACTAGCGAAAAGGTTTCTTTTCCTAGCCCATTCCTACCTACATTAATGTGAAAGCAGGGGACAAACCCCAAATATCTGCAGCAAAATAGGCAAGGATGAGATTGCTATAAAATTAAGAAGAAACCCCCAAACAATAATGACTTGGCCACTGGTGTTGAGGACTACACAAGTACTGAGGGAAGGATGGGGAGGTTTTTTGTGCATAAACCCTTGGGGTGGTATTCATTTGCTGAAAAGCATTTTCTCTTGTACGCTGAAGATGGTCTGAAATGCTTTCAGGAACGCAGCCAATTCCCCACCTTCATCTCCCCCTTGCCTTGTCCTTTCCCTGTGGGCTGTCCTTCCAGGGAAGAAATGCAAAGGGAGGAGAAGCTGCTCCTGCTGCCTCTGACGGCCACAGACACGAGCAGTTTGCCCCGGCCCCTCAGGACAGCCTCTGGGCACAGGTTCCAGCAGCATCTCCCACTCACTGCATCCATTGGCAAGATACGCATGTGGTCATCAGCACCTCTGGAGACAAATGTTATTATTTGCATGTTCTACCAGGCTGATCAAGCACCTAACACTCAGCAGCTGGGAGAAGAAATGAGAGAAGACAGAAAAAATTGATTCAGAGACCTTAAAACTGAATATTTCCTCTGACGTCCTTTGGTCCAGAGTATGGCTTGTGTTGATGTCTCTTTGTAGCTGGACTGGCATGGATGGGCTTTACACCAGCCGTACGGGAGACTTTAAACCAGCCATACAGGGAGCACAACCAGCTCGTGTGCCACTGGGGCAGCAGCTCTACTCGTGTTTTGGAGGGGGATGCACAAGGTGATGCGGAAACCGTGGGTACCATAAGTCTATCTAGCAGCTTTTACAAACCAAGGACATTTACAGCAGCCTGAAGGTTGCTCTGCTTTGGCCCAGATTTGGCCTTTGGCCCATGCCAGGAACAGGAGGAGTGGAAAAACATCTCTGCCTATCTCTGCCTTCCTACAATAGCTACACTGAATGGCTCTCTACTTTGTTAAATCTGATTTCCTCAGTCCTATTTCTGGTATAAAAGTAGAGGGTCATTAAAGTTACACTGATTGCAAAACCAGTGTAAAAGCGAGGAAAATTAGGTCTATTCTTCTGTTAGCCAGTGTGTAATTTTTAGCTGGAGTGAGCATATTGCCACAAACCTGTCAGCAAACAAAATGTACGGCGATCAGAAATACCTGGGGAGAATGCGCTTACTGATGTGTGAAATGCCTCAGCCGTCACTCAAGCGATCCTCGCAGCGCCAAGGACAAATAAGCAGCATCTGCGTTAATGCTCTTTGCAGTGTTTGGCACTAGCGGCTGCATTTTGGGAGGCCGGTTACGGAGCAAGCCCTCACCGCTCTTCCATCGGCTGCGTTTCTGTCTCGTGCAAGTAGTCTGTGCCTTCCAGGAGCTGTCAGCTCGGTTGTTTTTCCCCCTTCGCCCAACACCATCTCAGACCAAGTAAATCTCAGGCTGCAAGGAACGCAGTTCTAGTCGCTGTAAACCAAGGTTAGGCGTTTCATGCTGTGATCAGAACTGGCAACTTCCAGTGAGCTTCTTTACTACTTAAAAGCAGAATTGATTGTATAGTAGCAAGGCTGAGATCACGAAGGAGCAATTTCTCTCGCACAGACCCATCTGGGGTAGTTAGATGACCTGCTCTGTGAGCTGGAATTTTAAAACAGTAGGATAGACAGATAAGCATGTGACTAAACCTTGAAGGAATTCCTAGGATCCTCCCGAAAGCCCCTCAGCACACATTAGAAAGCCCCATCGCTCGTGGATTTCTGGATGTACAATTTTGGCACTCGGAGCTTTCCCTGTTCAGTTAGCAGATGTTGTTCGTTGTTTGCAGTCTGCATTCATCTGTCTCTATTTCTTTTTGCTCATCTATAATCAACTTCTTGAGCTACAAATGAGCTACTCAACAACCTACAGACTTATGTTCATCTCATAACCCATTAATCCTGGGCATGCTTTATAGGAGGTTTCTATTTCTAGAATAGTGGAGAGAGGGTTAATAGATGTTGCACAGACACAAACATCTTGTGTTAAAGCTGCTCGTAATCCCATCACTCAAGGTGTTATTGGTAGCAATCAGCTATGGTCATAAGCAACATATTGACCTGTCGGACTGTATAACAATCCATAACATTTGATTATCCATTTCTTGAAATAACTATTAATTGGTCATTAGCCCTTTATAAAGTATTTATATACTCATCTTTCATATAAAGCATGACTGTAATGTTAAAATCTAGTATTTGACCTTTAAATGCAACCAATCAAAAAATCTGTAAGAAACAGGTTTTTGGAGCATTCGCATCTCTCTGGCTGAAAGAGCTGAACATCAGCACCTAGTCCCAGATTCATTTGGGGGGGACTTTCTCTGTCTAAACACTGTGTGTCTTTCCAAGTTGTTCTCCTGTGTTCCCTCTCCTGTTAGAGGAGAGACCTCTGTCAGAGCAAAATAGATTGAACCCATCTATTTCACATCCCAGGCTCAGGACGGGTCGAATCACTCTCTGATTCCGGCCAACCTGAAGAAAATCCAAAGAGCTGGGGTGAAGTGAGAGCATCCTCACCATTCCTGGCACTGAAAGCCTGCTCTGATTCAGTAAAGCACTTCACGATATGCTTAAACCGAAGGGCGGATGGAGCTGTAGCATTTAGCTAGGGCAGGGGAGGTACGCCACACCGTGCAGGGGGCACTTCGTACGGGAGCAGCGTGGTTTACAGGGCATCTAAGCGTGCAGCGTGGCTGAGGGTATTTAGATGTCCACATGTGGAGTGAGAAGCTCAGATACCAGTGTAGAACACTCATCTTTATCACATCCGGAGGTCAGAGGAACCTTGGAAATTTCAGCAGGACATTCAATTCTGAGGCACATTTGTGGAAAGGTCTTTTATCTTTGGCTGCAGTAACTTTCTCTCTCTGGCTCTTAGGACTAGTAACAGCAAAGCTAGCTAACGCTTATGAAAATACTGTACAGCTTCCAAGCTGGGCACTGCATTTTTGGTGCATTTACACTCCAGTTGTCCTCCTTCATCATCTCCATGTCCTACATCATCAGGCAGCAATGTGTCACAAGATTACACATCACGGATTAAATCTCATAACAAGCTGTTCTGAGCTGGGAATGTACAAGAAATATATTTTGGCAAATCATGTAAGAAGCAGAGAACAGCAGATGTTTCCAACAGGCAAATGTTTCCAGTTTGGCCATGAGTCTGTACTCTGGACCAGTCTCTAGATAACATCCTCCAGCATCGTGTCGAGGGGAACAATGGCTTTTTTGATCCCAGTGCTGCCCTGGTATCTGCAAATATTGGGAGAGCTGACTCAAATTCCTTCCAACCTCATCTTCATCCAAAGACACCCAAGAATTTCTTTGTTCTCTGTCCCTGGCTCTCCATGGCTGTAATCCAACACCTGCATTTGAGCCACTGGAGGCAAAGATCCAAAATATTCATGAGGGAATGGAGTAGTGAGAAGGCAAAAGACGATCTGCAGTGATATAAGGTGGGTAATTCCCTATCAACGCCTGAGCAAACACACAGACACCGTGGCAGGGAGCCTGACAGATGGTTAGAGTGGAGCAATGGACTTTTATTCACCGAGGCATGGCCGCCTTCTATTTCTGTTTGAAACAAAGATGTAACCTGGATAAGAGTTCTCTGCTTGTTCGCTTATTTGGACCCAGGCCGAGGGGACTGGATGTTCACATGGGGTGTGCTGAAACCAGGCAGGGTCCTCACCAGCTCTTCCCTACATCCAAAAATGTCAGTCCGTGTGTCCATCCCCTGAGCTACTCTCCATTTCCAGCCCACCATCCCTTTTGGCATTGGCACCTTGAGCTTGGCGCTCAGGTCAAGGGCAGCTCAGGTGCCAAGTCCTCAGCTGCTGTGCCTGGGCATGGCACCGCTGCCTGACTGCAGCCTGGCGCGGGCAGTAATGGATCTTATGTTCCCTTCGGGGATGCCTTCGCTGTCCTTGGATGCTGTCCTGCAAGGGGATGCCACAGCTCCTTTGTCCGGGGTAGGACAGCACCTGCCAACGGTGCAGACTCAAAACAGGGGGACAGCACCGGGGATGGGGAAAAGGGCTGAATTTCTCCCCTTTTCTGGGTAAATCTCCAAGGGTCCAGCTTGGGCAGCTGCCTGGTGAAGGGGCTTGCTGTGAGGCAGGCAGCCCTGCCACAGAGACGGGCTGGCCCCGCAGCATCGCTCCGAGCTGCGCTCTGCAGGCAGAAAATACTTTAAACGCTTTTTGTTCATTCGTTTGCTCTTTTCTTTCATCAAACCATCAGCGCAGACAGCCTACCTCCGATGTTGCTTTTCAAGTGATTTCCCTCGCCGCTTTCACAAACACAACTTTATCCCTCCTAGAGAGGTGAACCGGGGATATGTTTAATATGAAAAGAGAGAGGCGAGGTAATCAAACACCTGCTCCCTCTAAAACAAAGCCTTTCCTCTTCACAGGCTGTTGAGCACTGATGAGGAAAGGCGAAGGCGCACACCAACCCTAAGCCGGCGCAAGGTCCAGCCTTTAGAGTGGGCAAATCTGGGTCGTAAAAGCAGAAACATAAACTGCACTTTGTGCTCGGGTCTCAGCTGCTCTGCCCAGGTCTGAGAGCATTTCACAAACATTTCAACTTGAAAACTGCAGGTGCTTTCACTGCTGCCTGTTCCCATTGTCAGGCGGGGAAAGCACAAGCATTAAGTGGATAAATTTACGGAAAAAATGCCTTTGTAACTCTCGCTGGGGCTGAGAGCTCCTGGGGCTGATCTACACAGACGTTGTTCCTCCGTAGATCCCACCAACTTTGGCCAGACATGCTCTGCTTGGCCTGTTTTGCTCAGGGCTTTGTGCTGCTGCTGGCCCTGGGGTCACTGGGCTGTGGTGGCCACTGGTCTGTGCTGGGAGCTGGCCCTGGCACCTCCAGCTGGGCAACCCCAAATTCTGGCATGCGAAAGCTGGCTGTGACCAAAAACTGTTTGCTTCCTGGTTGCTAAAGCATTGACAGACAAGCGTGATCCTCCTTGTAATGCCATCACTCCCAGACCCCCCAGGACTACGTCTCGGTGCACAGCAGATGTACCACAACCTACAAGGGCATGTGTAGAGATGGATGGAGGGACAGTGACCGTATTGCCAGCCTTGTCCTCCTAGAACATTCTCTTTTCCTCTTGCTGCCCATGTAGGCAAATATCCATGGCTCCCTGGCACTGCCCCAGTCACAGTGGGGGGACGCCAAATTCCAAACAAGCATGTGGCATGGGCATTTCTTGCTTCCCTGAAGGACTTGTCTCACACAAGCTTTCAGACCTTCGCATGCAGCCACTCTGAGGCTTCAATGACTTGGATGCACTGGGAGAATGATGTTTTACAGTACTGAGGGGAAAAAAGGGACAGGGACAGGGGGTAAAAACAATCCCAAAAGCCAGAAGGGTTTCTATACCCCAACTTTACCACCTTTCATGCGGCAGTGACAATATGAAAGCAGCTAACTAGTGCTAGCTGATATGTCGCCAGGTGCCCTTTGCCTGCCTGGTGAAAGGTAGCAGTGCCCTCACAAATGTCAGCCTGCATATCCTCAGTCACATCTCTGGTTGCTCACGAATTTGAGATGGTTTCTCGCTGCCTCTAATGGCTGATGTGTAATAATTTTAGAGGGAGCCGCACATGATGCCCATCAGCAGGCAATCAGGCATCTCATATTTCTCTTCCAGTTCTCCATGCAGGAGGGTCATTTTCTCTGGCTGGGGCCAGGAGCCCCCTGGTCCTTGGCTGATGCCTTAGTCCACAGCTGGAAAGAAGAACTTTCTCCCCATCAGACACTGACTAGGACTGACTGCCAGGGAAATAAGCATATATATCATGTGGAGTACAGTGGCACCAGTCCTGGAGAGCTCTTTCCCAGATCAGATGCCTAAAAAATCCCAAGTGATGGGATCTCTAGCTCTGAAAGGCTAGAGATGCAGAGGTATGTACTTCAGACAAGCAGCCCCCAAAGCGAATCTGTACAAGTCTCTCTAGACTGCACTAGTGCTTGAATTGTAACTAGAAGGAAATAGGCTGCTAAAATACAGCAGGGCTCAGGGATGTTATACACATAGCTGTTTTATATACTCATCTGCACAGCAAGCATTGTGCACCACCTATTGTACTGCTCTCCTTCTTGCCCATATTTCATTATAGGTTTGCCATTTCTCAGTGTGTAAAAATAGGATGCGCTGGCATGGTTTAAACGGTGCTAAGAGCACCGTGGAGAGGCGCAGCGATAGCTGTGAGGGAAAGGAGGAAACAGAGGAGTTCTCCTGAGCAAAGAGCAATATCGAGCAAAAGCTGAACCGACAATCTCTGCTGCTGAAACCAGAATGCTCTGGCAAAAAGCCATCACCACATACATATATACTGCAACCAGCCGCCCCGAAGAGAAGAGCACATCAGAAATGCGTTCAGCAAGTAAAGCCTCAGCTGTATAAGATACTGCAAACAGGATAATCCTGCCATTTTACCCATCTGAGGAAAGTTAGGTTTGGATTTGGAAGGCAATTTTCCAGGGCTTTCCACCTTGTAAATTCAAAGGCAAGTGGCTATGCACCGGTGCAGGTCTCACAGCTCCCCAGTGTCCAGGATGATTCAAGATAACCGAAGGGGAGGTCTCCAGGGCTGGTTTTCTGAATGTGTTGTGGTTGTGCTGCGCTGCAGCATGGTGCAGTACGCAGTGCTATTCAAGACACTGAATTTTCACCACTGAGATGTCCCATGTATGGTGTGCTCTTGGTGGGCTTTTGTTTGATGTTGGAGCTGGTCTGTCCAACCTCGTGGTGGTGGTGGTTGGAGAACCGAGACCTTCAGCTCTCTGTCAGTGCCCTGATGGAATAAAGAGTGTGTGTGGCTGGAGGAAAAGAAAATAAGGAGAAAATTGGTTGGAAGTGATTCTGGAGACTTGTTTGCCAGGATTTAATACATTTTGGCTAACTGACAGCTGGCCTTCCATAGCCACACTTTCCTCTCAAATCTTTCTATTTCCTCAGGCAACATTTACCTCTGCTTTTTAAACAAAATACAGTCAGAACCAGACTATCACAGTGCAGACTGATTGACTGCTTTCAGACAGCTCTCCAAGCCTCCTAAACACGTTAAACCACCCTCTTCCTGGTGAGTAGCTCCCAGTGATTTCAGCATGAGTAAGGATGCAGCTCTGCCAGGAAGCATTAGTGAAAACATGATCATTCACAAGAGCTGCTCAGTATTTCTAGGCTGAAATTATCCACAACAGTATTTTTATAATTGTTTTTAATTTCTAGTAGTGGGCACAAGAGTCACTGTTCCAGCTGCATAGATATCTTTTCTCATTATCTAACACGGTAATATTTTTTTTTCAATATTGAGGGCCAGATAATGATTGGGATTTTTTTTTCCTCCTGAGATAAAATTCAACTTTGTATGAAAAGGATCATATCTATGTTTCATAGTAAAAAGTTGTGGGGTGTTTTGCATGTAAAGCTGAATCTCATTTACAAATAGCAAGGAATAAAAAGATGATGTTTAGCCAAGATATTTATACTAATGTTTGGGAGTGATGGAGTGCAGAGGTTTTTGGCTGGGAAGAGATGTGTGTGGGATATCTAAAATTCCCCAAATCTAGTGAGCAGGAGATCATTTTCCTCTCGGGTAGACTCCCTTCTTTGATCCATGGAATTCAAACCACTGCATGGATAGGAAAAGGGACTTTGAGAGGACAGTTAGCAACAAACCCCTAAATCTCTGGGCCTCCTATAAATGTGATGAACTTGTAAATGAGAGATCCAGACACGCAACACTTTCCTGCCAGCCTGGGGAACTCAGTACGACACAGTCCAGCCAGCTCACCCGTGGTTCCTCTGCACTGCCCAGCTTTACTCTCATCCCTTACCCAAACCACCGGAGAGTGAGGCCGTAACTAAATCTCAGCATCACAAATGCAAGTTGCCAGGGTTGGTACGTGGTCAGTGAGTCTCTGGTATATAGACACTCACTGCTATATAGGCCTTTTTCTACTGCCAAAACTCCTCAGCAGCTGCACATGCTGGATTTATCAGCTTTATGAGATACGGCACCACAGAAATTGGTCTGAGACCGCCGGACTATTTACTACCACTATACCAGAATAATTCACATGTTTATTCTCCATCCTGAATACATCCAGAGGTAAACCTCCCAGGTGAAGTTGCACTGATTTAAAGCTAACCATAAATCTGTTGACCCTTGGTAAACCATGCTTTTTTTTTTTTTTTTTTTTTTGAAGGGGGAAAACATGAATCTGTTCGGTGTTAAGGAAAAAAAAAGGCAATTTTCCAACTATATACATCAAGCAAATCTCCAGATCCTTTGCACTATGCTGTTCCCTCCTTTAGCTGTTTCCAATTTGTTTTTATCTCCCAAAGCTTTCTCAGTCTCTCTCGCCCTCCCCTAAATTTTCTCCCTAGCCTCTAGCATAAGGAAAGCCACGGATGGAAACACTCCTGGTTTACTTGTCCCTCTCTAAGCAGGGAGAGCAAACAAAATAAAGCAAAGTCCCTATGTGTGCTGTATATCAAAGTGTTTCATCAATGTACGTTGATTCACTGTCTGTATCACGCGCTGCCCTTGATCTGGAGCTCTGCAGAAGGAGGTAACCCTGGGCTGCTGCACTGGTGGCAGATAAATGATGGTTTTATTCCTGGGCTGGTATTTTTCCCTTTTGGCAAATAGGGTTGATTGGGGGCGGGGGGGGAGAAATTTTTCCCTAGCCTGCTGGTGGCTGGATTTTGGAAAGCCTCCCTATTCAGGACAGTCTGAGTCATTTAAGCTTGTTTTCAGCTCCCACTGTTTTCCTGTTAAGCTTTTTTGTAGTTCACTTCCATGAATAGGAGCCTGTGTCATCCAGTGCTTCACTGTTCCTTCATCACTTCCAATCTCTTCGCTGCTTTCTGCACTTCGGACAAGAAAAAGAATAGGTCTTTGGTAACCAGAGGATGTAGAAATCTCTACATACATTTTACTGGCTTATTGCAATAGAAAAGATATTTTCATACTGAGAATGCATTAATATATTGTGATTAGCGTCGAACAGTGGTAGGAGGAGATAAGATAAGCGTTCAACATCTTTCAGAAGTAAACAGCAATGTGTTAAAATGGTTTAACAGCTTTTGGATGAGTTTAAATGAGGTGGCTTTTTTTTTTCTGGGTTTTTTTTTTTTTAAAGGACATGTTTTGAAAAAATTAGCCCTTTGGTTCTTTAATGACACATTCCCTTATATCACTTAATGTTGCATGCTACTTCTTTTACAGGCATTGCTGTGCAAAGTGCCGGCATCATTGTGATCAAAAGGAAATAACTACTTCCTTAGCTACTCTGGTGATTAGCTAATTTTAAAAGTGCAGATTTTCCTCCTGAAATTCTCGGCTGGACACGGCATCAACAACTCTCTTTTGTGCAGCTCCAAGCACAATGGCCCATGACCGTGACCTCCAAGGTTAGCGATAATAATGAATTCAGATGGTCTGGTCCAAAGTAGTTTTTCTCAAACTAGATCATTTCTGTGCAGAAAGTGGGTCTGATGAAAACACTTCGTCCCACCCACCATGCCTTTCCTCCACAGTTTCGGACATTCCCTGTCAATGTCAGATAAAAGGATGTTGTCAGTTTTGTTCATGGCACCCAATTATCAGTGTCCACTCTGCCTAAATGTCCCCTATATACAGGGGCTAGGCAAGCAGTTCTGCACTGCTGGCACATGTGTGCAGACATTTGACAACGTCAAAAGAGCGGGTTGGAGGCAGGACTTGGGTTTCTTTACGGCCTTTCCCTTGCAAAGGTCCCGGGCTTGGTGAGAAGAAGTTGGCTGGCGGCAGCTCCACGCACGGCTGTGAGCACGGGAGCAGGCACGGGGATGTGTCGCCCACAGACTCTGGGTCCTGCAGTGTGTGGTAAACAAAAGAAACCCCCAAAACCCACAGACGAATTAGGTTAGAAATGTTGTCCCCTGTGTGAGGGAGTATTTGTTAGGTTCTGAGAACTGCCAAGGTTACAAAATCCAGATCTCCCACTGGGAGTTACATAGTCTGAACAAATTTCTCCTCCATCACAATTTTACCAAGAAAGTATCAGCTGGTATTATTAAGGAATACCGAGGATAGGAGAAACTAATCCCTTTTTAATTTTTTTTATTTATTTTGGGGTTATATATTGATAAAAAAGCAATTGGATAAATAACTGTATCTATATTTTCCCCGTCTTCTTTAAAATGTCAATAAGAAGATGGGATTTTTTTCCATGCCTTTTAGGAGACTATTTCACAGAGATTTTGTCCCGTTTCTTAGCTCAGACTTTCCCTTCTGTCATTTTTATCATGCTCCCCTTAGCATCACATTTTTGTACACACAAAATAATTCTTTTCTCCCTGCCTGAGCATAGCAACCATAACCCTAGTCATTACTCAGTGAAGCTATATATATTTAGTTCATCATCTTCTCGCATAAATCAATCTTTTCAACCCCAAAATCATTTTAACTGCACTTTGAATTGTCTCCAATTTGTCTGTTTTTCTCCTGGTAATGAGATGGCCCAGAACTGAATGCTGTATTCAAGGCAGGCTGCCACCAAACTAATGGGAACCAGGATGATTTCCATTATCTGCTGTTTGACACAAAACTTCGCGTGAATACATTGCAAGAAAAGGTCTGTTCTTGCAAATCTAACAGTGCTGAAAACATACACAATCTTTATGCTCTGCACTTAATGCTGGAGCTCCCAGGCACCTGAATTTCCTGGATTGTCCCATTTTTCAATCCTGAAACTTCTTCCAGGAA
This sequence comes from Grus americana, assembly GCF_028858705.1. Classification (NCBI taxonomy): domain Eukaryota; kingdom Metazoa; phylum Chordata; class Aves; order Gruiformes; family Gruidae; genus Grus; species Grus americana. Next base: position 15,226,963 of record NC_072861.1, on the reverse strand, counting down.
AATAAAAGGGACTTTGACCTTTTGGCCCCAATTCCGGGGCCAGTGGCCAAGTAGCTGAAGGCTGAAACATGGGAACTCTCAGCAAAACTGCGTACGTCCGGTGCAGGTACAGCTGCCTGTATTTTAGCAGCTTGCTCCAGTGTCCTATCATCTGAGCACGAGGTCTACATCCTAGATGAGCTGAGCTATTTTATTATTCATAAGAATGAATAAATGGAGCAAGTAAGAATAAAATTAGATCGATTGTCTTCAGCATTCCCTCCAGCTGTCCCAAGCTGATCGCCACCAGGGCAGATGAGACTTGGATCGTTTTATGTCTGCGCGTGATTTTTGCTACAGGGGCTGGAGTATCCAGAAGGGATCCCACGTCCAGCCTCTGGTGTAGTGCAGTCTGTAGGTCTTCAAAGCAGATCCTGCTTGCACCAGGACAACTCACCGAGAAAAACACCCCATCTGCATTCAATGGTTTCCATTGGTGGGGGGTCTCACCTCAGTTCTTGGCCAAGCAGCACACAATTACTGGCTAATTAGAGTCTCTTTTGAGCTGGCAGGTTAAGGCAGTAATCAACAGCATCCCATAGAAGAGCATCAGGCCTTTCTTTCGGCTGTGCTTGGCCAGCAGAGAATGCACTGAGCACAAATCAGCCTCCTCGGTACAAAAGACAGCACAGATTTTTCTGTAATTCAAGTTACGTAAAAGGTTCCAAAGGCCAAAATCAGACTTGTAGCAGGGCAGAACCTATCCAATATCTTCCCTCTACCCTAACATGGTGTTGTCACTGTTTGCAAAGCAGGGACAGGCTGTTGGATAGCAGTGAGGGGACAGGACTAATGGTTGCATCACTTGCCTGGAAAGATCAAGGTCTGGTTTTGCATTTCTGGCCTGGCTTCTTTCTAGCTACACATGGGGAGAGGCCATGGGGTCCTGGATCCTCCTCCTGATACTACCCAAAGGTGCAGTTTCACGTTACTACTTCTGTAACGGTGGCTCTGGTTAAGAGTACCAGGGTCCAGCCATTTATACTCTCTTTACCCCCTAAAACCTGCCCCATGGTAGGTCACTGCCTCCTTGGTGGCACTGGGACCTCCAGACAAGGCAGTGAGCTGCTCCAGCAGAGAAGATGGGCTCAGGCCAGCTCTGCTGCTGACAGACTCTGCACAGACCCATATCTTGAGGATACTCTTTCAGGTTTAACTCTCTTTCTGGAAACTGTAAGACTAAGTCATGTCCTATTTTCTGCAGCGTGTTATCAGGAAGACTGAGAACAGCGGAGGACTGAAGTTGCAACATGCAAATGAAAAACAAGCCCAAAACCACTGCAACATTTCAAACTCACCTTGCACCCCTTCACAGAAGAGAGGTTGGACTGAGCCTTGTTTCCTCACACTTTGCAGGTCATGTTTTCTTTTGCACTATCCCAAAGTCCTGTTCCTCTTTGCCCTCCTGGAAATGCATCATTCAGCTTCTGAAATGCCTCTGCAGCTCCAGCTCGTGTCAGGTCACGGGACTCAGCTCAAGCCAAGCTCTCCGCTTGAAGCATTTACTGATCCATTTTTATGGTACAGCCGTCACATAAATACAGCACCAAGTTCTCCTTATGGCCATCTGGGGACTTGGTAGCCAGTCTAACAGCCCTGTTATTTTGATGTTAAATAGAGCAGTAAGAGTAGAGCAAAAACAAAAATCAAAACCCAAACAAAACAAGGTTCCCCCCACCGTTAACAGGATTTCTGAAAATTATTTCCTTCCATTCACATGCCGGCGCGACAAGGGCCGTTCCCCATTCCTCGCATCAGTAATGGCAAAGACCAAAATCAATAACAGGAAAGAAGGATCAATGCAAACAGAAATGGCAATTTTTGTTTTAAAAGATTTTGGCAGAGGGGTTTTAAAAAATGATACCATCTGTGGTATTTCTCTACATCGACAGCATGCGCTGTGGATAATGCCAGTCCCACATCAATAACATCTGCTAATGCCGCTTTCCAAGCAGCGTAATCAATCCTGCCCAGCGGGCCCGGGGGTAGAAAAGTAAGCTCACAAACTGCGCCTGCCATCTGCATCCCACCCGCCCTCACCCGAAATCTGGCAGCCCTCGCCCGAAGCACCTGACGAGGCCGTTGCTGAAGGCGCAGGGCGTTGAGGTGCTGGGCAGAAGGAGTTGGAGGGGGGTTATCCTGCAATGATGCCGAAACCCATCGTTTACTTTTTTCCAGTTTGTTAGTCTGGAACGTAACCACCAGTTTCCCGCAAGCAGCTTTGCATGCCTGTCCCTGGTTGGGACAATGTGCCTGCTGTGCCATGGCCAACCCCACGTGCCACCAGGAGGATGATGACCTGAGGACCCTGGCATGTCACGGGGGCAGAGCTGGGCTGTCTCTGTGCTCTGGGAATGCAGATGGGGCTGGGCAGGTGCATTTTGGTTTGTCCGTGACATATTTCAAGATGTGTTTTCAACAGTCCCAGGGATGGCAATGAAGGGATGCAGGGAATATTTTAACACACTGTTCAGGGCACGCAGCC